>NW_027531873.1:986528-1030271 GCF_008692635.1 Crocuta crocuta | reverse complement strand
TTATGCTGAGTGAAGAAGGACAGATACCATATGTTTGCACATACAGGAGGATTAGGAGGAACTTAACAGAGGACCGTGGGGGAGAAGAAGGGGAAAAATAGTGGGGGAAAGGGAGAGAGGCAAACCATGAGAGACTCTTGAATGCCAAGAACAAACTAGGGGCTGATGGGGGTGGGGGAGAGAGGAAGAGGGGTGATGGGCATGGAGGAGGGCACTTGTGGGGATGAGCACAGGGTGTTATATGGAAACCAACTTGACAATAAACTATTAAAAAAAGAATAAAATAAAGAAAAAAGTACACATGAGAGACTATCTTTGTAGCCTTTGGATTGGGCAAAGATTTCTTGAATTTGTCACTAAAACATGAAACAATAAAGAAAATATTGTTACATTAGACTTCATTAAAATTAAAACTTGTGTTCATCAAAAGAGACAATTAAGAGAGAGTGATAAGGCAAACTGGAATGGGAGTATAACTTCCAAAGCACAAATCTGACAAAGGACTTGTAGACAGATTATAGTAAAACAAATCAATAAGAAAAGTACAATCTGAGAATAAAATTGGTAAAGGACTTGAAGAGACATAACACAAAAGGAGATATACAAATGGCTGATAAATACATCTTTAAAAAGGCTCAACATAAGAGGTCCAGGGAGATGAGAGGGAACACCGCCTGATTACTTCATTGTAAAACCTGGTGACTAGCCTGGGACTCTCTGGTGTTATCTTTCTAAAGAAACCATGGATAAATAACTTCATCCACCAGAAGGCTGTTACCAGGACTTTCTGAAGCTAGCTCCTTCTGCAGGTTGTCTTCTTATTCCTGACTGTAAAGAGTTATACTTTCACCAATTTATATTCCGTGAACATCGGATTGGGGAGAATTTGAATCTCCACTTGCTCTAGGATTCATATGACAGACACCACTTTTGTAATCATTGGAAAACCATATTTTAATCTTTAAACATGATTAATCAGACAGTTCTGGAGGCAGGGAAGTAATTCAGGAGGCTGAAAACTATTCAGACTCAATCGTAAACATCTAAAAGTCATGAGAGAAGTGTTGACAATGAACACTTTGTGAGATTTTTGGGAAAGGATGGCAGGTATTTCCTTGCCTGCATCAACCTGGGTGTCTTAATCATAATTTCATACCAACTGGCTTTCTGAAAGAAAGCTCTGCTGTGCCCCAACCTCCCCCCAGCAATGCTCCCCAGTAGTTTTTCCTACTATTCAAAGGCTTCAAAGACAAGTCTTTGCAGACAAACCTTTGAGGAATATGAAAAGCTACTGGGAATTTTCAAAGGAACTCTCAAAGCCTCAGCCTTCAGAATTCCTTCTGTGTTATCTGGATTGAGTTGCCTTTGTGGAAAAACTGTGGAATAAATTATTTTGGTCTGTTTTATTCTAGGTGGGAATAAATGTTTTTCATGACTCCAGTATAACTATTTCAAAATATTACGATAACCCTGTATAAGACAGGCCAAGTCTTCCAGAGAAAGTGACTTGGAATGGCAACACTACCATCAATTGCATTTCCATTGAGTACACAATGCTTTCTAAGATACTAATTTACAAGATGATATTTTAAAAATAATAACCTAACAGAAGAAAAAGAAAAACTCTGTAATCATGGACTCTTAACAGTGAGCAAAGGAGGAAAAAGTAAAACTACATTCTCCAGGTCTCCTAATGCTGAAATGTATACATTAAATTTAACCCAGCAGAATTTCATGAAATGATATATTTTGTGACCCAGAAAATTAAAAATTAAAATTAGCACCAAGTAACATACTGGCATTGTATATTTAAGATAGTTCTTCACATAAAGTGACAGGGCTAATGCACAACAAAAACATCTATCACATATGTTCCTGAAACTGTAGTTTTTCAGTTTATGGAATCACACTGAATTTCTTTCAAAATGACCTATGTTTTTTAGTCATCAGTTTTCTCATTGCCTCTTTCACCTCTTTGTTTCTCAGATTGTAGAGCAAGGGGACCACCACTGTATAGAACACAGACACCACTTTAATATGGTCAGATGAGTGGCTTGACTTTGGTATGACATAAACAAATGTGACTGTCCCAAAAAACAAAGTGAGGTGAGAAGTACAAGTAGAGAAGGCCTTGTGTCTCCCCTCAGAGGAGTGAATATTCAGGACTGAGTGCAGGATATGTAGATATGAAACAGCTATGATAAACAGTGTGATTACAATGATTGACCCAGCGAAGATGGCAGGAGCTATTACAGCAACATAAAAATGGGTACAGGAAAGCTTCACTAGTGGTGGGAGGCCACAGAAGAAATGGTTGATTTTATTTGGACCACAGAAAGCCAAGCTCAGCAAACAGCCAGTAAATGATGAAGCATTCACACATCCCCCCAGATAGGAAGCAACCAATAAGATGATACAGACTCTGGAAGACATGTGTGTAGAGAAGTGGAGCACAGATGGCCACATAGTGGTCATAGGCCATGACCGCCAGCAGGAATCACTCAGCCGTTCCAAAGACAACATCAGAGCTAAGCTGAGCCATACAGCTAGCGACAGGAATAGTAGTTCTCTCTCTGAGGAAACTCACAATCATAATGGGTGTGACTGATGTGGAATACCCTATATCCACAAAGGCTAAATGGCTGAGGAGAAGGTACATTGGGGTGTGAAACTGTGGGCTTCTGTGGATTAACACGATTATGCTGATATTGCCCAATATGGTAGCAGCATAGATTCCTAGAAAAATCACAAAGAAGATAGAACAAAGTATAGGATCCTCTGTTAAACCCAAAATAATGAATTCTGTCACCATTGTGTGGTTTCTGGCCTCCATCTTATTTGTAATGATGCCTATTGAGATAAAAACCAATGGATATTAAGAATAAATTCAATATATTCAATAAATTCAATGATTTCATAGTTAACATATTTACCATTCACCCATTTTTTTAAAGATTACTTTTTGTTTTGAGAGACAGAGCGAGCATGGGGGAGGGGTAGAGAAAGAGGGAGAGAGAGAATCCCAAGCAGGCTCTGTGTGACAGCAAGGAGCCCAAGGCAGGGCTGAAACCCACAAACTGTGAGATCATGACCTGAGCCAAAATTAAGAGTCAGACATTTAACCAATTGAGACACCCAGGTCCTCCCACCATTCACCCTATTAAAAAGTCAAAACAGGGGTGCCTGGCTGGCTCAGAAGATCATGAGGCTCTGGATCTTGGGGTCATGAATTTGAGCCCCATGTTGTGGATAGAGGTTACTTAAATAAACTTTAAAAAATCAAAATATAGATCCCTTTTGCCTAATGCTTATACTCTACAGAATGTTTTCAAATATATTTACTTTATGTGTGATTTGAGAATATTAATGTCCATTACTTTAAGGCCAAAGATACTCACAAAGAGACCAGTAACTCAGATAAGAGCACAGTTAGTGCTCACATTTGCATCATTTGATCAATTCAGGTTGTTGAATGAATACTTAAACCTGATGAGAAGCAGAATGGTCAAAGTGATTGACCTTATGCTAGTGTTCAGCAATATCCAATTTGCTTCTTTCTTGGTTACCTTGGAGACCACACCTCCCAGCCTCTTTGTGGTTAGGTAAGACCATAAACAGTACATGCCAATGGGCTAGTTGGGGAAATGCCATATGTCTTACCTCGATCAAATTAAATTACCAGGGGACAACTTTCTCTTCTTCTTCCACAGTGACATATTCTACATGATACAACTATAAGATAATGGTACCTCCTACCAGAGAGAGAAGAAATGTAATTGTTTTTGAAAGGAACACAGTTAACCATGTGTAGACCCCTGAATTTCCAAATGGAGTATTTGCTATTTAAAAAAACCCCTCAGCATTAATTTTTTTGTACAAAATATACAGATAAATAACTATCAGTATGCTACTCTCAGTCGATTTTATTATGAAGAATGTGTACCCTTTGTAGTGATGATTAAACCCATGTGATTTGATCAAGTTTTCATATGAATTAACTTGATACAGTAATGTAAGAATACTAAATCTCTAGCTTCATGAACTAGCCCCAGGATTGTCAGAGACTTAAAAGACACAAATCTAAAATACGTCTTAAGTGTTTATAAGAAAGTATATACATGAAAGACTCAAATGAGTTCAAAATATGATGTGGGTGCCAGTATGATATGGAGAATGTGATGTACAGTTGCTGCAATGAAAATAAAAGAAGGTTTCAAAGTCAAAATCTCTGGGGATAAATTTCAAGTCTGTCACTCACTAGCCAGGTGATCTTGAAAAGTTATATAATCCTTCTGAGAATCTGTATCCTTATTTTAAAAATTAAGATAATAATAATACTTGCCTCACATGGTTGCTGTGTTAAGTGAGATGGTGTATGTTAATACACCTAGCAATAGATAGCAGTAAACAAATGATTCATAACGGAGAGTTTACTTCAAACAAGCAACTAGTACTCCTACTACAAATGCATGGACATTAATAAATCAATAACAAAGAATGAATGTCACCTGCTGGTCAAATATTATGATAGAGACAAACTCTAGGAATCATCTCTGTATGACAGGGTTTATTTCTGCAGGATTTAGGGCTATTTAGAATGTACAACCTTTACCTCAGCATCAGATAGGCACAGATTTGTCAACATCCCGCTGAGAATCCAATGGGAGAAAATCCAATGAGACTGAGAAAATTAGGTGTGTTTATGTATGCCTACACCATTATGCCAGCTGAGGTACTCATTAAGGTTTCAGGGGCTTCATTTAGTCTTCTCATTATTTGTATTTAGATATTACAATGGCAAACATCGAATTCATTTTGAAATTTGATTTGGACCAACACAATTAATGTGGGCTATCCTTTGGTTATCTGTGATAGTTCTAAGCAGCAGCCATGATGAGGTGCCTAGAACTATTTTCTTTCCTTTTTCAAAAATTTTTAAAAATTTACATTTATTTGAGAGGCAGAGACAGAGCATGAGCTGGGGAGGGGCAGAGACAGAGGGAGACACAGAATCTGAAGCAGGCTCTAGGCTCCTAAATGAGCCTAGACATGGTTTGAACTCATGAACCGTGAGATCATGATCTGAGCTGAAGTTGGACACTTAACCGACTGAGCCACCCAGGTGTCCCTCCTAGAACTATTTTCTTAAACACTATCCTGTGGCTCACAGTTAGTCACACCTCAGGGAGTTGTGGAAGAGCCACAATGCTTTACTCCATGTGAAACTGATCCACAATTTAATTCAGCATTGGCATTTCCTGCTTATTATATAGATGCCCCCACTAAATCTCAGACTTCTTAAATTGATAGAGATGTGGTTATTGAAGATGCTTCTTCCTTCCTGCTCCATATTTTTCTCTATCCCAATCTTCCCTTTGAATAACCAAGAATCTCTTCCTTGTTCCTGATTTCCATACTGTTTTTCATGAGTGATGTTACTGTTTGTATTGCTCTGAAATTGCTTTCTTTTACTCAAAAATATTTTTTAAGATAATTCCTTGTAAGCATGTATTAATCTCCTTCAATCTTTTTAATGATTCATAGTATTCTAAGTATTTAATCAGTATTTATTTAGCTATACCCTGCCAATGTTGCATTGTGCTTATATACCAGTAGTTCTCTTGGATACAATCTAAGAAGTGAAATTACTGGATCAAAAGCTTTGCCCAATTTAAATTCTGATAGATAATGCTAAATTGCATTTTTCATTTTGTTGCATTTTTTGCATATATATTTATATGATATGCATATATATATTTATATATATTTATATGATATTCTGGGTAATTCCTAAAATCCATCTTCCAGTTCATTAATTCTCTCTTTAGTTATGTCTAATCTATTGTCTAACCTGTTTATTCTGAGTACATTTTTTATTTCTAGACTATCTCTTTGTTTTTTGTTTATTTTTCTAAATTATTGTGGTCTTTTCTAAAACAAAAGCCCATCTGAGATTTCTTATTCTTTTGCTTCTTCAAAAATATTAACCAATATGTTACAATGTCTACATATGTTGAATGACACATCTGTTACCTGACGGTCTAAATCTGTTCTTTGATGTGACTTCAGACATACTCTTGTTTTTTACAGTTTGCATTTGGGTTTGTTCTTTTATAATATCAAATTTGAACACGTCTTTTCTTAATGGGGCTCTGTGTTACTCTTGTCTAGCCTACGTTGAAAGTATATCCTCCCAAATAAGTTTTGTTCTTTATTTCTGCCACTTGCCTCTGTATCACTGGCTCAGGATAAATTGTGATGCTATTTTCTCAATTTGAAGGTTTACAGATGAGAAAGATAGTATAAGACAGTATACTGACAGTGTAACGATAGTATTTTGAAATTCAAACCCATATTTGGTATAGATGTTGTGCCAAAATTCCCAAGAGAGACCATTTTTTACCTCCAAAAGATTTAAGTTTCATGGATGAAAAATTGACTTTGTCTACCGTGCCAAGCAACACCACTTCAATATATCCCTTTCTGCAAGCAGCTACAATGTACAGTTATTCTAATCCCTGGAACTCTGGGAGGCTTGGGGACCTGGTCTTATTGAAAACTTAGTGTTCCAGAACCTGATACAATCTCCCTAAAGAATATATAGTTTCTTAACGTTAAAAAAATTTTTTTTAAATGTTTTATTTATTTCTAGGAGAGAGAGAGAGACAGTGTGAGCAGGGGAGGGTCAGAGAGAGAGAGGGAGTCACAGACCGAAACAGGCTCCAGGCTCTGAGCTGGCAGTCAGCACAGAGCCTGACGCGGGGCTTGAACCCACGAACCGCGAGATCATGACCCAAGCGAAAGTCGGACGCTTAACTGACTAAGCCACTCAGGCGCCCCTAAAAAATTTTATGAGAGAGAGAGGCAGCATGAGCAGAGGAGGGTCAGAGAGAGAGGGACACAGAATCCGAAGCAGGCTCCAGGCTCTGAGCTAGGTGTCAGCACAGAGCCCAACACGGGGCTCGAACCAACAAACCGTGAGGTCATGCCCTGAGCTGAAGTCAGCTGCCCAACCGACTGAGCCACCCAGGTGCCCCTCTCCCTAAAGATTTTAACAGCAAGGGTTACAGTTTACACTTTCAAGAGATTAGATTACCAAACTTTTAATGACCAGCTTCATGTTGGGAAAGACTGTGTTGATAATACTGATAATTATGATATATGTTGCTACAAGAGCTTAAAGGAAATGTCTTCTGAACCGAAGGAATATGAAATCCCATCACATATCTGTGTGGAGGTCAACAAAAATGCCCCACTCTCACATGGCAAGGGAAATCTCATCATTTTTCATTTTAGAGTCAATTTGTTTATTCTGTGATACTAGAAGCTGGCAGTAGGTTGAAAGTTCAAAGGCTCTGTGGTTTAAAGGAGACTCCATGCCTACTTGAGGCCAGTCAGCCCTGGCACACCCCAGGCATATGCTAAGTCTTCCTGTAATTTTTTACATTAGTAGCACACAATAAATAGACAAAATACAGTGATTTAAAGTCAGGAGGGCCATATTGCTAGTCAAACTGGTATGGAAAGTGATTGACAAAATATAACAGGATCTGCAAGATCACTTCTTGTCAAAAAAAAATTGAGATTTTGATTATAGTTTATTTATTTTAATGTTTTATTTATTTCTGAGAGAGAGAGAGAGAGAGAGAGAGAGAGAGAGAGGCAGCATGAGTAGGGGAGGGTCAGAGAGAGAGGGAGACACAGAATCTGAAACAGGCTCCAGGCTCCAAGCCAGCTGTCAGCACAGAGCCCAACACAGTGCTCAAACCCATGAACTGTGAGATCATGACCTGAGCCAAAGTCAGACACTTAACCAACTGAGCCACCCTGGCACCCCAAGATTTTGATTATAGTTTAGACTTGGATTGACTACCTCTTATTTTTGATGCCAATCCCTACACCAACAGCCAAAATTTTCCAGCTTCAGGATTAAAATATTTGTGGAAATATCTCAATTGTGGGTTTGAATGTCCTTCCTTTTTGTTTTGCCTTTATATTATTTGCATGTGATGTATTTTTATAGAATTGTGTTGTACAAGGGAAAAAGTTGTCACAAGGACGTTGAAGGCTTCTGGTTTGACATTTGCCCTTCGGGGAAGTTGATTTGTAAAAGCAGACAGACAAATTTCATAGATGGGATTGGCAAGTGTTTCTCCCAGACTGACCATGTGCCAAGAATTCAGCCAAGGAAGAGGAAGACTTGTGTATAATTCAGAGCCACTTCCCTGTGCCACATCGTCTACCAGGTGGAGAAGTGAAGGAGATTTATTGTTTGCCTTCTACGAATATAAAGCATGGTGAGAACATGTAGATTCACAAATACCCCAATGCACAGTGTACTAAATGACTGTCTGGTAGCTTAACTTCCTTACTGAGTGTGCTATCAAATTATCTTTCCTCTCCTCCCCTCTTCTTCTCTAACACATGGCTATAACCGCCCATTTACAAATGGAAAATAAGAGAAAGAAAAATGTTTTAGAATATTATGATGGGTTGTTTGCAAGCATGTAGTATAACCTTGCAAATAAGGACAAATTTGATATTCAATCTTCTTGTAGAAAATGGTAACCTATTTACTAAGGAGTAAGTAATGTTTACATATGAAACCTTACACACCAACCATTTGGCTAGCCAATGTACTCTGGGGGAAGCAACATACTGATGTGGGTGTAATGGGACATGTAATATTGCTGGATCAAGACTATGCTTCTGTGGTCGACTCCCCACATCTTGCTTGCAAAGATCTTTGCAAGAAAGCACATTCAGAAACATTGTATGGGCATGGTTGAATGACTCAAGTCTTGGTTAATAAATAACTTTCTTTTAAGCTGGCTTCTTGCTGGTCTGATGGGCTTCCTATTTGGTTCTTTTCAGTCTAAATTTTCAAGGAAAAACTTTTGAGTCTCATAATGCCTCTGAGCAAGAATAGGCTCATTTTACTACTTGGAATGCTCTGTTTGGAACAAGGTAAATCTGCAACATTTCCTCTCCCCAAAGGTAAGTTCCAAACAAACTCTAAACTGCCTTTGTCTGAAGGAATAACTTTTGCTGGCAATGGACATCACAACTCCAAATCAATATTCCTTTGGGGAAATAGAAGCATATAAATTTTGAGATCTAATTGTTTTTCATGTAATTATTTTGGGCTTCTGTCCTGTAATCAGCATATGAAACTGCATAAAACCTTCATAGGATACAACTTGAATAAGATGTATTGATCTGGAGAGAAACCTGGGATCATCCACTTATTTGGACACATTGCACAATCCCATCTTTTTTCATGGAGCAAATTCTGGAAATCAGCATCTATTGGGAAGCACTTGTAATCTTTTGGAAAATTATCTTGCTGGGAAAAATGAAGTCTATTTACTGCGGTGCCTTATGAATAGTCTTTTTTCCTTCAAGTAACATAAGGTGAGAGTAGTTCTTGGCAGACTTCTTAATAGTCAGAGTCGTGCCAGCCCCAAGAATCATCCTTTCTGTGTTTGCTTCAGTGAATTTAGGAAATAGTAACCCTTGTGTCTAATTTAATTATGATACATTCAACCAAAACAGTTAGAAAATAAGTTTTTGATTCAATGTCATGCCTGCATTAGGTTCAAAATAAAAAAGGCTCAGTGTTACATCCATCCTTTGCTGTTAATTAGCTGTGACTTTTTTTGATTCTTCACTTTTTCATCTGCAATTCAGAGGCATTAGTGCTTGGTTCACAGGCATTGAATGGGGATTAAATGAGAAGTTATTTGAAAGAGCTTTGTATATTTTACCATATTAATATATTTTACCATATTAATAGCAATGCTCTCAAGGATTTGCTCTCAAGAAAAAAACATTTGTTCATCCATCCAATTTTCTAAATGTCTACCATATGCTAGGAATTGTGCAAAACCTTGGAAATCCAAATATGGATAGAACATAGGGTTTTTTCCCTCAAGTAGTTTATAGTCTAATGAGAGAGACAAACAACTCAGTATCACAATACTGAATGGCAAAATCTATAAAAGTGGGGAGGAAACTGTATGACACAATACAAGAGAGACATTTACCACAACTTGAGGAAATCAAGGAAGACTTCTCAGTTGAGGTGATGACTAAACTGAGGAATAAGGATTAGAGAGTTCAGCTAGGTGAAGAAGTGGGTGATTGTCAGGCAGGGTTTTCTAGGCTCTCCTTGAAAACATGCGGAAAAGAATGACCTGCAGAAGAGACAGAAGATGTGCCATCCTTGAATTACCAGGCAGCTCTAAACATCTTTAATCTAGCTCATCTGCTAGTTGAGAAGTCAAAAAAATTTTGAGGTTAAATAAGTAAGTGCAACTTTTTCAGGGATAAAGTCTTTCTCCACAAAAAGGAAAGAGTTCTTTTTGCCATTACCTGGCATCCCTTCTAGCCTAACCCCACTCTGGTGGGTGAATCAGGACATGTCTTCTCTCTACTCCACTCTTCTTGAACAACCTGCCACTTTCCACTTTCATAAAGATTTAAATCCAATATCTGACAGTGTGCCAGGTAGCATAGACCATGATCTCCACTCAGGCTCCTGGGTGGAGCAGAGAAGATGTACATACAATTACAATCTAAGGCAGAACACAGCATCAACCACTTCACTACTTAACTGAGCAACTTCTATTCATCATGAACTATTATAGATATTTTGAATTTAGATATTTCTAAGGTTAAGTTCCTATCTTTGAGAAGACCACAGCCTAGCTGGGTTGAAGAACATAAAATTAACCATGTTCATATGTGATAAATGTTATAGAAGTACAGAATTCTGTAAGGAGCCCTTAAAAGACCAGACTGCTCAAAATCAAGGGGGCTATAGTTGTGCTAACCCAGTGGAGATCTACCTCTGGGTCCCTTCACCTTCATAAAAAAAAAATGTGTCTTCATGGTATGCCCATTCTTTTTTTTTTAATGTTTTTTATTTATTTCTGAGAGAGACAGCATAAGCAGGGGAGGGTCAGAGAGAGAGGGAGACACAGAATCTGATGCAGGCTCCAGGCTCTGAGCTAGCTGTCAGCACAGAGCCCAACGTGGGGCTCGAACCCACAAACCATGAGATCATGAGGTGAGCTGAAGTTGGATGCTTAACCAACTGAGCCACCCAGGTGCCTCCATGGTATGCCTGTTCTATGTGACAAAAGCTGAACAATCCCATGTATGTAAATCACAGCAAATTGCACAATTAACATAAAGTCATTTTGTAATCTTTCCACATGCTCAACATCCTACAGTTTCTTGCTCAGAAAAACTTCCTGTATCCCTCAGTTCCAGGAGCAATCTGATCACTGAATTTTTGTCTTCTCTCTTTCTTAGCTCCCACTTGTGGGCAGAGTTTGGTGAAGGCACAGCCTTGGAATTACCTTAACATTTTCAGTCGCATTGTTGGGGGAAGCCAAGTGGAAAGGGGTTCCTACCCCTGGCAGGTGAGTCTCAGGGAACATTCTCTGGCAGGTAGACTATGAGCTGTCTCAGTACTGGATCTCCCAGAAACACATGCTAGTCATCAGTGCACTCCATTCTGCCTACTTAATCACCAGGTATCTCATGAGTGTGAGCCAGGATCCAAGTCCCTCAAGATGTCCATCCATCGAGTTCCAGAAAATATGTGGTCAGAATAATCATATGCACTATTGGCTTGCTCCGAAAATTGGAAATGCGTCCCAAATTTCCAGCCCCTAAGACAAAAATTTCACTTCAATAAGCTAACAACAAAACAAAACAAAACAAAAAACTCTTGAATTTACAATTTAAAAAAATNTTCCACATAACACTCAGTGCTCATCCCCAAAGTGCCCTCCTCCATGCCCATCCCCCCCTCCCTCCCATCTCTTAGTCAATAATTATGTTGTATTGTTATCACTAAAGATGGCCAGGAAAGCCGAAGGTGTCATATCCATAGGTCGACTTTCTGTTTGGAGATTTGTACCTATACCATACAAGTGAATAGTCAAGAATATTGCCGGATTAGACGCTGATATCCTAAGAATTCTCTCTCAATCTAATTTCCTGGTCTTCCCATGCCAGAGAAAAGCCTTTGTGCTTCTGTCTCTAGCCTATGGTGTTCACATTTATTGTCTTTGACATTCTCCCAGTTTTCTTTACCTTGAGAGCCATATTGAATTCTTGCCTCTTAATTTTGTGAGCAATAGCTCCTTGCTTTTACTTGAAGTCAGTCACATCAATTTTTGGTAATTGGATATTTAGTAATGATTGGTTGATTGAATTTGTATTCTGTAGGTTGACTGAATGGCTGAGTCATTGTCATTTGGTTAACTAATGAATTAATTACTTGGTTGAAGAGTGGATTTGATCAGTTGCTTATTTGGTCAGTTGGTTGACTAATCAATTCAGAAGTTCATATTCAAGTCCTAATCAGTGGTTTTACTTCCTTTTACTTCCTATTCTTCTCTGTATTAAAACTTTTTCAACAGTTTATTGATTAATTTTTGGTCAAAAAGAGACAGTTCTAATAAATTGCTTTCTTTCGAATTCTAATAATGGAATTAACAGCATATACTTGTACTCTATAAGCCATTTTAGAGTCAAATCAAATATCATGAACAGGATAAACCAAAGATAGAAAGTAATCTGTAGATGCAGGTTAAAAAATAGGCCTGAAGTAGTGGTAGAGGTCAAATAGTTAAAAGCATGACAGAATTGTAGATACAGACTGTTCTCTATGAGGCTTGAAGGAATTGAAGCATGTGCTGAAAGACTGCCTTCGCTCTCACCTTGTTTTGCTTCCAAATCTCTTCATTTGGACTCTGGTATATCTTATACTTTTCTTTCTTTCTCTTCATTCACAGACATTGTTCATATTGTTAGAGTAACGGTCTGGGCCAACACTATTATGAAAATCAATCAATCAATCACAACAATTTTTACTATTAACTCTACTAAACCCTTATAGCCAACCATCTCAAATTAACTACCTCTCCTGAAAACCAGGGTTGGAAATGTTCTGGTTCCAACACTGCCCTTCTGAGCTGTAATGGGATGGGTTTTACCTCTTCATACTCCACAACTTCTAATATTTGTACATAAAAGCCTGGGTTTATGTTTCAGTGTATGCTCAGTCTCTAGGTTTTGTGGGGGTCACAGGACATTGACATGCTCCCACTTCAGCTCTTTGTAATCCAGGTGTCTCTGAAACGAAGGCAGAAGCACATCTGTGGGGGAACCATCATCTCTGCACAATGGGTGATTACGGCTGCTCACTGCGTTGCAAACAGGTAGGGAAGGCCTAGTTCATGGTTGAATGCCAGATTATCCACCTTCTCCCCTGGAATCAGCAGCAGTAACCCTATTAAAACATGGAAATGGGTGATTTATGCTAAGCATGGGAACATCCTAAATGCATAACACAAAAATGGCTCAGTGACATTGTCAGAGGGTATTTAACTTGGTATTTAACTTTCTTTGCAGGAGTTGAAAGCTTTATTTACTTAAATATGACTGCAAGTAATTAAAGAATATCATCAGGGAAATGCAAATCAAAACCACACTGAGATACCACCTCACGCCAGTCAGAGTGGCTAAAATGAGCAAATCAGAGAACTCTAGATGCTGGTGACGATGTGGAGAAACGGGCACCCTCCTACACTGTTGGTGGGAATGTAAACTGGTGCAGCCCCTCTGGAAAACAGTGCGGAGTTTCCTCAGGAAAATAACAATAGAACTCCCCTATGACCCAGCAATACCACTGCTAGGAATTTTCCCAAGGGATACAGAAATGCTGAGGCATAGGAGCACATGTACCCCAATGTTCATAGCAGCACTCTCCGCAATAGCTAAAACATGGAAAGAGCCTAAGTGTCCATCAACGGATGAATGGATCNATGGATGTGGTGGGGAGGGGGGAGATGGGCATGGAGGAGGGCACTTCTGGGAATGAGCGCTGGGTGTTATATGGAAACCAACTTGACAATAAACTATTTGTAAAAAAAAAAAAAAAAAAAGAATAACATCCAAGTGAAAACAAAGTATCACAAAGATATATTTGTGAAAAATTCTCTCCTAAATTTCAGTGAAAAAAAAAATCTGGTTCATTATGCATCTTTAAAAAATTGATAAAAGAACCCAGGGCTTCTAATTTTGACTTTGTTTCACATAATAAAATCTAGATACGAAATGTGTACTCTGGAAAATATTGTTTATACCAGTATTTTGCTTTTATAAGAAATGTCTGTTCCTACTGATCCCATGTTTGGGGGATTTATTTGTGATTTCTGTCTGTGTGATGGAGCTGACATTAAACATTATTAATAGAAAGCCATGCCCCGGTAGCCCCTGACAGCATCACCCATCTTTAGTCATGGCTCACTGCAGCTGTTGGAATGCAACTTTATGTTCTAGTAACTCACTTCTTGATCCAATGTCTTCTGCCACTTCCAAAAGTGTAAAAACAGTTCTCCTCCCCAAACTCAAAGGTCGTTTTTGTTCTATTTTTTTCCTTTGAAATAAACTTACAGCATTAAAAGGTAAAAAAAAAAAATTGATAGAAGAAAACAAAGGGAGGCCAGTAAAAATGTAGAGAAGTCTCCCATGTCTCCTTTCCTACTACTGGTCATGCCTCTTTGAGCTTCAGTCTAACAACTTCCATCTTTTTTCCACTTTCCTGTGCTCTAAATGTTCTATTGTTTTCAGTGCTCTTGGTAGTCACTAGACTGAAATCAAGATCATGTCCCATATTTTCCCTCTTTCATTTTAAATCAGCAAACATCCCCTGGACATTTACTTGGTACTAAACACTTTGGGGGCTACCAGGATACAAAGGTAAGAAAGATGGAATTCCTGCTCCCAGAGAGTTGATAGTCTAAAGAAGAGTTAACTGATAATTTCACTGCAGTGTGGCAGACGATTAGGCTAAAGAGATGCTGTGTATTAGATCAGTTACCCAATATAGACAAGAGCTGGGAAGCGTATGCCAAGGGAAAATTATGCCCTTTTCAGTTCTATAAAAAATCATCACTTCTCAGGGTGCCTGGGTGGCTCAGTTGGTTGAGCATCTGACTTTGGCTCAGGTCATGATCTCATGGTTCATGGGTTCAAACCCCGCGTTGGGCTCTGTATTGACAGCTAGCTTGGAGCCTGGAGCTTGCTTCAGATTCTGTGTCTCCCTCTCTCTCTGACCCTCCCCTGCTCATGCTGTCTCTCTCTCTCTCTCTCAAAAATATATAAAACATTTAAAAAAATTAAAAAGTTAAAAAAAATAATCACTTCTGGGAATGAAAGTTGCCCAAATATTGTAAGCCCAAAGTTCTTAATGCAACTGGATGCACCCTACCGAGTTCCTTTTAGATAACTTTGCTACAGGAAGAATGGAAATAAAATGGTCTTTCCCATCTCACACCATGTCTCTAAATTACATATATATGGAGAAGATCCTCACTTCTCATTGTTTTAATCAGTCCTAAAGCCTTTACTGTGCATACTCTCTGAGATATCAGAGTTTTGGTGCTATTATGTCTTTCACAATATATACTGAGCATTAGATCTCTGATATTAAAACAGCATATTTAGGGGGAATCACAAATCATTCTCAAAGAATCTCACTGATATTGAGGCCATGCCAGCTAGTTAGAGTAGATGCATAAAGTCCACTGTGGCTTCAGACCCTCCGAGTTACAATATAAATGTGTTTTTAGACATTTTATGAATAACATTGCAAAGTATTCAATTTATCGTGTTATTGGCTCCATTTGAGGTCACTCTTTACTAGTTCCCCACTTAAATTGGGACTTTTGCATTTTTACTAGTAGTGATGGAATCATTCTCACTTTCTCTGTTCATCATCCTCACACTCATATCATCCACCCATGTCATTTCAAAGATGCCAGATTGTCAACCAGTAGAAGTATATCAGAGGCTAAATGAAATTCACCCATTTTATTGCTTCTTCTTCACAGAAATATTGCATCAACTTTGAATGTTACTGCTGGAGAGTATGACTTGAGCCATATAGACCCAGGGGAGCAAACCCTCACCATTGAAACCATCATCATACACCCCTATTTCTCCATCAAGAAGCCAATGGACTATGATATTGCTCTTTTGAAGATGGATGGCGCCTTTCATTTTGGTAAACATTAGAGGTTCACTCTGAATTGTCTATCCCATGTGCTCTATAACTTCTGTTCCATAGCACATTTCCTACATTGTTTGTTATGTAGCATATGCCCAACAGTTCTGGGTCATGCGCTTTGAGACAGGGATTTGGGGTGGAGGGTATCCTATGTGAAAGTCTTTTTTCTTGTGGCTTCATACATAGGGTTATGTGGATTCAGGAAAGAGTCTTTCTTTGTCTGATAAGTGGCTCCTGGAGGTGCGAGGCATGGATATCACAACTCTCACAAGGTCTTTGGGGAACCATCTACATACCAAATGTGAGTGGCTTAGGGTGTCCTCTCCTCCATGGATGAGACAAACATTGTCCTGCTCTTTTCTTCAGGCCAGTTTGTGGGCCCAATGTGTCTTCCAGAGCCAAAGGAACAATTTGAGGCTGGATTTATTTGTACAACCGCAGGCTGGGGCCGCTCGGCTGAAGGTAAGAACTTCTACGCCACTTCTCTTAATCAGATCTCAGAACCTCCTAGTGGGTAATTAGAAAATACAGTTTTTAATTTCTTTGTAAAAGAACAATTGTGTAAGCATTTCAAAAGAGAATATCCATTGTGTATAGAAATTCAGGTCTTTCCAAAGGACAAAACCTGAACGCGACATCTTTAATTCAGGAAGTGCGAGAGTCCCTCGCTGGGCTCTCATCTTTGTTTCTCCTAGATGGTGTCCTCTCGCAAGTATTGCAGGATGTGAACCTGCCCATTTTGACCCAGGAAGAGTGTGAGGCAGCTTTGTTAACCCTAAAGAAACCTGTCAGTGGACAGACGTTTCTCTGCACAGGCTTCCCAGATGGAGGCAAGGATGCATGTCAGGTAGGTGGGAGTGGCCAGGCTGAAAGGTCCCCAGAAGGGTTTCCCTCAGCTTTGTCATCAGGTGAGAGCCTGAAGGAAGGCTGTAGACAAAACTGGATTCTTCTTGTCAGGAGTGACAAGGGAGGTCAAGTCAAAATAAAAGGACATTTTTACAATCTGTTTTTACTGGGGAGTGTGAAGTCAGAGGAGGTCTTCTCCTTTTTCCAAAAGACCAACTAACAGAGATAGTGCCATCAGTGAGGTTAAGGTTCTCTACATCTGAAGGATGGCTGGCGTTTTCCTATTTAGAAGTTTTCAACTTGTGGATAATGGGAACTTCACCTTCCTTCCATTCCTCCTGCTGACCAAGATCTGGGATCAGTTTTACTACTGGGCAAGACTTCTCTGAGTCTGCAGGATGAAATAGGAGACAGATGAAAGGGTGGAAGGGGAAGGATGGGGAATAAAGAGGTGGAATTGATAGGTCCTACTGATATTTGAAGATTAAATGTGAATTGTGCCTGGCTGTTCTCCTGGACCTCAGAGTCCAACTTATTAGAAGTAAAGAAATGTCATTGATCCTCAGTTAGCATCTTTGTGGGGGGAAAAGTGAGCACAGACACAGACAATGATGGTAATGGAGGCTTTTCCCCCTGACAGGGAGACTCAGGAGGCTCCCTCATGTGCCGGAATCAGAAGGGGGCTTGGACTCTGGCTGGTGTGACGTCTTGGGGTTTGGGCTGTGGCCGAGGCTGGAGAAACAACATGCAGAAGGATAACCAAGGGTCCCCTGGGATCTTCACAGATCTTAGAAAAGTGCTTCCCTGGATCCACAAACACCTCCAAATTGGTAATAAAGCCACATGTAAGGTCAAGAAGCGAGGGCCAGAGAGAGCATCAGCAAGTCCAGGCAAGACAGGACCACTGAGCAGATGGGCTTGCTTCTGTTTTAAGTGGAGCACATAAAAATTAAAAATTTATGAAATTTAAAACAAGAGTAAAACACGGTGTGCAGTACAGCATACAAATATACAAAGGAACATGAATCCATTCATCCTAGACTTTGTCAAATTGTCTTTAGCTGAAACAATCAGCTAGAGACATATTTTCACCACTTACATCTCAAGTTTGCTAGCAAGATGTAGCAAGCTATAGAGGTTACCAACTGGGGAAATTTTGCTCCCCAGAGGATGTCTGCAGACATTTTTGGTTGTCACAATGTGGGGGTGCTGCTGGCACCCAGTGAGAAGGAGGTATGGATGTTGCTAAGTGTCCTACAATGCACAGTACAGCACCCATGACACAGAATGATCCCACCCAAAATGTGAGTGATGCTGTGGTTGAGAAGGCCAGGCACAGATCTGGGTACCATAAGTATGAAAAGACCAGGGTCCATATGCAACTTCTGCTAGACTGACCAGTGAGTTAATTGAAACTTCGATTCTGCCTCCACGTCCAACTTAATTGTTTTCTAACAAGTAGCTTCCAGCTTCAATAGGGCTTCTGTTCTGTCCCAAAGGGGTTAATTAAAATTCATTTGCTAAGAACTTGGGTTTGTTATCAAGTGTACAGTGGCAGGCATCCAAGCCCTCAGCTCAAGTGGTAGCTACCCCGGCAACTCTTTTGTGGTTGTGGGCCACTTATTTCCATCTCCAGCCCCACTTCTCATGAACAGTGAGAGAAGTAGACCAGACAACCTCTTCCTCTATGTCACTTCCAAGCTATTCATGGCCTGATTAGTGCACTTAATAGGGAGAGTGAAATTTCATTAAAACACCAAGACCACATTCCTGCTTTGTTAAATTATCCTTTCTGTTCTTTCCAGAGATTAGCTTTTCATTAGCTGCATATTGACTTAAAAATTCCTGCACTTTTGAGCCAGGGAAATGCTAACTTGTTGAAATACTGTTCAGGATATCGCAAACCTTGAAGAGCATGTTTCTTTTTCTTTCCCAGGGAAGCAGAGGAAGAGCTCCAGAGGTGGGTATTTCTTACAGCCTGCTCCACCAGGAGCAGGAATTAATATCTAGTATTTCTGAATATAAGTTCCTTTTGTAATTAAAAGTCTTTGCAAGAGGTCTCTCTGCTCACTAGGTAGAAAGCTACCCACAGTTGGGGCACCCACAGCCATTCCCTGCCAGTCAGGGCAGCCCATCACCCAGAAGGAGCTCTGCATTCCCTCCCATTTCACTTCTTGAGCGCTCCATCTCAACTCAGCAAACATTGTCAAATCCTAGCTTTGGATCAGACACTCAGGGGAGGGGGATGAGGTGGTGCAGGTGTGGTCAATAAGCTACACGCCTTACCCTGAAAGTGTCCTTACACAGGGGACTCTCCCTCAGTGTTATACTGCCAAGTCTGTAATGAATCCACTGTGACTTTGGGAAAGTTCCTTCCTACCTCTGGACCTCAGTTTCCTTGTCCATAAAGAAGAGTCAGAGGATGCTTGGGTGGCTCTCAGCTGGTTAAGCGTCCAGCTTAGGGTCAGGTCATGTCTCATGGTTTGTGAGTTTGTGCTGACAGCTCAGAGCCTGGAGCCCGCTTTGGATTCTGTGTCTCCCTCTCTCTCTGTCCCTCCCCCACTGGTTCTCTCTCTCTCTCTCTCTCTCAAGAATAAGCATTAAAACATTTTTTAAAAAGAAAAGTCTGGATCAGATAGTCTCTAAGGCAGCTTTGGCTCCTATCTTCAGTGGTTCTGTGTCTGTGGAACCAGACAAAGATAGTTTTGGGGAAAAGAGTACCCTGCTAACTACAGGATTAAGTGGCTAGGGGTGTGGGGGGGAAGCCAGAGGTGGCTTTGGAACATAGATGCCTCTTAAACTGAATCACAAGAAACAAATAAACCAACAACAAAACCACAAAGAACCAGTAGAATGTTGTCAGGTGGAAATGGGATACAGATAAAGAAAAGTATTGCAGCTCAAGGAATCATCTTTATTGAAAGATGGATGCTAAAAGATGGACATAGGAAAATGGGGTAAAAGAGACCAGTATGTCAGTCAGAGCAGCTAAAGTGAGGGAGATTAGAAAATACATGGAGACCAATTTGTGGAAATTTTGGATGCCTGTCAAAAAAAAGTTTGGATTTATTAATAGGAAGCTGATTAATTAGATAGATTAGAGGCATATTCTGGTGGTATAAGAACAGCACATAAGAGATAGGATGCAGAGGAAATAATTCAAGGTGGATTTATGAGATTACACATTAGTTCCAGAGATTTAGGGCAATGGCCGGAGAATGAAAGAATGGGAATGGAAACAGGAAGAATTGGTGCTTGGCAGTCACTTAGATGAAGGGTGGTGAGGGATAGGGAAGAACCAAGGATGGTACCAAAGTTCTGAGCATGAGAGACGAAGCAAAGCCTACCTAAAAGTAACCGAATCAGAAGTGGAAGCAGGTTTTTGCAGACCATCTGTAGCATGTTAAGGGGATATCTAGGAGATGGTTGAAAAACCAGGTCTGAAGTTCAGGACTGTAGAATAATAGTTGAAACTCAAGAGTGTACAGGAGACTAGTCAGAAGGCTCATATAGAGAGAGAGGAAAGCTAAGGATGGAACCAGGAAATACATGTATTTATAGAATCGAGTTATGGTGTCAGCGCAAGAACAGTGAGTTACCACAGAAGCCATGGCAGGGAAAGTTGTCACAAGAGAGGAAGCATGCATGATGAAGAATCAGGCGCTTCTGTACAGGTTCTAGCAGGAACGGGCTATGGTGGCCAGCCACCACGGTTTCCATTCGCATGGCTCTCCTTCCCAGTCTCCTGCAGCGAGCAGGATCGCGTGCTGCATGAGCCTCAGGGAGAGCTGCATTTCCCAGAAAGCCCCCACCTGCGTGACGAGAGCAAGCAGTGAGTAGCCGACCTGCCACTCCTCCCCGGCCCCCACCTCCAGTCCGGCTGTGCCCATTAACTGGATACTTTCTGTCACAAAATAACACCCTCTTAATGGATCTGCCTGCAGGCTATGTGTCTGGACCCTGCTGGCACCGGCCAACATGCATGTGCTGCTCAATGTTTCCCACTTGGATGCAGAGTCTTGTCCCCACACTTACCTCTCGATACATTCCTTAGAAGACAGACTTCTTGGTGAGTGGATGTTCACACGGTCAAATGGACACTTGTGCTGCGAGGGCTGAGTGGGGTGTCGGGGTGCAATCTGTCTGGCACTGAGGCATCTGTAAATGCCACACTTCCCGTCTGCAAGTTTGGGACTCAGGACTGACAGTGGAAAGGACCTGACCTGAGCCTGTGTGGTGGTTGCAAGGCCACAGAGCAGGTCATTGGCTCCAGCTGCGTCCCATGGAACCAGGCTTCCTAGATTCATTTGCCGGGTCGGGGGCCCATCAGGGGTAAAATGTAGACCTACTGCAGGGCTCTCGGGCAGAATGCTGCCTTCCTAGGCGTGAAAATGACCTTGACTGCATCATCTAGCTAAGAAGGAAAATACCAATGGATAACCATGAGTGGGAGACAAACAGAAACAGAGGAGCATTTCTGTGGTTCTTAATAGGAGATTTTGTTCCCAGTGAGTTCCTTGGCAATGTCTCCAGCATCTTTCGTTGTCATGACTAGAGATAGTAATACTGGCATCTGAGGAGTACGGTCAGAGACCCCACAAAACATCCCATAAATGCACAGGACAGCCTGAACACGAAGAATGTTCCAGTTAAAAAATATCAGCAGTACTGAGGTTGAGAAACCCTGGTTTAGATAATCCTCCAGTATCCCGACAAATCCAGTTCAAGTCCAGTTCCTGAAGTCTCTAAATGGATGCTGTTTCCTAGACTCTGAACAAAGACTCCTGATTCTTACGTTGCAGGGAAGTTCTGCGGAGAAAGTCTCCCTTCATCAGTTCTTATCGGCTCCAACTCCATTCGGCTGAATTTCATCTCTGATGCCACAGATCACGCAGCGGGGTTCAATCTCACCTATAAAGCTCTAAAACCAAACTACCTTCCTGGTAAAACCACTGCTTTTATCACGCACTACTCAGGCCTTTTAGAGAGGTGGAGGCCCCAGGAATTAGGTGAGGGGCAGGGAGCTCCGGACGGGGCCTGGTTCCTTCCATCGCGGAGGGGCCACTAGGCCGGTGAGATGCTAGCGCAGGCGCTCCTTCTCCAGCCCTGCTGACTCTGCTTCTCACGTACCCAAGGGAGCTGAGAGGGGCTGAATGGGTTCTGGAGAATCAGTGCACAGACGTCTTCCTTCTTATTGGCTCTGCCTGAGGAGTCAGCTGCTGAGCCGTTTGTGGGAGATGATAGGTGGGAGCACACAGAGGATTGATTCCCCTCGGCTTGAGTGATGCCAATGTTAGGACGTTTTCCTTGTGTTTCAGATTCAGGTTGCAGTTCCTTTACTGTCCTTTTTGAAGAAGGCCTCATACAGAGTCTTCACTATCCCGAATACTATAGCAACATGGCCAACTGTAACTGGGTTTTTCAAGCCCCCAAACACTACCTAATAAAGGTACTGACCCTGGTTACGCTCAACTTTGCTCTGGTATCTCCACAGAATCGCTAACATAAACACCCTAAGGGCAGAGTTTTTTTTTGTTTTGTTTTCCCTGTGACTACCACATACACCACTATATGGCAGCTGTGCGCTTTACTGTCTGTTGAAGGGCTGCCTCCACCTGGACCTGGTAACTGGTTTAATCAGTTACCTTCTAGAAACAAGCATTTCTTCCTTATTAATTAAACTGATAACAAAATACTTTGTAAGTAACGGCTAACAAAAGTCAATTCCAATAAGACCCAAACAACAAGCCTTCCATGAAGAAGAACAGAGCAAGCACAGAGAAGCCAGCGTAGAACAGGCTGAGGGACTGGCTGGAGTCAAGAATCAGAGCTGTATTGGGAAGGGCGGTAGAAGGGAAGGCTGAGCTCAAAGTTCAGAGGTTTTGAATGTCAGGATACGGAGTTTGGTCAGCATTTGTTTGGCAGCTTTTGGAGTTCATTAAACACTAGTAGGTCATCTGCAGAGATGCCACCAGAGAGTTGAAGGTAACACTGCAGCCAGAATGAGGTTGGAAAGAGGCATTTATTTAGAAGCCCTTCTCTTAAAATCTAATTGAAAGCAAGGAAGGATATGAAGGAAAGAAAGTAGAGTAGAAACTAAAGAGGGAGTAGTAAAGATAGACAAGACCTCTGGGTTCATATATATATATATATTTTTTTTTTTTTTTGAGAGAGAGAGGAGAGAGAGAGAGTGAGCCAGCAGGGGAAGGGCAGAGAAAGAGGCAGGTACAGAATCCAAAGCAGGCTTCAGGCTCCAAGCGGTCAGCACAGAGCCGGACTCAGGGCTCAAACTCCCAAACCGCAAGCTCATGGCTGGAGGCAAAGTTAGACGCTTAACCGACCGAGCCACCCAAGTTTCCCAGGTTCTCATATATTTAAGAGGCAAAAAGAAGTCGAGACTCAGGAGGAAGTGTGAAGTTGTGACAGTCCAGAGAATAGAGACTTTAATTTAAAACACAAAACAAGCAGCAAACAAAAAGGTGTGGCCAATAGTTTGGATTTACCACAGAAAGTTAGGGTTTAAAAAGGAGGACTGAGCATTTCAGCCTTTCAGCCACTCTCCTTCTCATCTCCCAGCAAAAAGGTAATAATCAGATTGACAATTGAACAATAGAGAGCAGGTGGGAGTGCGTGTGGGGGCCAGAAATAGCAAGTCTGATGTTCAGAGCAGAAACAAGATCACCCAGGTTTTACACATGAGTAGGAGAAGACACAGAGGAAATAAGTATAGAGTTTCTCTTTCTAAAAGTTTCTGGAACCCAAATACTTAAAACAGAAATTTCAGGAGGAAGCAGCATTAAGGGAGGATTGGTTATGGAGGATAAAAGTTTAAGTATGAGCAGATTTCTGGAAGGAGGAAGACAAAATATAGTTGAAAATCTGAACGTACCAGAGCTAGAAATGATTCAAAAACACACCCATTCAATAAATGCGTCCTGAGTGCCATGCATCAGTGAAATGATGCTTTCACACCCTGCAGTCAGTGACAGCATCAGTGTGCAGGACCATCCAAGATAGGACTTTGGAGATTAGGATTACAAGTCATAACTATGTACATACCATTTGACTCATAGAGAAAAAGGTCTGCTACCAGAAAGTATTGTAGTCAGGTTTAGAAATGTTTGAATGGATCCTGTTTCTGACACTCTCCTTCTTCCCATGCCTACATTCGCCGTCAGTGATCACTTACCTCCACTCTGTTCTGTCCATGCAGTCCTGTGTCTTTTGGTGAGTGTTCAGGCTCCACTGAATCTCCATCATCTGTGTGTTTAAAATCTAAATTCCCATCTCATCAGCCCTGTTTCCCATTGCTCCGTTCTTCAAAGTCAATTGAAGGCAGGTGCTATCAAATTGCTTAGATTGTTCTTTGATATTTCTTTGGTCTTCCCAGGAGAGCACCGTGGAGTTCAAATATTTGCACCCTTATATTTGGTCCCTATTTGGTAGTTTAGAGGTGTCTAGGGTTTAGGAGTCTGTGGGATAGTGTCTTTTCCTAAGTAATTTAACCTATTCATGAATGCCCCACTCACTTTCTTCTTACGGGCACACCCCAGAGCAAGCTGAACACTCCACATTTCTCTGCTTACTCAAAATCAGATCAATCGTTCATTTGATTTGCTGTGGATGTAACATGGAGTTTTGTTAGCTTTCCTTTCAGAGTCTGGAAATAGAAGAGAACGGAGATTGTTCTTCTGACTACGTGGTGGTGCACAGGGACGTGGAAAGGCAGGAGGAAATAGGTCTGTGCCCCTGGAGCCTCAGCTCCCCTGGTTTGTCTTGGATCCAGTCCTTTTGGGGAAATCGTTCTTGGGAATAAAAAGGATCTGGCTCGAGCTTCCTTCATTCCCCTGCACCCCCTCCTTCCCTCCCTCCCTAGGTGGTCACTACCACCACCCCTTCTCCCAGGTCAGGGGCAAGAAGAGCCAGAGGGAGGATCAAAGAGCCATTTGGACAGAAGGTGTGGAAGATCCTTCTGATTTAAGGGTCAGAAGGGGAAAGTGCCATTGAAATAAACCCATTGGCTCAAACCAGTTCCCTCAGGGGCATTCGCAGTGGGAGTTTTTCTATTCTGAAAATGAATTGTGACACCAACCAAAAAAGTTTATTTCTCAACAATTGCCTAAAGGATAATTTTTTTCCCCCCTATCCAATGCCATGTCTATTTGCTGGGCCCTTGACCTCGTCTGGCCTTGGCTGGGCTTTAACCAGCAAGGTTTTGTGGTTTTGTTACTCCTGCCCCCGTGCTGAGCTCCTCTGGTGTAATGCTCATCAGCTTCCAGTCGGATAAAAACGTGACCTTCAGAGGCTTTCAAGCTACAGTCTCTTTCATCCCTGAAACAGGTAAGAAGACAGAGGCATCAACATGTTGGGTCCCGATTCCCATCCTCATAATGCAGTAAGAAAGGGCAGCTTTTATGGCCCAACATGGATACAGTTGGTTCTCAGTCTTTGCAGCATCTCTGTCCTATAAAGTCACCATGAACACCAAATTAGTGACTACTGAACCTCTGCTCCAAGGAGTTCAGTTCCTGGGAGCCTCTGGTTTTATGGGTATTTCTGCTTAAAGTCACCTTATTCAATATATGTTGCTGACTCACTAAGACTGAACTCACAGCCAGCACCACTATAGCCTGTGCCTCAGCAAAACTCATCTAATTTCTCTGTAAGGCACATCACAGCCTCCTTGCCTTACAACACTAGATGGCACTTCAGCACAATGTTTAGGGACATTTCAAACAGCAAAACCACCAACAAAAAGCATAAAAATGCAAAAAAAAAACAAAAACAAAAAACAAAAAACCAAAACCAAACACCAAACAAAACCTGTGGCACTCAAGGGACCCTGGAAAGGACACTTGTTTATAGTATAAGAGCTAAAACAAGAAGGTGGAGTGTCACCTCATTAGACCTCAGTTAGGAACATGTGCATCAGGTGACTCAAATATTTCCCTGCTCTGCACCTGTCCTTGAATGATCATGAAAGCACCATTAGTTCTGAGTTACAAATAAATGTTAGGAAGTAGGTGAATTTGCAAATGTGGAATCCATGAAGAATGAGAACAACTCTATGTCTGAATCATGGGCTATCCTTACTAGAGGTATGATCTTTTCTTTTTAAATTTTTAAAAATTTATTTCTGAGAGAGAGAGAGAGAGAGAGACAGAGACAGAGTGAGAGCGTGAGCAGGGAAGGGTCAGAGAGAGGGGGAGACACAGATTCCAAAACAGGCTCCCGGCTCTGAGCTATCTGTCAGCACAGAGCCCAACGTGGGGCTCGAACCCATGAACCATGAGATCATGACCTGAGCCGAAGTCAGATGCTTAACCGACTGAGCCACCCAGGCACCCCACTAGATGTATGATCTAAGAGTCATCTAAGACTCATTTTCTTCAGCCTTACCATGAGAGAATAATACGTGCCTAATAAGAAGGTGGTGAGATTAAATCAGATCAGGTACGCTTGGCCACAAGTAAGTGTGTTACACATTAACAGGCTCGGAAATGTGAAATGTCTTCTCCAGCTCTCAGCCGCTAGATACAGCTCCCCTCCAAGTCCTCACACCCATGAGCATTCTGCCCACATCCTACAAAGCCAACTATTGAGTTCTCAAGTTGTTCATTTTTGTTAGACAAGCAGCTTTTTATGGCAAACCCAGGTTATAGTTAAAACACTCCCCTTATCAGTTAAAACACCCATAGTCCAGCTGCCTGAGATGCTCCAGAATTCTAACAGTAATAATTTTCTGATAAGTCCCAAACACTGGCCCTGTGTGTGTGTGTGTGTGTGATCTGAGCAGTTGTATGTGCTTACATTCAGATTTAAACATCTCCAGATCAGAGGTTGAGTCAATGTTTTTGGAGACATGGAATGTACTACCTGAAGGTCACAGTGCTTCTGGTAAGCTACTTTAGGGAATGCGACCAAGAGATACCCACAGAGTATATCAGCCATGGTTCAACAGAGAATCTCAAAAAGATATGTTGGAATCCTAACCTCCAGCACCCCAGAATGTGACCTTATTTGGAGCTAAAATCTTTAGTGAGGTGATCATGTTAAAATGAGATCATTAGCGTAGGCCTTAACCCACTAATATGGGGTTTAACATGCACTAATATGACTGCTGTCCTTATAAAAGGAGAGATTTGGATGCAGAGAGAGACACCCACACAGGGAGAACATCATATGGACATGAAGATGGACAGTGGGGTGATGCATCATCTACAAGCCAAGGAACACCAATGATCACCAGCAAACTGCCGCAGGATTGGGGAGAGGCACCGTCACCACCTGCATCCAACCACACTAACACCTTGATCTCGGGCTTGTAGCCTCCAGAACTATGACACAATAAATTTCTGTTCTTCTAAGTCAACCCGTTTATGATATTTTGTTACAGGAGGCTAAGCAAGCTAACACACCAGGAATTGGCTAACATGGTTGCAGGGGAGTGGCCAAGCAATTAAATCTATCAGGCAGGCAGTGAGAAAGAGAAGATCACAGAGGGCACTTGGGTGGCTCAGTTGGTTAAGCGTCTGACTCCTGACTTGGGCTCAGGTCATGATCTTACCTTTTCATGGGATGGAGCCCTTCCTTGGGCTGTACACTGGGTGGAGCCTGCTTGGGATTCTTTCTCTCCCTTTCTCTCTGCCCTTCCGTCTCCCCCCGCACCTCGAAATAAATAAACATTAAAAAAAGAGAGAAGATCACACGACACTGGAATTCCACAGGTATGGGCTGATAGTATTCTCCACAGGCAGAATTTTTTCTCTTGTTTGGGGAAGCCTCAGCTCTGTTCTTAAGACAGACATCTGTTCCAAATAATTAAGTCAGGCCAGCCCAGATTATTCAGGATGGTCTTCTTTACCTTAAGTTCACTCATCAGGGGCTTTTATTACATCTGCAAAATGCTTTTACAGCAACACCTAGACTATTGTTTCATTGAATAACTGGAGGCTGTGGGTTGGCCAAGTCGACACATAAAAAAAGCCATCACACAGAGCTATATGGGATGTGGTCATTGTCCACTTTGCTCAAAGCAACACTGAAATCTTTCTAGTCACAAGAAGCATCTAAGTAGATGCTTCCCATCTAAGTAGATTCATTTCATGGAAATGGCTAAAGAGCGTGTCAAATTGGGGTCTGACTCACAAGATCTGCGCGCTAAAAAAAAGTGAGTCCAGGGGCGCCTGGGTGGCTCAGTCGGTTAAGCCTCAGACTTCGGCTCAGGTCATGATCTCACATTCATGGGTTCGAGCCCCACATCGGGCTCTGTGCTGACAGCTCAGAGCCTAGAGCCTGCTTCAGATTCTATGTCTCCCTCTCTTTCTGCCCGTCCCCTCTCATGCTCTGTCTCTCTCTGTCTCAAAAATAAAAAACTTTTTTTTAAAAAAAGTGAGTCCACCACTACGTTTTAGTGCCAATGGGCACTGAGGAGTGCTGGACTTTCTCTTGTTCTGTGACACCCAATGACACACATGTGCAACATCCTGGTCCGTGTGGAAAACCAGGTGAGCAGTGCAGGCAGAGGAGGGAGTAGGGAACTTATTATGGTTTGCCATTTTGATAATTTGTCAAGAGAAAATTCAAGCACCTTTTTTTTTTTTTAGTTTTATAATTGTCTGATACAGAACATAAAATAGAGTGTGGAAAGAACATGTTCCTTTTAATGAGAAGGAATAGAAGCAATCTGAGTCTTTTCTGGCTTCTTGGACCTCAGGATGAATAGATACCTTAGGTAGAAAATCCTTGGGGTGCCTGGGTGGCTCAGTTGGTTAAGCATCTGACTTCGGCCCAGGTCATGATCTCATGGTTCATGGGTTCAAGCCCCACATAGAGCTCTGTGCTGAAAGCTCAGAGCCTGAAGCCTGCTCCAGATTCTGGGTCTCTCCCTCTCTCTCTCTGTCTTTGCTCATGCTCTTTCTCTCTCAAAAATAAAACAAACATTAGAATACTACTTCAAAAAAAAGAAGAGAAAATCCTTGTAAAGTGTGGCCACAGTGACTCCTTCTCTTGACCACCATGCGGGTGCACTCAACAAAGCCATTTCTCCCAAATATTCCCAATGTGTGGTAAAGATTTATTCATCATTTTATCCACAGCACCTACTGCAGTGCTCAGAACACAGTAGATGACAAATAAATATTTGGTGAATAAAACTATATAATTCACAAATAGCCCCTGATATAAAACCTCAGTGAAAAAGGCTTTCCTGCTTTTCTGTCATTGAAATCATACTTGACAGCCCTTTTCTTTTATATCTCGAGGTTTGTTTGAAATTTTGCAAATCTACAGAACAGGTGTTTTACAAGAACAAAACAATGAACATCTGTTTATCCTTCACTTAAATTCATTAGTTGTTGACATCCTGTCACACTGGCTTAATTCTCATTTGATGCCTTCTCTGTACAAATCTCCATGCCAGAGCCCAGGGCGTGGGGAAGGAGGTACAAAAAGGAACAAGATACAGTACCTTTCTTCAAGTGATTTACATCTTACTAATGAAAACTATGTGTACAAACTAGGCATGCAAAAAGATACTATATTACTTCTATTTACATAAAACGAGAATCATGCAAAACTAATAGACGGTATTAGGTATCAGGATAGCAGTTACCCTTCCAGGGAGTAGTGTCTGCAGTGGCTGCTGCTGGGATTCTGCCAGTCTGTTTCCTGATCTGAGTTCTGGTTATATTTTTTGAAAATTCAAAGTACTTTATCACTTGAGTATTTCTCTGTGTGTGTTATATGTCAATAAAATTCTCAACAAAAAAAAGTGTACAGAAAAACAATGCGAAATATACTGAGCTTCTGGATGAGACAATTAGAAAACTGGCATTTGGGAAAAAAAAAAAAACAAACCTGGCATTTGATTTGGGCCTACAAGAATAATGTCACTATTACTCTACACCCTGTGGGGAACCCTTGGATGACTTTGATCAGAGAAGTTACATGGTCAAAGAGCACCCTCTGGTGGTTGATTTGGAATGTGTGGAGGCTAGAGAAAGAGTATTGTAGGGGGAGTAGTCCTGGCCAGCACTATGGAGGACTCAAGCTCAAAGGTAGGAGATGGATATGAGATATGCTGTGGATTTGGGGTCTCAAGTGTTTGGAGACCAGATTGTTGGAGCAAAATAAAAGGTGAGGGGGATGGCAGGAGAAGTCAAGATGAGCTTGATATTTTACTCTTGGGTGAAACACCCACTTCCAGTAATGTAATCTCTCTGGAATACAAAAAGCATTTGTCAGGTGTCTACTAAAGTGCCTGGCACAAGAGAGATGTTCAGAACTCCTCTATGACCCAGCAATCACACTGCTAGGAATTTACCCGAGGGACACAGGAGTGCTGATGCATAGGGGCACATGTACCCCAATGTTCATAGCAGCACTCTCAACAATAGCTAAATCATGCAAAGAGCCTAAATGTCCATCAACTGACGAATGGATCAAGATGTGGTTTATCTATACAATGGAATACTACATGGCAATGAGAAAGAATGAAATCTGGCCATGTGTATCAATGTGGATGGACCTTGAGGGTGTTATGCTGAGCGAAATAAGTCAGGCAGAGAAAGACAGGTACCAGATGTTCTCACTCATGTGCAACATGAGAAACTTAACAGAGGACCATAGGGGAAGGGAAGGGGAAAAAATATATAAAGAGAGGGAGGGAGGCAAACCACAAGAGACTCTTAAAAACTGAGAACAAACTGAGGGTGGATGGGGAGTGGGGGAGAGGGGAAAATGGGTGATGGGCATGGAGGAGGGCACTTGTGAATGAGCACTGAAACCAACTTGGCAATAAACTATAATAAAATAAAGAGAGAGAGAGAGATGTTCAAAGAATATAATCTGGGCTTGAGGGTGAGGAGGATCGTGGGTAATAAAGCTGAGTTTTCTTAGTCCCTTCCCACGTGGCCTTTGCAGAGCAAAGGAGGCAGGCAAGGTTGGCCTGAAGACTGCCCCAGGAACCATCTTTGGGAAGACCTGGGAAATCACTGCTGCCCACTGCTTCACTAGGATGTAAGTACACCTAGAGAGTGGAACATGGGAGCTGATGGTTTAAGTTGGTTGATCATTCTTCAGCCACCACCTCTGATATCCATCAGAGGCTGACATCCCTTCCCCATTTGCCACCACTGTGGACAATCCACCTCCCCAGGCAGAACCTGAGCTCCTGAGTGCTCAGGAAAGCTCTGCCCCTTCACACAGTGCTCCTACTTTATTTTAGTTAAACATGAGGCTGGCAATTAGAGATGCATTTATTTTATCATGTTCCTCCCTAGTACTTTTTTAGTCAGAAAAGTATTACCTTTGGTGAAATACTTTTTAGCATCTTTTGAAGAGATAATGTGGTTCCTCCTTTGATTTTTCAATATATCATATCCTTAATTAATAGATTTCCTAGGATTCCTGCATTCCTGAAATGAATCCCACTTGGGCATGGTACATTCATCTCCAATATACTGCTGGGTTCCACTTGGTTCCACTTAATTGTTTGCATCAACATCCAGAATTGAAATTGACTGATAGCAGAGGCTCTTAAAATGTGGCCTTTTAGATGGCTAGCGATCTCCAAGATCCTTTTAGGGGCCTGTGAGGTCAGAACTGAGACACTATTCTCCCTGCCTACTCTCATTCTCTCACAGCATGCAGTGTTTCCCAGGGGCTACATACCATGTTCTTGCTCAACAGATTGAATATATAAAGCAGGTAGGACAGGGGTTCCTGGCGGTTAAGGAACTCAGGCGGTTAAGCATCTGACTCTTGATTTCAGCTCAGGTCACGATCTCGTTGTTCGTGGATTTGAGCCCCATAACAGGTGCTGTACTGCCAGTGTGGAGCCTGCTTGGGATTCTCTGTCTCTCTCTCTGTCTCTCTCTCTCTGCCTCTCCCCTGCTCTGTCTCTATCTCTCTCTCTCTCTCAAAATAAATAAACGAAGTTAAAAAAGAAGAAGAAGAAGAAGAAGAAGAAAAAGAGCAGGTAGGACATCCCACGTGTCTTCGATTTAGTCAGACATTAAACAGTTTTAAAAATATGTGAAACTGGGGTGCCTGGGTGGCTCAACTGGTGGAGGGTCTGACTTTGGCCCAGGCCATGATCTCCCAGTTGACGAGTTTGAGCCCCCTGTTGGGCTCTGTGCTGACAGCTTGGAGCCTGGAGCCTGCTTCAGATTCTGTGTCCCCTTTTCTCTCTCTACCCCTCCCCAACCCCTCCCCAGCTTGTGTTCTCTCTCTCAAAAATAAATAAAAAACATTAAAAAATAAAATAAAAATATGTTAAACACTGTTAGTCTTATTTAATGTTCTGGTTTTTATTTCAATAAAATAATAGGTACAAAAGGAACAAGATATAGTGCTTTCTTCAAGTAATGTACATCTTTTTTTTTTTTTTACCATCAGTGTGAGATATCAACACACAACTATTTATTGACCAAGCAACCAAAGCAATTAGTAAAGATATAAAAGATTTGAGAACTCAATTAACAAGCCTGATTTTTTATGCTTCTAGTTTAACTTAAATTCTAGTTAACATATGTTGTAATATTCGTTTCAGAAGTAGAATTTAGTGATTCATCATTTATATACAACATCCAGTGCTCATCACAACAAATGCCCTCCTTAATACACATCACTCATTTAACCCTTCCCCACATCCACCTCCCCTCGACCAACCCTCAGTTTTTTCTCTATACCTAAGAGTCTCTTTTATGGTTTGCCTCCCTCTTTTTTTCTTTCCCCTAATGTTCATCTATTTTGTTTCTTAAATTCCACATGAGTGAAATCATATGGTATTTGTCTTTCTCTGACTAACTTATTTTGCTTAGCATAATACACTTCAGCTCCATCTACTTCACTGCAAATGGCAAGATTTCATTCTTTTTCAGGGCTGAGTAATATTAGATTATACATATATATATTACATTATATATATATGTATGTATGTATTATCACAACTTCTTGATCCATTCATCAGTAAATGGACATTTTTGCTCTTTCCATATTTTTGGCTATTGTTGATAATGCTGCTGTAATCAAAATGCATGTGCCCCTTCAAATTAGCATTTTTGTATCCTTTAGATATATACCTAGTAGTGCAATTGGTCAGTCATCGGGTAGTTTTATTTTTAAATTTTTGAGGAACCTCCATACTCTTTTCCAGTGTGGCTGAACCCAATTTGCATTCCCACCAACAGTGAAAAAGGGTTCTCCTTTTTCCACATCCTTGCCAACATTTGTTGCTTCCTGAGTTGTTAATTCTAGCCATTCTGACATGTGTAAGGTGGTATCTCATTGTGGTTTTGATTTGTATTTCCCTGATGATGAGTGATGTTGAGCATCTTTTCATATGTCTGTTACCCATCTGGATANATCTGGATGTCCTCTTTAGAGAAGTGTCTGTTCGTGTCTTCTTCCCATTTCTTCATTGGATTATTTGTTTTTCGGGTGTGGAGTTTGATGAGTTCCTTATAGATTTTGGATACTATCCCTGTATCTGGTATGTCATTTCCAACTATCTTTTCCCATTCCATCAGTTGCCTATTAGTTTTATGGATTGTTTCCTTTGTCATGCAGAAGCTTTTTATCTTGATGAGGTCCCAGTAGTTCATTTTTGCTCTTGATTCCCTTGCCTTTGGGGATGTGTCGAGTAAGAAACTGTTGCGGTGGAGGTCAAGAAGTTTTTTTCCTGCTTTCTCTTCTAGGGTTTTGATGGTTTCCTGTCTCACATTCAGGTCGTTTATCCATTTTGAGTTTATTTTTGTGTATGATATGAGAAAACGATCTAGTTATATTCTTCTGTATGTTGCTGTCGAGTTCTCCCAGCACCACCTGTTAAAGAGGCTGTCTTTTTTCCACTGGATGCTCTACATCTGGATATCTTCGTTTGGAAATATCTGTTCATGTCTTCTGCCCATTTCTTCACTGGATTATTTGTTTTTTTGGATGTTGAGTTTGACAAGTTCTTTATAGGTTTTGGATGTTAACCCTTTATCAGATACATCATATGCAAATATCTTCTCCCATTCAATAGGCTGCCTTTTGGGGTGGCTGGGTGGATCAGTCAGTTAAGCATCCAACTTTGGTTCATGTCATGACCTCACGGTTGGGTTCGAGCCCCGCATTGGGCTCTGTGCCTGACAGCTCAGAGACTGGAGCCTGTCTTCAGATTCTGTGTCTCTTTCTTTCTCTGACACTCCCCTGCTCATGCTGTCTCTCTCGCTCAGAATAATAATGTCTATTCATTTCAATAGAAGACAAGAAGTCATTTTCATTCATACTGAATAGATGGCATCCTTCAGTCAACACCCTTCATTCCACATAAGAAGATGATGAGACTGAGGTAGATTAAGGTATTTACTCAGGGTCTGCAGCGGCACCTGGGTGGCTCAGTCAGTTAAGTGTCAGACTCTTGATCTCAGCTCAGGTCTTGATCTCAGGGTCATCAGTTCAGGCCCTGCATTGGGGTTGTGCTGGACATGAAACCTACTTGAAAAAGTTGCATGCCCCACAACACATCCATCACAATGGCTAAAAATAAAAAGACTGCACGCCAGGTCCCCTCGCGCCAACTGGTCCCGGGGGTGCTGAGCGCACAGACTGCTTCTTTGTGCTGGCTCCTGGCGGGCTGGACTTCTAGAGTAGCGGAGTGCCTGCTGCCATTGTCCTCCCGGGCGGCTTGGGCCCCAGAAAGAGCCACGCCTGCGGACACTGGGCGTCCGTGCTCCTGGCTGGCTGGAACTCTAGAAGGGAGGCAAAGAGCTAAAAACTGGGAAATTTGCCTGTGAGTACGTGTTTCGGGTGACGAGCCATAGAGGGACCTAGTTTTCCTCACTCCAGCGGGCTCAGGCTCCGCGCACCCAGCCAAGTAATGTACATCCTAATAATGAAAATTATGTGGACAAAATAGGCATGCAAATAGACACTATATTACTTCCATTTACATAAAATGAAAATCACTCAACATTAATATATGATATTAGATGTCAGGATAGCAGTTACCCTTTGGGGGAGTAGTGCCTGAATAAACATGTAGTTATTTGAATAAACATGTTATTTATGCTAATACCTAATGGTTTGATTGTGGTCATCTTAACTGACTGAGCTACCCAAGGTACCCAGTGGTTATCTTAAATAAATGAGCAAATACATATTTTTTTAAAGTTTCTGCTTTAATTTCTAACACTTAACTATTGATAAACATAACCTGCATAAACAAATCTCTTTAGGATTCCCAGTGATTTTTTTTTAAACTGTAAAAGTGTCCTGTGACCAACAAATTTAAGAACTGCTGACCTATAGCTTTCTTTTTATTGTCTGCCTTTGTCAGACTTTGATATCAGTGCTTCATGAAAAGAACTGGAGAGCTTTTCTTCTTGCTCTATGCTTTGCGTATAATGTATAAGAATGATAAATAATAGTATCACATAATTACATATATTAAACATCTATTTCTTGAAGCCTTAAAGGTAACTTTCCCAATTTCCTTCATTCTTATTGGCTTTTAGATTTAAAGCTTTCTCCTTCAGGCAATTTTGATAACTTATAAACTCCTACTAATAGCTATAACATTCAGATTTTCCTACTACTTGCTTTGAGTTGTGCAAAACATTTCCTTATAATTAATACCTTTTGTGTTTACATGATTTTCTACTTTCCTAATTTTGTATATTATATAAATCTTTTTTAAAATATTAGACTATTTAGGGGCACCTGGGTGGCTCAGTTAAATGCTTGACTCTTGAGTTTAGCCTAGGTTATGATCTCACAGTTTGTGAGATTGAGTCGTGAGATTGAGCCCCATGCTGGGCTCTGTGCTGACAGCGGGGACCCTGTTTGGGATTCTTTCTCTCCCTCTCTCTTTCTCTCTCTCCCAAATAAATAATCATTAAAAAATTAGACTATCTACTGTTTGGTCATTTTATAGAGATTTTCTTTTTATTTTAGAAAGAATAAAATTGTTTTATTTTTTATTTTTTTAATTAATTAATTTTTTTACTGAACCCATGTCTTCTGTACCCTACTGAGTCATTTTAGCTGATCTAGATAGGCAAGCTGAACAGGGGCTGGGGACTGTGCCTCTGAGGTAGTTCCTGCACATGACTGATGGCCACAGCTACAATCCATGCTGACAGTACAATGAAGCTGCAAGACTTGATTATGTTCTCATTAAAGCTCTTAACTCATTGAGTGATGTCAGAGAGACTGCTTCATGTTTCTGAGCCCTAGAATCTTTTACACATGTGAAAGAGAGAACATTCTCTAGAGCCTTGCCCTGCCACTGGAAGGGTTGGCTGGTGTGTTCATTGCGATGGCTAAAATGGTGGCCTTCCTATGTTTCTGATCCCAGGGCTCCTTAGAGACCCACCTCCTAACCCCACATATTTTATTTTTTAATATTTATTTACTTATTTAGAGACAGAGAAAGAGCATGAGTGAGGGAGGGGCAGAGAGAGGGAAAAAGAGAATCCCAAGCAGACTCTGTGCAGTCAGTGCAGAGGCCAATGCAGGGCTCTAACCCAGGAGCTGTGGGATCATGACTTGAGCCACAATCAAGAGTCAGATGTTAACAGACTGAGCCACCCAGGCACCCCATAACCCAACATATTTTAATGAAGCCATATCTGAGATTCTTTTTCCTCTCATTTTCCAGGGAACAGCATGCAGCTGTCTGGGTAGTGAATGGAAGAATCCATGATCTGGCCAAAGACTCCCCTCAGGTAAGAGCCCTTGGAACCTCCTTTCTGTCTTATGGTTCACAATGCTAGCCAGTGGTTCCCTGTAGACATTTTGGGCATGGGGTATAGGATTTGGACTGAATTTTCTTTACCTTTATAAGTTAGAGAAATAGGGGAGGATTCAAGAGCCAATGCCAGGTGTGTTGATTGGGTCTAGCTTCACAATGGAGGCCCTCTTCTTTTCCTGGAAACCTACTGCTGAAGATTTGTCTGTAGGCCAACCTTTCTTTGTTTCCAGCCCCAACAAGACTGCAGGATGAACAACAGCCACTTAGGAAATCCTCCCTGAGGCCCATGTCCACCTGGTGCCATGCTGGGTACTTGCAACACAAGGGTGAGTCAGACACCATCCCATGGGGTGACCAGCTACCTGGACTTTAGGTTGTTTCCTCCTTTAGGGGAGTCCAAGCACCCAAGCTCCATGTGCCACCCTTCTTCACTGGGTCTATGTAAGGCTCCTTTTCTCTTATCTGAAAAATTTCATCAAGCATGTGGTACTCCACCCTGCCTCCTACAGCACCACTGTGGAATAGGATTTGGCACCATCACAGCTGACCAATCCACTTCAGTTCAATGAATATGTTCATCCCACCTGCCTTCTTTTTTTTTTTTTTTCTAGGAGAGAGAGAGAGACAGCGTGAGCAGGGGAGGGTCAGAGAGAGAGGGAGTCACAGATTGAAACAGGCTCCAGGCTCTGAGCCGGCAGTCAGCACAGAGCCCGACGCGGGGCTCGAACCCACGAACCGTGAGATCATGACCTAAGTGAAAGTCGGACGCTCAACCGACTAAGCCACCCAGGCGCCCCCCCACCTGCTTTCTTGATAGAGACTAAGGGCTGCTTGCTTCCAGGCTGTGCACAGTCACAGTATGGGGGCCATCATCCAGGTCTGGGATGAGCCCTCACACCAGGGTCCTTGGCACTTTACATCTCTGCAGTACTTCACAGACTCCTTCCTCATGTACCTTCTGTCAGTTGCTTCTCACACAGCCAATGTGATGTGAAAGGTGAGGACACTTACCCCATGCCCAGAAAAATAAAAAGAAACTGAGGTGTATAAAACTGAAGTGACAGAATTGCTCATGCGCTAAGTGAGACAGAGCCCGCACCTAGTTCAGAGAAGCCGAGTGATTCTTCCCCTGCCCCTACACTGCCTGTCTTAGAGAGGCAGTGGCTAATTCTATACCACTCTGGTGCTAAGCCGCCCTTCCCTAGTGAATGATCATTTGTTCTCTTATATAGTCAACATGCAAGTCTCCATGGAGCACCATCTTCTTTCTAGACTTGCAGTGGGGCTCTGGGGAGGTGAAAGCAAATAGAAGTCAATTCCTGATTTCTCAAATAGGATTTGAGAGCCAGGTTCAGCTGCCCCAGTACAAGGGGATAAATGCTGTAACATGTGGGCTCTAGTGCAGAGGGAGCACGGAGTAGGGAGTGATTTCCTAGGAGTATCAGGGAAGGCTTAGCCAAGGATTAGACATTTATGCTGGGTCTTAAAAGAATCAGAAGATTTTCAGGTAAACAGAGAAGGGAACACATTCCATTCAGGGGAACTGGTATGAATGAAGGATCAGAAAGGCTAAGCAGAGGGATATTCAGGGCAAAAGGTGCCAATCTATGTGGCCAGGACTTTGACAAAGGGGTACTGGGGAGATTGTTTAAAATTACAGCCTACGCTCAGTTGTGAAGGGCTTTCTTTTGGTAGAAAGGAGGTTGGGCTCTATCTTGTAGTTGGATGATGGGAATGATTGCTATTTCAGTGTAGAGGAGAACAAAATCAGACCTGGACTAAAGGAGAAGTCAACAGGATGGATGGAGACAGAAAGAGTGAAGACAGGAAACAGTTGAGGAGATGCATGGATTAAGAGTCCAAATAAAATATGATGGGGACTACAAGAGTGACAGGAGGGAAAAATGGGTTCAAGAAACACTGTGTTCACAGAATCAACAAGATCAGATGACCAATTATGTTTAAAATGCAGGCCAAAAAATCACACATACAAAAATGACTCCCACCAGGGTGCCTGGGTGGCTCAGTCGGTTAAGCATCTGACTCTTGGTATCTGCTCAGGTCATGATCTCACAGTTTATGAGTTCGAGCCCCACATCAGGCTCTGAGATGACAGTGTGGAGCCTGCTTGGGTTTCTCTCTCTCCCTCTCTCTCTCTTCCCCTCTTCCACTCACTTGCTTTCTCAAAATAAATAAAACTCTAGTGCTGGCATAGATAAAAGCTAATTCTTACTCTAGGCCAAATCCTTTCTATGCATTATCTCCTACAATCCTCTCAGTAAACCTGAGAAATAGGCACTATTGTTAACCCTAACTTTGCAGATGAAGAAACTGAAGCTCAGTGACCAAATCCTTTGGCTGAAATAAGCAGTGAAGTCCTGCTCTCTGATTTCCCTTCTTTCAGGCTCCATTCATACATATATCATATTAGCTCTGTCTGCCTTTAGGATAGACTATAATACAATGGCTCAGGCCATAGATTTCCTAACCACAGCCACAGGGTACAGCCATCCACAGAATGCTGCTCCCTAAACAATATGATCAGACTCAGGTGTTCCCTGCTATCTGCAATCATGCATTTATAAACAATGCCCTGGGTAGCAATGCAGCTCACCCAGTATCTGCACATAGCAGACCCTGTGTGTCTCTGGAAGTTAGTGAGCCACCTAAGTCCTGGTTGTGTTCAAGCAGAAGAAGGGTATGCTTCCCCTCATTTCTTTCTTTTGGACACTTTCTCTTCCCCGCTTCCTAAAGGCTAGCCTTTCTCCAATTATAAGTCTGAGGCTTGCAGACCCACCCATCTGTGCTGGCGGACCTGTGCCCTGAAAACTGCATTTGCTGCCCCATTTACTCCCTGTTATCCCCACAGTCCAAGCTGTGAACTCACAAATTGCTACCGTCAGGAGGCTCTAGTCCAGCCCCCACCAGAACAGATGCTGTTGGGGAAGAGTTGAAGCAATTGCTATAAACACTGGAAAGGGACTTGACTAGCATTGCTGGGGTAGCTCTGCAGATGTAGCTGCTCAGGAGGGCCACCTCCCCACCCCCGGGTGTGGGCAGGACAGAGGGCACTGCACTCCGCAGGCTATTCTTTTGCCTCTTCCCAAACACACTGTGTCTGGCAAATTCTGCTCATTGCCAGTGTCTCCACACTCTTACTTTTATACCGTCTTACTCCATCAGGCCCATATCAGCCCCAGGTCGCCAGGTGCATGCAAGGTTTTCCATGCCACATTTCTTCTGTTCTACAAGTCAAGGCTGAAGATGGTCCAAAAAGCAAAGTGTTCATGATCCAGAAAGCAAAACATTGCTATCGTTCTCTGCCCACCTGCTAGGTGCAGAATCCTAATTCTGCACCGTGGGGAATTCTGATCAAGTGGTATGAATACACTTTAGTTTAAAATCCTTGAACAGGAAAACCAAGGAAACTCCAATTGAAACAATGTTTTACATTAGTTATGGTGTTGGGTGCCTGGGATGGGTGAGGTGCTCCATCAGTGTTCTCTCATAAAGCTCCCCCAGTCAACTAGATTTGTCTTTGTTCAGGATGACATTTTTGTACAATGCACAAAGGCCAGGCCAGAGCCAGGGTGAGGAGGAAGGGATGGAGTGGGTGGGCCGCTCATACAGTCTGGCAGAGAAAACCAGCTGAAGATGTGGGTAGCAGCAGGAGGCTTGCTGAGGGAGGTGGTCCACGGGAGAAAAGAGTCGCACAGTTAGAGCAATAAGAGCATCAGCGCCAGAGGGGAGGAGCACTTCCTGGCTTTTCTGATCCAAATCACAGGAAATATATTTCTGGAATAAAGCCAAGTATAAACAAACAAGCCCTATGAGACAAAACAATGGTTCATTTAGGGTATAGTTTCCCATTGCTGCTACAATGAATTGTCACAACTTTGCTGTCTTTGAACAGCACAGATGTATTCTCTAGAATATCTAGAAGCCAGAAGTATAAAATCTGTTTCACTGGGCTAAAGTCAAGGTATCAGCAGGGCTGGTCACTTCCAAAGGCTCTCAGAGGAAATCCCTTCCCTTGCCTTTTTCTGATTCCAGTGCCTGCTTGCGTTCCTTGGTCTGTGGACCCTCCCTCCATCTTCAACACTGGTCACTCCAACTGCTGCTTCTGGGGTCACACTGCCTTCTTCTCTCTCTCCTCCTGCTTCTGTCTTATAAGGAACAGTGTGATCACTTAGGGACCATCCAGGATAGTCTCCCTTGAGAGATCTTAAGATCTTAAGATCTTTAAGTTAACCACAGTTACCAAGCTGCTTTCGCCACATAAGGCAGCGTTCACAGGTTCCAGGATTTAGGATGTGGGTCTATTTGGAGAAGTTCATTGTTCAACATACCACAATTTAGGCTTAACCGGTAAGACCTCAGAAGTGGTCATCCGTTCAGGAGTAAAATGGAAATAAATAATTTTCAAAGTTAAAAAGCCCGTGGCAGCCTGGAAATTGTGTAGAGAGCAGAGGCTCCTCAAGCTTTAACTTGGCCACAAGTTATGTATGAGATTCCCCCAGGGAATCTCAGCAGTGGAGGTGGCTGGTCCCCTCACCGGAGAAGCTGTCTTGTAGAGGCAGAGCCTCATACAGGCTAAAATAGTGACAGATGTTCATTCTTTCTTTTATCGGCACTTTGTGAGCCCCTATTCATTGTCAGGCCCTATGATCACGCTGTGGATTTAGAGAGTGAGACATGTGCTCACGGTCTGTTTCGGGAGAGTAGTAAAAGAGGAGTCAAACCAGGCAGAGTGTGAGCAGGCAATGGGTGCATCTACAGCGCACAGGACTGCTGAGAGAGGGGAAGCATTGCCTTCTCAGAGTTACCGGGAGTCCAGACAAATGCCTGCCTTTATCCTGCTCCAAGATTAACAAAGGGGGATGTGATGCTGCCTCTCTAGTAACATGGAGGGAAAATGAGAAGGGAGAATAGAGGGTAGAGGCAACTACTAAGAGAGGCACAGAAAAAGTGATTCCAAAGCCAAAATAATAATAATAAAGGTTTGATTGAATCAGAGGGAGAACATTAAGTTCATCCATCCATCTATCCATCCATCCATCCATCCATCCATCCATCCATCCATCCATCCATCCAATACAAATTTATTGAACACCTACCAATTGCCAGGCACTGTTTTGAGGCCTGGGAAACAGCAGGAATTACAACAGAGCAAGTCCTGTCCTCATGGAGCTTACTTTGTAGTAGAGGGAGAGAAAGAGTAATCAAGTAGGTATGTGGTATGTCATCTGATGACACGTCTTATGAAGACAAAGTAAGCAAAAAAGGGGCACTGATGGGAAGGAATGTTCTCTTAAGCATTATGGAGCTCACTACCATGCGCCAGGCAGCGTGCTACATGTTGCAGGGCAGAGAGGAATCCATCCATTCATTTGCTATATATATTCATCCATGTGACAGTCACTGTGCTCAGTCCTGGAGAAACAAGGTCTCTGTCATCATGGAACTTCTCCACGAATGTGAGTCAGTCATTTACAATTAACTATTCAGCATGTTTACTATGAACTGAAGTAAAAGCCATGAATAGAATGTAATCTGTACATGTACTTAAATTGGGGGATTGGATCAGGCATCTCAAAGATGTGATATTTGAACTGAGACCCAATGAAAGTCTAAGTGAAAGATATAAACAGTTGTTATAAACTATTGTAATTAGAGCAGTATGGGATTGGCAGAGGGGTTGGGCAATGAGATCAAAGGGAAAACTGATTGTGGGTTAGTGACCAGGTATGAGCAATTCAATAAATAGTACTAAGCCAACATATTATCCATATGGAAAAAATTAAATTGGATCCCTGTTTCACATCATATCCAGAAACCATTTCCAGGTGGTTGTGAGACTTAAATGTGAAAGGAAACACTTTAAGTCTGTCAGAGAAAAGAGAGACTATCTTTACGATCTTGGGTAGGAACAGACAAGTCATACAAAGCATTAGCCATAAAGGCAAAAGATTGATACATTGGACTGCGTTGCAATTACAAACTTCTATTCATCAAAAGATGGAGAGAGAAGAAAAAGAGGAGGAAGACAGGAGAAAAAGAAGAGAATACAAAAGAAAAGAGAAAGAAGAGAAAGTTGTACACCGGGAGAAAATATTTGTAACTGATATAAGTGGCAAAGAAGTGGTCTCTAAAATACATATAAAAGATTCCTAAAAATTAGTAGGAAAAAACTCACGCAAAAAATGGGCATAAGTCAGGAGTAGGCTTTTTTTTTTCAGTAAAAGAACTGCCATGGGAAATAAACATATGAAGAATGTTCAACTCTCTCAGCTATGATATTTGGTTCACAAGTCATCATTTTACATTTAGTAGATTGTCAGTAATTAAGATATCTTGCAGTAACATCCTAGTACCTGCAGATGTTAGAAGTGTCCACCATGTATGTGCCTGTGCTGGTGTGTGTTTGGGGGCTGGGGTTGGGGTGGGAATCTATTTTCTCAGCTTCTCTGTCTCCCTTCAGGTCCAGGAGGAGAGGGGTTACTGAGGTTCTGAAATGTGCTGCAGAGAACCCCCATAACCTATGCCTGCCATTCTGCCTCCTATTGGTCTGGTGTTGGGTACCTGTCATCTGTCTCTCTCCCAAGAGATAATGAATGAATGAGCGTTTTGAACGAATGCCTTAACTCCATTACATCTCCACCCCGGCAAACACCCAGCACTGGACCAGGCTCAGAGTAGGAGCTCTTTATGCGCGTCAAACGGAAATACTCGTGTGCTCTTTGAATTGGCCTGAATTCCCATTTCTTTTATCAGCATCCCCTTCCTACCTACCACTCAGTCGCCCCTGCTTTCCTCCAGTCTTGGCAGTTTCCGCAAGGCGCAGAAGTTCTCCGTCCGCGCTGCTCAGAGGGTGCAGGGAGAAGGGCAGGATGGAGAGGGGGCCACGAATAAACACGGGATGGTCTCTGGGAACAAGGACCCCGGCAGCAGTGGCAGCCTCTGGTCACACGCGGCCCCACGGGCAGGGCGGGGCAGAGCGCGACACGGAACTCTGCTGGCCCCGGGGGCCGGGGTGTGTGAGCGGTGGGGGGGTCAGAGGGAGGTT
>NW_027531873.1:834854-986471 GCF_008692635.1 Crocuta crocuta | reverse complement strand
GAGCGAGGGGTGGGGTGTGAGAGGGAGCCCCGCGGCCCTTCCCCGGTCCCGAGGCGGCTGGCTGCGGTCGGGCGACAGTGAGGGCGGCGGGAGCGGGAGCCGGCCCAAGTGGCTGCTGGTGAGAGTCTAGGCCTCCTTCGCCTGCCTTGGAGGGTGCTGGTGTGTCTCAGGCGCTAAGGTAATAGAGCACCCCTAAATCGAAGGTACTCACCCCACCCAACCTCTCCTGGATGGGGCAGTAGCGGGCGAAGTGAGCCCCAACCCAGCCTAGACGCAGCCACTGCTGGAGGACTCAGGCCTATCCACCTCTAGTTCTTTGGGGGCTGGGACCAAGTTCTAGATTGTGGGTTAGAAGAAGGGTCATCACCTCCAGGAGGGGACTCCCAGGACTTGCACCCTTGGATGTAGCCAGGCTGGAGGCAGATGGGCAGAAAGGGCCGGCCTGGTGACATTAGCACTCCCTGGCCATCTGCCATCTGCCTGGCGTGGTCTGATCCGCAGCTGACCCCTCCCTACCCTCCGGGTCCACCATAGGCTCAGCCCCCATTGTTTTATTACCTTTGCCTCTGTCTGTTCTTTTGGGAACAGCCCAGCCTCTTCTGTGCCTTTGGTGTGGGGAGGGTGCTGCTGTGCCTGAGCACTGTCCTTCCCTGGTTCCTGCAGGACCTGAGGTGCCCAGCTCACACTGTGTCTGGCTAGGACCCGTCCCTGCTCTTCATCATCACTGTCCTTGGAGTCACAGTGGCCCTGAGAAACATGAACTCAGGGAAGAGACCTATCACCTTACAGGACTCTGAAACCAAGTACCCGCTGCCTTTGATTGAGAAAGAGGTAATGGAGTCAGCCCACCCCTTCCACTGTCAGCCTGTGAAAGAGAAGAGGATCAGAGTGGTAGGGGATGTGCTGGCTGAGGAGGCAGGGCAGGGGGACAGGCGTTTGTTTCAAGGCCTCCAGTTTGCTCCCCACTGCCTCTGTGTGTGTGTGTGTGTGTGTGTGTGTGCGCGTGCCCACGTCTATGTGTGCTGGGATGGTCCCAAATAGAACTCTTTTCTTAGGCACCTGACTTGCCCAGAAAGGCTTCTAGAAAGCTGACAGTCTGCCTCTGTTTTCTGTTTTATAGCAAATCAGCCACAACACCCGGAGGTTCCGCTTTGGACTGCCCTCACCAGACCATGTCTTGGGGCTTCCTGTAGGTGAGCGGGGTTTGGTATCATCACCAGGACTGGGCCTTGCAGGCTCTGCTCCTCTCAGAAACTCAGCTGGGGGGTAGCGGCCGCCCTGTTATCTTTTCTAAGACAGATGAGCTCTAGAGAGGTAGAGAGGTAGGCCTGGGGACAGTCCATTTCTCTTCTCAGTGTCTGATTTGGGCTGACACAGAAGTGATGTCTCAGTGAGCACTGAAAAGAAGTGAATCTAGAATCAGGAGGTCTGGGATATCATCACAGGCTCCTTGCTGTGCAACCTTGGGCAAGTCCTTCAACCTCTCTGAGCCTCAGTCTCTGAAATGGGGTTTCCCGGGCCTGCCCACCACTTGGGTTGGTAAGGCAAAGTGACTGATAGATGAGAAAATTCAGAATGTGCCAAGTGCCATGTACATGTGAGGGGTGGAAGGAAGTGATGTTTCCCTGCAGTCAGGAGAAAGGCCCAGAATGTGTGGAGAGGACAGAGTTAGAGGTGGAGTTAGGTGTGTCTTCCCCACACAGTGTGGCTTTTCAGCAGGGGCCTCAGGTCCACACAAGGAGGGACCCATTGTGAACACCAGCCCTAGCGGTCCTAGAGTTCCGAGGTGTCCCCTTTCTGGTCTGTAACACCACCAGGCACCCAATTCCGTGTTGGTGAGGTAGAAATCCTTGGCTACGACCACAGCTTGGGGATTCAGAGCTTTGTACAAATCGCTAAGTGCTCCTTGCCAGCCTGGTGGAGATCCTAATCCATGACCTCCTTGTCCTGTGCATGTGGGACTAAACCCTGCCCTCTCCTCTGTCAGCTGATGAAATGACTCGCCAGGCAGTCAGCCTGGCCTGAGCCTCCTCGCTGATTCCTCTCTGTCTCCATCCACAAGAGCTCAGTGTCCGTCTGCCTTCCAGCCCTCTGCCTGGTCTGTGGAGTCAATCCTATTGGCAAGAAGGCTAAAAGAATGAAAAACTTAGAGAAATAGAAATTTCTTAGAACCTGCCATGACCCACCCTCTCCTGTGCCCTGGTGCAGGTGGTGCAAAGTTAGTGTGACAGGTAGTTTAGAGGCTTCTGGGAGAGTCTGCTATGAGGACTCAGTGATCACAGATGCTTTCCATGTCAGAGGAAATACAGCAGGTTAGACATGGGGTGAGCCAGGCAGCACAGACACGGCAGGCCAGGCCCAGAATGGCTGCATTGGAGAGAGACTTTCTGAGGACTCCAGGTTCACATGTGTTCTTGGAAGGAAACTGCCTCAGGCATTTATTTCTGCGCATCCCTGATGCCCAGCCAGGCCTCAGCCAGAGTCACTGAACCTGTCTTTTCTTCCTTCCCTTTCTTTCTCTTCCCTTCCTCTTCCCTTCACTTGAATTCTGGTATAGCGCCTGTCCTTTCTTAACCCCGATTGTTTGCACCTCAGGCTTCCGGGCCTCTTCACAGACCCTGAGGACTTTTAGGGCTTCCTCTTCTGCTGCTGCAGCTCCTCCTGCTCTTCCTCCTCCTCCTTTCTGTGTCTCCCCAGGTCTCTGGTTTTGTCTGCACATCCGCTCCATCTTTTCCGTGCATAGTTTCTACTCCCTCAGATGGCACAAAGCTTCGTCTGGCCTCTGTCACTTAGCATCTGTTGACGGTAGCTCCTGCCCTCGTCACTGCTTGTCTTAGTCACCAAAGCTCCCACTTTAGATCTCTCAGCAATCTGAGTGGCCACACCTACTATGTGACACCGGGCTGTAGCCACCATCTGTAGGTCTCTGGCCATACCTGGTCCATTCGATTTGACCCAGGAGGGGTAGAATTCCACGGCTCGAAACTTTACTGCTCTTGCTCTTGCTGCCCCTCGAGCAGAGCCATTGGCCAGAAAGACAGAACACCCTTTCTAGAACTCCTGGTCTGCAGTATCCAAATCCCGGGGCCCAGCTTGCCTGTGAGCCTAGTGCAGCTCGAGCAGCAGGAGACAGATGAGGGGGACGTGATTCATTCACAGACCCCACTGATCCACTCAGGCTGAGAAGGAATGACTTTGTGAAGGCAACATATTTTGCTTTAAAAGGGAAGCACTCCTTTCTGTTATTTTTAATACTCAGCCTCCAACTTTAATGAACTCTTCCTGTTCCAGAGAGTACTCTGATGACAGTGAGCGTGCACTCACGTGAAGCTCACACCCCTGGGATGGTGGCAGAGCAGGTGAATCACCCCCCACTCACCCAGAGAGGTGACATGACTTGCCCAGGGCAGCATGTAGAGTGACGAGGTCAGGCCTGGGACCCAGGCATCCTGGATCTGGGCTCCTTGTCTGCGTGGCCCTGCCCCATGCACCTTGACACATGCACCCACTTCCCTGAAGCTAAGTCCTGTGCGGGACTCCTGGGTCCTGTTTAGGCCAGCTGTGCTCAGATTTAACACCGGATGCTTTTTCTGCAGGTAACTATGTCCATCTCTTGGCCAGAATTGATGGTGTTCTGGTGGTCAGGGCTTACACGCCTGTGTCCAGTGATGATGACCAAGGCTTTGTGGATCTGATTATTAAGGTAAATGGTGCCTGCTGTGTCCGGCTGCCTCACCCTTACAGGCCTATTGAAGGTGGTCGGGTGGAGGGGGCCTCGTGTCCTGGGAAAGACCTTCCGGCACCGTCATTGAACAGTGTAGCTGTTGGTTTGGCAAAGTCGTAAGGGGTGCTGAGAGCAACTGTGAGCACAGAGGATTTTCTCTGCAAGGTTTCCAGGGGCAAATGGAATTTTGAGTTGTCTGCAGCCATGGCCTCAGGTCTGAGAGTGTGAGAACCAGGCTGCTTTACTTTTTAGATCTACTTCAAAAATGTACACCCCAATTATCCAGAAGGGGGGAAGATGACCCAGTACTTGGAGAACATGAAAATTGGGGACACCATCCTTTTTCGAGGGCCCACAGGTCGCCTGTTCTACCATGAGCCAGGTACTGGGGTGGGGGTGAGGGGGTGAGGGGAGGGGTTACACTAGGCTTCCCGCCAGGAGGAAATCAATTCCTGTGGTTGTGTTAGAAAACGTCTCAGGTTTGGGTCACGTGGACTTGTCCTTGAAGTCTTCATACATTCATTCGACACTCACACTTGATGAGATGTAAGCTTCATTACGGTAGGGAGTGCTGGTGTGTTTCCTCACCACTGTCTGTCCAGCACAATGCCTGATACACGAGGTGCCTGCTGTGCAGAACGGATGGATGGATGGATGGCATCCACACTCATTCACTTACTCATATGTTCACCACCGACTCACTCTTTCCCTGCTGTGGCTGAGCGTGCCCCCCTCCCTCCTCAGAAGAAAAGGTCCAGCGAGTCCTGAAGGAGGCCCAGCCTCTGTTTCCACCTTGTGCACTAGGGCACCGGGACTGGTGGAATGGGCCACCCTGACTGGCTTCTCCGGTTCAGAATGGTGTAGCCACTTCCTCAGGTGGACTTTCCTCCGGGGAGTCCCAGAGAGAGTCTGGGATCTTTGGCAAGCTCTCAGGCAAGAGCCGCAGAATTCAAAAGTATCCTCTGTGTTTCCAGGGCAGCTTTCAATCAAACCATCCAAAACCAGTGAGCCTGAGGAAACAGTAGTCGGTCACCTGGGAATGATTGCTGGGGGCACAGGTAGGGGGCTTCTGGGGCTTCATCCACAGCGTGGGTCCCGAGAGCTTTTTAACTTTGGACTCATTTGATGCTGGAAGGGGTGGCATGGGAGACCCTCCCCTAGTTGTTTTATATGCGAGTGTAGGGTTGATGATAGGCCTGGAAACCAACCTTGCATTCGCTGCTCCCCTTCCCCAATGTGGTGGCTGCCCCAGGAAGTCAGGCAGGGGACCATAGAAGGGTCTGGGGACCGAGTCTGAGTAGGCCCACACATGGTCCCCCAGGGGATCCTGGGTCCAGGTCAAGCCTGATGCTCCCCCATCCCTTGAAAATGAGTGCCTGAAAGAATAGAACAAATGTGTAGGAACACCTACAATGTGCCAGGCACCATAATGGGCACTCGTAAAATGAACACATTTACTTGTCATTAATTCTGTTTTACAAATGGGGACACGCAGCCGGGCACTTGACTCACCGTGGTCAGACAGCAAGTGAGGGAGCTGGGCGTGCAGCCCACTTTCAGTTCCGAGCCAGTCTCCTTCCATCTTGCCACAGGAAAGCAAGAAAGGGCCTTTCGACTTATTGCTGCATTGGAGGGGGAAACCAAAAGGGGGGGCGGTTTTCCACTTTGAATTTTGGGGGCAGACATGAGAAAAGTAGGCCTGCAGCTAAGGAAGACCATTAACAGACCAGGGACTGTAGGCACCAGAGAGGGAGAGCGAGCAGCTAGCCGTGTCCCGCCTGTTGCCATTCCAGGGATTACGCCCATGCTGCAGCTCATTCGCCACATCATCAAGAACCCCAACGACAGGACCAGGATGTCCCTCATCTTTGCCAACCAGGTCAGTTCTGCCGAGTCAGCCCTGAGCTCGCAGGGGTGGGATGGGATGTTTGCTGAGCAGGGCCTCTGCCTTCATGCCTCCCCCGACTGAGCTGTCTCCCTGCTCCGGTGCCTGCAGCCTTGGGGGAGGGCCTGGATTTCCATTTTATTGTTTTTGTTTTTGTTTTGTTTCTTTAACTGTGTGTCCCCACAGCCACCCTAAGTACGAAGCTTTCCTTCCTTTCTTAATATGTAATTCTGGTTTTCTGAGTATAAAGTCATAGATAGCCTCAGTTGAAATTTCAGAAAATACAAAAATGTATAAATATTTGACTTTTCTCCTTTCTATACAAGCCATATATTTGCAATTACATACACACACACACATATATATGTTGCTTTGTGTTTTCACTCAACATTACCACATAGGCACTTCCTTCTCATCAAAACTCTTTAGATATATTTTCATCAGTCTGTATCAAGTTGCACTGTAATTTACTACATCTTCGGCATCCAGACTGTTTTCAATTTTCCCAGTTGTAAAGGATGCAATATTGCCTAGGCTTGATGCCTTTTAGATTATATTCTTAAACAGAATCCCCGAAGTAGGATTGCTGGTGCAAGAATCGCAAAGAGTTTTAAGATCCAGGTCCTTTGTGTGGTACCTCTGAGCCTGGGCCAGGTGTCTTGTGGCTTTGGCTCCCTTTCCCCAGATGAAGCTCCAGCCTTTGCCTTCCTCTCCCGTAGCTCCCCAGTGCTGTTGTGTTAGGTGCGGTCTTCTATTGTACGGCCTTTGCCCCTTGCACTCCCTGCAAGAGGTCCTGGGCCCACCCCAAGCTCTGTCCAGCCCAGCAGGTTAGCCTGGTGCTCCGTGTGGATGGGGGCGGGGGGCTGGACCATCAGAGTGAGGCCACCCTGTCCGTGCTCAGCCGTGTCCTTCCAGCTGAGGGCAGTGCCCGCCTCTGGGGCACAGCCTACCTCCTCCACCCATGAGAGGGCTGGTAGTACAAGAAGTGCAGGAGTCACGGTGACAGCACTCAACTAGAGCAGGGGCAGCTTGGGCACATGTGTGCTGACCCAGGGACAAGCAGGATGTCCCTGGAGGGGCTTTGCTCATGTTGCTTCTGTTCTAGGCAGAGGAGGATATCTTGGTGAGAAAGGAGCTTGAAGAAGTTGCCAGAACTCACCCGGAACAGTTCAGCCTGTGGTACACCCTGGACAGGCCTCCTGTTGGTACGATCCCCCTTGTCACCACTGTGGGGTAGCTCCAACCCTTGACCCGCCTCAGGAACTAGGCCCTGGGTTTGTTTGGTTTTTGGGACTGTGCTTGGGGGCTGAGACTGTCAGCTCTGTCTCCACATGGGAAATGGAGGAATGTGAGGGAGAGAGGACTTGGGATGACCTGCTTGTGAGAGCAGTCAAGGGCACGTGTCTGATATCTCAGCAGCACTCCATACATGTGCTGAACCTCAGGAGGGACACAGAGGGACACTGAGTCACTGGGTCAGTCTGAACGCCCAGTCCATGTTACACTCGGCACAGCATCCCACAGAGATATCATACACGCTGCATCTAATATGGCCATTGATCCCTCCTCCCTTACCACCCAGACTCTCCTGGATAGCAGTTATCACATGCTAAGCCCCAGCCAGCTGCTGCAACCCTAGCCAGCACATGGCCACCACCACGCGCAGCGCACCGTCCATGGCTGTCACTCTCTTGTGGCACTGAGCTGCACCTGCCTTGTCATATAGCTCACTGCCCAGCAGAGGGTGTCCCCCAACTGAGCCACAAACCCCAGCCTGCAAGGTCCCAGATCATGGACCTTGATTCAGACCACACCTTGCTATTGTGTTCTCCATCCCTGACAGTGCAGGCAGCATCAGACACCTGCTGGGGGCCTCAGGGTCCCCACAGTGAGCCTGGGATCTGGGGTGGATAAATCTGAGGGCTGCCTGAGCCTACCACGTCCTTAACTTTGTGGCTTCTCTACAGAGAACAGCAGTGCAGGCTTCTGAGCCTTGGAGAGCAGCCTTGCTTCCCTCTTTAGGGAGGGGGGCAGGTAGCTTGGGGTCAGGGACTCCACCTGGAACCCCCACAGCTTTTTTCTACTTCTGCTTCATCTCAGGCTGGAAGTACAGTTCAGGCTACATCACCGCTAACATGATCAAGGAGCACCTCCCTCCTCCCGGGCAGTCCACCTTCATCCTGGTGTGTGGACCCACGCCCCTGATCCAGACGGCTGCTCACCCGAACCTGGAGAAACTGGGTTATACCAAGGACATGATTTTCACTTACTAATAGCGCCCTTGCTCTTAGCACCTCTGCCTGGTCCCTTTCCTGTGTTTCAGAGTGAGCTCCACATCAGCACATTAAAGTGGTGCATGTTCACAAGTGCCTGCAGTGCACCCTTGTGCACATTGCTCCTCTTCCGGGTGTGGGCCTACGAAGCGTTCAGAGGAGGGAGACAAACTGGTTTCTGAGGCTGCCTTGCTTGGGAGGCTCAGTTCGTAGCTTTTCCCATAGGTGAGTGAAATAAGCTTCAGTACAAAGCAGACAGCTCATGAACTAGGGCTTTTGGGGCACCTGCTAGGCAGTTAGATGGCCTTGGCCAGCCCTACATGTCTGTCCCTAGGAGGTCAGGACTGGCAAAAGTGCAGGGGCAGAATTCCAGAAGAAGCCAATGGAGTCACATCAGCTCCCAATCTCTTGAACACCCCTCTTCAGGGTGTTCTGTACGAGAGGGCCCAGGTACCCTCCACGTGGATTCTTCCTTCCTTTGTGGCAGATTCCCAAAGTGGGAATGATGTTCAAATGTATTAGGGCAGTCATAAATCCACAGGGGAGGCAGACTCCAGGAAGACTGGACTCCCTGAGCTTTGTACAACAAAGGAGGGTCAGGGCCATGGTCTTCCTACCATCCTGTTCTGATGTGGCCCCCAGGGTGGTTAGTACAGAAGCTTCTGAGTTTGCAAATGGGACTAGGCTCCAGGGGCTACTCCTTAAATCCTACACTTTGCTAAACCCAAATGATCACAGTGACCACGACAGCCTCTGCTGTTCCTGGCCAGGCTGATGTGCTGCTGTTACCTGAGTGGGTAGAACCTTTCTGCACTTTATTTCTCATCGTTCTCATAAGAAGCCAGAGATTCTTGGTGGGGGGGATGTTATTCTCCAAGTTACAGATGAGAAAACTGAGGCTCCAAGATGAAGTTCTTGCCCCCAGGTCATTCCAACAGGCGGTGGCAGAGCTGGGCTTCAGACCTGGCTGTGCTTAATTCCAAGACAGTCCCTTTCTGCAAAAACCGGATTGTGGTGTTGCAACTTGGTGTCACTGTGTGTGTGCACGTGCGTGTGTATGTGTGTGTGTGTGTGTGTGTGTGAGAGAGAGAGAGAGTGTGTGTGTATGTGTGTGTGTAAGGGGTACAGGACAGGGGAAGACGGCTCTAGAGATCTCACTGAAGTGCAGCTGAACCCTGCCTACAGGGAAGGTCTTGCAGAGGGCTGATAGGGGTGTGGCAGTGGTGGGCGGTGAGCCTTCACTCATCCATGTGTTCAGTGCACCCTCAGCGAATCCCCTACTTGGAGAAAGATACTCTGCCAGGCACTATAGGATGAGGAAGAACCTACCCGCAGATACTTTTCTCTAACACACACCTTCCCATGCGTGTCCCCTGCTTTCCCCAGTTCCCACCTGGCCACCTGTGTCTCTAAGATAAATCACAGGGACCTGGCTCACAGGGCTTTTCCTGGTTTGACTCTGGCTGACCTCACCAGATTCTTCCTTCCCTGGGCCTCCCACTTTTACCCCATTCCGTAGCCCAGTGGTTCTCAGCTAGGGGCAGTTCTGCCCCCCACAGAACATTTGGCAAAGTCTGAAGACCTTTTTGGTGGTCACACCAGAGGAGGGGTGCTGTGGGCAGACATGGGTAGAGGATGGTGTGAAACTCCTACAACACACAAACCAGCCCCCAGCACGCGTTATTCAGCCCTAAGTGACGGCAGGGCAGAGGCTGAGAAACTGCTCTGGTCTTAGCAGCTTGGGGCACTTCCTGGGATGTGCTGGCATGGTCCAAGTCCATCTTCCTGGAGTGCCTCTCCCCTCTGGCACACTTGGGGAACCTGGTTCATCTCTGAAATCCAAGTCCCTTTCAGGCCCCTCCTCCCAGCTCTCCATTAAAATTACAACTTGTTCTTCCAGGCTGTAGAGACTTCCACTGGAGCATCTGTAACTTTCAGCACATGCCTGTTTGAAACAGATGTGTACCCCCTACTAGATCATCAGCACCCTTAGACCTTGACATCCATGCCTGTATCTGTAGCCCTTCTTAGCCTGGCATGGAACATGCTTAACCTGCACATATGAAGGGGTGGGTGGATGGGGAACGTGGCAGCATGGAGCCCCTGAGCAGTCTGAGGACCAGGACTGGCTCTTACTCCAGTTGTACAAGAGCCCACGCATAGCAGGTTGCTTGGGGAGTTTGTGCTGAGAGGCTATAGAAAGGGAGAAGGACACACTACTTCAGGGTGAGCCAGGAAGGGCTCAGGCTCAAGGGCAGACTGCACAGTGGGACACAGGGACCTCTAACCAATGTATCAGTGGAGGCTTCCTAAGCAGCAGTGTCGTGCTGGGGCCTTGTGAAGGGGATCGGGAGAAAAGTAGGTCCCACGGTGAGGGAAAGGCACAGGCCACAGAATGGCTTCTGAACGGCCTTGGGTGCTGGCAAAGGCTCTTGACCTCTACTCTGGCTTCTGGAACTGAAGTGTTTCTTAGCGGAAAGGTAACAGGATCAAAACAGTGCTTTGGGAAGGCCATTCTGGGGTAGTGTAGAGCGACCAACTGGGAAGGTGATGGACCAAGGAGGAGACCAGCTTTGGAAATCAGGAGAGAGGAGACCTGAGCCATCACAGGGAGGAAAAGGGTGGGACTGTCCCAAGTGGGGAGACTGGTTGGGGGGGACAGTATGGCTGGGGCACGTGGGGCCTCTCCCAGAGAACAGGCTGTTCTGGGAAGATGGTGGGCCGTGGTGGAAGCGGTGCTTTGGGGTATGCAAGTGCCGTCCACTGTGGGGAGCCATTTGATCAGACAACTGCACTTTGGAGCCTGTGCGGCTGGTCAGGTCAGCTAGGGTGAGGGTGCCAGTGCCTGCCTGCACGTGTGGGAGCTGTCTTTGCTCAGACCTGAGGCGGCCTGGTGGTGACAACCAGAAACTGTTGCAGAGGAGGGTAGGATGAGGGCAGTCAGGGCAGCAGGAAGAGAGCCCCATCCCTGCTTCCCTGCGCTCACCCTGAACACCCACGCCCCGGCCACGTTCCTGGGGATGAAGTACTCCCTGTGTGTGGAAGCGGCCCAGGAAGGACCCTGTCATTCCAGCCAGCTCAGCCGCTCCTGGACAGCCAGAACACTGTTTTCAGAATGTTCTTCCAACAGGGCTTTTATGAACTCATTGCCCTTTCCCTTTGGCGTAAGAACCTCCCAGCTGTCACCAGGAAGAGCATGAGCCACCGAGTCTGTACTGATGTGCTGATGTGTCACTGCCCTCCCACCTCAATACGTGGGGTACAGTCCACATATGAAAGTATAAAAGGTAGGAAAGCTGTGGTGAAGAGCACAGTATGGTTGGAAACAACAAGGCCCCTGGGGCCACCTCCGGGACGTCTGTTCACCGCTCTGCTCGCTCCTGTCAGCACCCATGTCCGAGATGTCCTGCCAGCCCGTCTGGGCTCTGCGGGCGGCTGTGCCAGCACCCCCTTGAAGCAGAGACTCGGGGCCCCCACACATGCCTCTCTGGCCTCTCGGCCATGAAGAACGTCATCTCCAGTCCTCAGAGTTGGGAGCGGCTGGGCGAGAGTCGTTCAGCAGCTGGTCCTGGCTCAGCATGGTCTGAAAGGACACGGCCCAAGGGGTAGTTGACCAGGGTTTTGGCCAAGGCTGCCCTGCGGCAGCTACCTGGGAAGCAGTGGGACACTGGAGTGGTCCTGTCTGACACTAGCAACCTCTAAGTTCATGGGATTCCAGGGACCCCACACATTGAATCAGAACAGACAGCACTATCAAGACCATATGTTGCTCATACCTTAGAGGTAAAATTGCTATCTCAAGACCACTAAAGGCCTATTGGTGGTGATGAGGGCAAGGTTGGGTGCATTCATTTCAGTATGTAAGCCAAAAAAAAAAAAAAGTTAAATAAAAATGGTCCCATTTAGATTCAGGGAGACCACCCTGCCTCCCCTCCACTTTCATCTTGCCCTTGGATACAGTCTTCTTAATGTGCCTCAATAGATCAGTAAGTGAGGGAGTGACAGGAGCCTTAATGTGAACAGATACTACAGCCAATGGGTTCAGTGAGGGGACCATCCAGGGACTAATGGGCAGTTGAAGGCACAGGCCCTCAAAAATGTGAATCTTTGCTGTGGCTGGTCTTTTACTGCCAGCCCTAGCCTCCCTAGGAGCCTTGCAAGGAGGACACTATGAGCCCTGCTCTACAGATAACTAAGCCGGGGCGCAGAGAGACTGCCTTGCCTGAGGTCCCAGAGTTAGTTAGAGACAGAGTAGGGCCTTAAACCAGATTGGCCTCACTCCAAAGTGGCTCCTCCCCCAACACACGCTGCCTCCCTGTGATGCAGCTTGTCCTTGTGAGGCATATCATGTGTCCACATGCCCATGATGTCCACGAGGTCACAGGCATGACAGGAAATACATGTGCCATGGGTAAGAGGGCAGAACAGTGTCCTACAGGTCTGGGATGAGGCCCGGGCACCGGGCTGACTGGGCAGGTGGCCCAGAACTGCCAAGCACTGTGGTTTGTTTCCTCCTGAGCCTGGGAAGATGACTGAGACCTGGCACACTTTGGCTGGTTTCAGCTCAGGGCCCAGAACCCGTCTCAGTGCCCCAAGCAGCTCAAGGCCCAGCTCGAGGGCCGGTTCAAGGCCCGGCAGCAGGCCAGTGGAGGAGGCGTCTGGACTGCTTTCCACCATAGCTGGCCCCAGCTCAGGCCACCATGCCCAGCCCCATCCTTCGGATCCCTAGCAGGCACTGATGACACAGGTTCAGGGTGGGGTAGGGTCTCAGGCCGTGTGCACTGCTGCACCAAACTCGCGGTGCCACCCCGGCACCCGTCCTGCTGCGGGGAGAGGGTGGGAATCCTACCGTGAGACGGTGAATGTCTTGGGAGAGGAGCCCTATCTGCGTCACAGTGCCTTCCGAAGGCGCCATCTGTAAAACGGGCGGCAGCCTGGTCAGCACACGTGGACTCAGCTTGCGGTTCGCAGACATGGCATGCAAGTCCTTTCCTGGGGGATGGGGGGGCAGGTCTGGGGAGTGACAGGAGGGCAGAGCACATGCGATTTCTGTCCTTGGGAAGGGTGGAGCCTCCAGTCTCCCACACTGCCATGCGCACACGCGGGTACCAGCACTGTGGGCACACGGGCAGAGCACAGAGGGTCTGTGAGAAGCAGCCCTTCCACACATGCTCGGTGCTCCAGCTGGCTCTAGGAGCAGGGAGTGGCGGGGATGAAGGCCTCCGGGTGCTGAATACAGCCACAATTTCTGGTGCTGAGAGGACCCTGGGCAGGTACAGGCGGGCACTTTCAGGGAGCTGCTCACTACCAGGAGCCTCCCTTGACCCCTGGCTCCTCAGGTGCTGCTGGGCTGCTCCTTCCCTAAGCCCATTTAGATATTGTAGATTTAGAGGCATCCTGTGAGGAAGTACAGCCCCTCATTTTCTAGTTGGGAAAATTGAGGCTGACAAAGGGATACAGGACTTGCTTGAGGCCTCACAGAGATTTAGTGACCCAATCCATGTGGGGTTTGATAGCAGGCACAAGGAGAGAGTCTCTCACCAGGAGACTACAGGAGAGAAGGGCCCAAGCCTGGGGCGCCTGGGTGGCTCAGTCGGTTAAGCGTCCAACTTTGGCTCAGGTCATGATCTCACAGTTTGTGGTTCGAGCCTCGTGTTGGGCTCTGTGCTGACAGCCAGCTCAGAGCCTGGAGCCTGCTTTGGATTTTTTGTCTCCCTCTCTCTCTCTAACCCTCCCCTGCTCACGCTGCCTCTGTCTCTGTCTCTGTTTCTCTCTCAGAAATAAAACATTAAAATTAAAAAAAAAAAAAAAAAAAAAAAAAAAAAAAAAGAAGCGCCCAAGCCTGCCCTGGGGCTATGACAGCAAGGCCCAGGTACCGGCCCTAAGGAGCGCCTGTCATTTAGTGTCCTGGGTACTGGGATCAAGCACGAGCTGTGCCAGCTGGAGAGTTTGTCCAGTTCTCACTGGCTGACTTCAGCAGGCAGGGGGCTGTGGGGGGGGCAGTGTGGGGCAGGAGGTCATGGCCTGTGGTTATCGGCCTTCTCTGGGGCTGCTGGTAGTTTGAGAAGCGAACCTTAGCAATGTCTCCATCTGGGACAGAAGCAGAGTGCCCTCTGCAGGGCCATCAAGCCGTGCCCCTGCCACCAGACAGTCACGATGCCACTGTTATTCTGCAGACGAGGTTCAGGGGACCCAGCAGGGCCAAACCCTGCCCCAGGGCAAACTGGAATCTCATGAGCAGGAATCCAGACTGACAAGACGTGTCTCTCCCTCAGTCCCCGTCCAGACAAGGCCCATCTGGAAGAGCCATTATCAGTTAGCCAGACTAAATCAGGAGGACAGGGCTGTTCCATTTCTGCCAACAGACAGACCAACCCCCACGATGGTGATGGGCCCAGCCAGGCCAGTAATGGAGACGCTGACAAACCACACGAAAGAAAAGAGGCTAGTACCAGCAAGGCCACTTTCTAGTCTCCCCCGTTACCCCCTAGGTGGCTCATGTCTCTGAAACAGAAACCAATTTTGGGGTCTGCACGGCAGATGCGACCTATGGTCAGGGAACACAAGGTTCCCCTTGGCTTCATAGAGGGAGGTGGGTGGAGCCTGAAGTGAGGAGGCCACAGACGGACCCCCTCTGAAGGATACAGGGTCTCTCCTTGCTCCAGCCCCCTCATCCATGACACTTGGCAAAGTGTCAGGTGACACCTGGCCACAGACCCACATGGTGCCACCAGCTCCCAGGCCGTGCTGTACACAGGACTCCCTCTCCAGCTGTGCCCAGCTCTCTTCCCCCAGTGAGGTTAGAGCTACATGGCACTGTTTGCTTTCTACATAAATATTGTTTTTATTACCACAAAGAAGCGACCACCTCTGTAGTAAGGCACAACACAGTTACCATCACTGTGGCAGAAATCCCTGCTGCTGTCCCTTGGATCTCGGCCAAGACTCTGCAGCCACAGGCCTAAGGCACTTGAGATTGCCCCTCAGCTGAAGCTCAGTGGAGGGGCCCGAGAGCAAGCCTCTGGGGATTGTCCATGACCTCTGGACCTGTGTCCAAGTTCGTGTGTTTCCACCGGTGCTGAACATGGCCATGAAGAATTACAAAAATATACAAGCATCTTTGTGTCCTTCCTCCCAAGTCCACCTCTGGCAACAGTCCCCAAAGCCTGGCCCCTTAGCAAAAGTGCCACTCCGTACCCTGGCCACCCTCCGAGTTCAAAGAGACACTGGCCTGGGGTGCACAATAGCCGGAATGTTCTCTGCAAGGCATGCACAGGTGCAGGGGGTGTGGTGCAGTTATATGGTGACACACACAGTGTTACTGTGAAGCTCTGGGTGCACAGAGAAGACAGGTAACAAGGCCATCAGCTACTCTGTCCCACCTGGTCCAGCCCATCCAGTTCAGGGGCATCGAGAGGGCTGAGGCTCCGGTAGCCACTGTAGACCCTGTGACTGTCACCAGCGCTGTCGCTGGGCTCCATTGGGCAAATGTAGTCCGTCGATTCATCGAATTTCTTTTTTCTTATGTTTCCAAAATGTGAAAATCCCAGCTTCCTTGGCTAAAACACAACAAATGCAAGATTATCAGGTCAGGGTGCAGACAGGACTCACAATATAGTTAAGAGCAGGCCCATGAGGAGAGGAATGAGGCAAACTACTTCTAGAAAAAATCCTTAACAAAATAGAGCTCCTGGCTAGGGAAAGGCAACAGATTAGTAATCTTGAACAAGGAAGGAGAATCTTGCTCCTTCAAGACTGTGTATGAGGAACTCACGCCCCTCTGTCCCACAAGTGATGTTCTACTTCCCCTCTGCCCCCGGGGTGGGAGGGGGTGCCTAGGAGCTTCTAGAGGGTGCTGGGGTGGAGGACCTGCCTCACACAGCTGCCATATCAGATACTCGCGGCGCCTCCTGCCCTGGGGAGGCCACACTGGAGAGCCCCAGGCGGCCCCTCCTGCTTGCTCTTGTCTCACCCAGCACTATTTCTGCTGGTGTCCCCCAGACACACTTCTGGTCCTGCTCCCTTGGGGAAGGAGGTCGATGCATGACTTGTAGCTAAACCTAGGCATCGCTGTGCTGCTGGGGACGGGACCAGCCTGGCCTCTGGAAGTTCTGTCTGGGGGCCTGCGGTCTCAGAAGGACACAGTCTGAGGACAGTGTGGCTCAGGCAGTTTCTAACAGGGTTTGTGGGATTCAGAGGCCCCAGTGAGTGGTGCTGGTGCTTGTATCATCTCGGGCCCCTGGGACCACTCTGTGTTGGCCACCTCCACAGCACAGGCAATCATGGCCGGTTGTGAACAGCAGCACTCTCTGTGTTGGCATCACAGCTGTTGTTCTTCTTTGTTAATGTTTTGATTTATTTGTGGGGGGGGGAGGGGCAGAGAGAGAAGGCGACAGAGGCTCTGAGGCACGGTCTGTGCTGACGGCAGAGAGCCCAATACGGTGCTCAAGCCCATGAACTATGAGATCATGACCAGAGCTGGAGTCGGATGCTTAACTGACGGAGCCACCCAGGCACCCCAGGACAGTTCTAAGACCCCCAGGGCATCACAGCACACAGATGCACCTGACTGAGGGGAACTCAGAATCATGGATTCATCTACTTGCAAGAGGAGTCAAGGCTGCATCGGGATAGCGGACAAGCGCTAGCTGCCTGAGAATAGATGCTTCCTGGACGTGGTGTCTGTGCAAAGAAAATTGTACTCTCTTCCTTGGACCCGAGTGTGGCAGGGAACTGGCCTAACAAACACAGACAAGGAGACGGAGCTCTTGGGGCCGGACTGAGAGAGCCTCCTCATCCAGACAGCACACACCGGCCTGGCTCCAGGCACCGGGTCAAACTCAGTATAACATGAGCGCTAGAAGGCGGGCCCCTGAGACCGTCTCAGAGAGGGTCTGGCAACTCACCCGGACTTTGGCTGTGGTGGTCAGTGGTGTGTAGGCTGGGGAGGCCATTTTCTCTCGCTTTTCCTGTTCGGCCTCAGGACCAATCAGGGCATTGAATTTGGTGGTTAGGTGGCGTCTGAGGAGCGTCTTCTGTGGTGGAATATTGAGAAGCATAGCCAGGGTGTCCCCGGTGAAGCGGGGCTCCAGGATCTAAGAAGAAACCACAGACAGAGCCACCCAGTGAGGACTACCGATGGCTCTAGGTGGTGACACTGAGAAACAGGCCTCCGTGGGCCCAGGGGTGCCTCCAGAGCAGGGCCTGAAGCTCATCCACTTGTCCCGTGTCCCACTCCCCTCTGTTAACCTGGCACAGGGCCTCGCTCTGAGTACTCACTACCCATTTGTTGACTGACAGCCTCATTTTCACAGGTCAGCCGACAGCTGTTGACTTTTGGGATAAGACGGTCTCCCACTCTGACATCCAAACCATCCCTTCATTTCCCCACTGGCTTTACCACAGGACAGATGTGAGGGACAATCATGATCATATTGTGGCAAACAGGAAGTTACATTTTGGTGGCCAGCCTCTCACTTCCCCAGCCACTGTGTTCCTCTAGGTGCAGTGTGACATGCAACCCATTTGTCCTGGAATCCTCTGGGTCTGTTGCTATGGAAGTTCTTCCAGAAACCATCTTGTTTCCATGAGGCATGTTAATTCCCAATTGCAAATTATCAAATATTTTGAGATTTCAGTTGATGCAAGCAAGGGCTTCAGATGAACTATATTTTTTACTAGGATTTATATCTGGCCATTAAGAAAGAAGTTTCTGAATAGCTCAGTTTATGCCAAAGCAGATGGGCTAAAGACCCACTCACAATGAGGCCTCCATGGACTCCACTCCCACGAAGGTTGGGCGCGTACTCCGCTAGGTCCACAGATCGCAACCACTCCATCACCCTGTGGTTAGACCACTGCACAACTTCTGAAGGAGAAAGGTTACTCTGTGAGAGGGAGAAGGAGAGTGAAACAATTAGGTCTAATAGGTCCTAGCTGTGGTCTTTTCTGGGGCCAGCCCATGTAAATCAGCCTGCCCCAGAGGCCTGACCAGAAGGCAGCCCTCATGCCCAAAGATCCAGGCGGCCATCCCAGACATCTGAGAGCCCTCCCAGTTTCCAAGAAGTGAGCTCTCATGGAAGCCTGCAAGATCTTCTACACAGAGATAGCTGATGACACAGAATCCCATGACAACCTCATCATCTGGTTAACACTGGGACTAGTAAATGAAGGCATGGAGTCATCCCTTCGATGCTTCCACAGAACTTTAAAGAGGGCTATGAGCCAAGTGTTTTACCGACAAAAGATCTCCATGGTGTGGACAAATGTTTCAGGGGAACACACATTAAGACACTTACACCTAAGTGGCATCTTGGTCTTCAGAATGCCCAGCACTGTGCCTCACACACAGAAGGCATTCAAAACATATTTGTTGAATAGAGAAAAAATGAAATGGAAGTTAGAAGTAGAGGAGTTTTTAATCCCTCAGAAAGTAGAGTTAATCTCACAGCAGCATTACACTAGATCCTAGGAATACAGGAGACGGGGCCCGACAAAAGCTCTGAGGTGTGTAGAACATTACCAGGCACTTCTCCAGAATGAGGGTTGCTGTGTTTACCTACGTGATTTCTTCTCTAGCAAAACCTGCTCAGGGATCCCTTGTGCACCTAGGACTGGAGGTCAGTTAATTTCGTATCTACAAGTAGGGGGACTTGTTCTGAAATGTCTGGCTCCTTCTCTCCTCTGCCTACTTTGACCCCATCCGTCCACTTTGTTTTTCCCTCCTTCTCCTTTGCTCCACCTGCACATCATCTTTGATCACTGCAGTGGCTTTGAAGACTTGCTGTTATTGCCTCTGGCCCTGAGCATGTGTCTACCTCAAGAGCGGTGGGAGCTTAGAGGCCTGATGTCTGTTGTGGGACAAAATACAGGCAACAGGGGTGTTTGGGGCACCATGAAGCACTAGCAAAGGAAAGAATCCCAAGCACCCTGGTCCAAAAGGCAGCCATGATGTTGTGCTGAGGTCATTCTTGTTTTCTCACACCTAATCTTGCACGTGTCCTGACTCAGGGCTACCAGGATAGGTACTGTTCTGCCCTTACCTCATCAGCTGGCCGCCGGTGTAGGCAGTGGGGGTTGAACTTGTTGACATGTAGCACATGAATGGCACATTTGATGCTGAGATGATGTAGCTGGCTCGTAACTTTTAAGAAGAGGAGATCGTTCTGGAAGAGGAATGTTTTGGTTAATAAATCCAAGTTTCCAAAGTGACTAAGATCCTTAAGGTTCCTTCCCAGACTACACACAGACAAGTCTACCACATCTCAGGAAGGTGCATGTGGACACACCAGCTTTTCTTAGCACAGTGTTCATACTCTGCTACTTCGGACCTCTTATGTGATGAATACTACTTAAAGACCCTAAGAATGTGAGGGAATAGGTGGAACCAGTTTTAAAGTAACTGCTGTGGGAATACCTGAGCTGAGTGCTCACAGGGAGAACTGAAACACTGAAAGGGAAAATCCTCACCACAGTCAGGTATTGTAGCATCCGCCCATCAACTCTGGATTCATGAAACTGATCTTTGTATTGGGGTAAGCCGATATCATCAAGCCAGCCTACAGAAACCAGAAGAAATGGGTGTGTTAGGGCTCATAAGAATGAGAGACTGTACATGCAAATAAATAAACAGAAAACAACCAATCATCATCCTGAAGTTCAGCTGTGTTCCCCACAAGGTCTAGTAATCTATGTGCCTTTCCTAAGCAGACTACAGTCTGTGAGGCACATACTCCCAGGGAAATGCTTCTTTCCCCTTAGGAGCTGCCAGAAATTACTATATATAGTGCCCGTCCTTACGCGTCACCCAGATGTGGTCGAGCAGTGCGGACTTCTCCTCCTGCTTGGTGTTGATGGCTTTCACTGCTAAAACCAGCTTCTTCCGGTGCAGAGGCTGCTTAATTCCTAACTCCTGAAATGGAAAGATGAAGACAGATGTGGAACTCCAGCTGGCCTTTTGCCCCTCAGAGGGCGTCACGTCTGGGTGGTGTGGCAGGGGTCCCCTGCACAGCGCAGGGGACCAACCTGCAGTGACAGAGGAAACCTCAGCCTCTTTGATTCACCCTTGTGTGTGTATGTGTGTGTGTGTGTGTGTGTGTGTGTGTGTGTGTAAGGGCAGGGGATAGAGAAGTGGGTGCCTCACCTCCCCAGACACTGGTTTGAGGAGAAATGGGAACATCCTTCCCAGGGCTCAGCCCTTACCTTTTCCATGTCCTGAGGGGTTGCTGACAGTAAAGTGTGGCCAGAAGTCACCCACTGCCTGGCAAAGATCACGTACTGACCCAGGCCGAAGTCCTCCAGCCATGTGCACACACGCTCTGTGCTCCACTGGGCAAAGGGGGCCCCGGCGTCACTGGGAAGCAGGAAGACAGCATGTCTCGGTTAGCGGGAGAGCCTGAGGCTGCATCTGAACACAACGGAGCCTCATAAAAAAGGGAACGATGTTTTAAACCATCCCGAAATCATGGGATCTAGTTGTACAAAATTCCACTCTAACACTCATTTGCGGTAGACTCTGGAGTTTCCGGTGACAACACCTGGTCTGAATTTAGAATCTGCAGCAACTGAGAGCAGGAGGCGGTTCTGTGATCCCCAGGAGGCTCTGTTCATGCGCAGTCTGTCCACTTACTAGGCACCATGTGCCACAAGCCCAGAGTCACGCTCCACATGGAAGACATTCTACAACTAATCATGTCATTGACAAGATTTGATGATCAACAGTGTTTTTAGGGAAATGTATAGAAAGCTAGGAGAAGGGAGTCAGTTCTCTAACATTAAAAAAAAAAATTAAAAACAACTTCTAAACAGCTAATCCTTTATTAATGAAGCATTAGGGACATTCACATTAAAGTCAATAAAAATAATATTTTTAATCAGGACTAATCCCACTGGTCTGAGAGTGTAGCTGGTTTAGGAAGAGAGAAGGAGGAGGACAGAAAGCAGAAGGGAAAGCAAGCCACCACTCTTCTCAGATGACGTAACTGCCTACCTGGAAAAGCCAAGAGAACTCAGTAGTAAGGTGGCTACTTATAAGACACATATGTGATATTTACAGGACTTACAGAATCCATAGCACAGATACTAACATTTCTCTTAAAATAATTTAAAACTCCCACTCATAGCAACCAGAATGATAAAATGTCCAGGAGTTGCTTTTACAAGCAATGTGTAGGTATTGTGTTTCAGAAGGGGGCGGTAGGGGTCAGTGCAGGGAGAGGTGGCAACTGTAACACTCCGCTGAGCAGCATCGAGTCATGAATAAATGAAGAACTAGATCGTGTTCCTAGACAGGATGGCTGGGTATTACAAAGCCACCAGTTCTTAAAGACATTAATTTTTCATTTAACGTGTGACTATAATGGTACACTCGAAACCTCAATGGAGTCTGGGGCGAGGGAGGTTGACAAAGCAACTCTATGTTCATTGGAAAAAAATGAAGCAGGATTTATGGAATGTAGAAAACCAGATAGTCTGTTTCTTCCCTTCCAGGGAAGAACCCCCAACATGCTGGTTCAAAAAAATTATTGTTGAACGTGGCTGAGTTATTCTTAAAGTGAAAGAGTTAGAAGACCAAAATGACAAGAAAATGTGATTCTAGGTGCCCTGGGGTAAGTGCCAGCCACTTGGAAGTCTGGAGCCTGGATCGTAATGAAACATGAGTGGGTATAGATCCAGGTTTTGTGAGACCTAGAACTTACAAAATTTGGGGGGGGGGGGTGGCATCTGATTAAGAAAAGTACAAAATTTGAATATGAAATTGGGGAACAATTCCCATTTAAAATGAGAAATCACAAAAAAATTACAAATTTAATGAAACGGAAAAACCTTATGGAAATCTAGACATGTTTTTATTAATTCATATTATGAGTTTGTTACCTTTGTTGATGTATTCCGTCATGTAAAAATCAAGAAATTTTCAGTTTTCCAGTGTGCTCATATGACTCATTACTTAATAGGAACAATAATCTAGGAATCTATTTGTGGATTTTGTTTAGAATTTATCTTTTAATGAATTACCGCTTTTGGTATGATCTGCAATTTTATTGGTGTTGTTTATTGTTAATGTCAGAATACTTTCAACTTCTTTCTTTTTTAATTTTTTAAAATGTTTTATTTCTGAGAGAGAGAGAGATAGACAGACAGCATGAGCAGAGGAGGGTCAGAGAGAGAGGGAGATACAGAATCTGAAACAGGCTCCAGGCTCTGAGCTGGCTGTCAGCACAGAGCCCGACGCAGGGCTCGAACCCACAAATTGTGAGATCATGACCTGAGCCGAAGTCGGACGTCTAACCGACTGAGCCACCCAGGCGCCTCAGAATACTTTCAATTTCAAATGTGCATGTTATCACTTTTATTTCACATTATATTAGTTTTTAATTTCATTCCTTTTCTTGTTTCTGGAAATTGATAAAAATGGGTATTCAATATATCAGAAGAGTATTTCAGCTCTGAAGGAAAAATTAAGTGTTTTTGAGATAATTTGAAAACCTTGGTCTTGTATAGCTTTTCAGAACCTTCTAGAGCTCTGGTGCTTGTGTTCGGCAGAATTCCCATGTCCTTCTTTGTAAATGCTCTTCACCCTCGCACCCCTGGGTTGTTCCCACAGTAGCAGACCCTGCTTCTTCACCCTCTTCCTCCTGCCATGCTACTCCGCCCCTCCCCCACCAACAGGTTCTCTGAGTTCCGAGGTCGCCCAGGGCCTTAGCTGAACATGTTATTAAGCAATTTAGAGAGGACAGAGAAGATACCTTTCAGACACAGCCAAACCCCTTGCTTTACTGACATGTTCCAAAACATCTTTCCAAATCGCAGTTAAAACGATGTAACAGGTTATCAGATACGCCATCCCCATGAAAGAGGGAGTACATATGGCACATTTATAATTGTATACACTTCGTTAGTGCATTTCTGCCGAGACAGAACTTCTGTTTCAACTAAGCATCCAAGAGAATTGAATCACTTGGCCTGGGATTTTGCAGATCTAACGACTGGAAAAAGGTTTCACAGAATAGCTTCTGGTTTTACACATTTGAAATGTTTCTTCTCCACCACCCCATACTTCTGTTACTGAGTGCCAAAGGACACATTTATACTGGGACACGATCTCCAACTCTGCCTCTTTATATCAGAGTGCACATTCATACTGGGACATGATCTCCAGCTGTGCATCTTTGTATCAGAGTGCTGGGCAAACTGGTACACTGGGAGGCAACAGTAACCCTGGAAGCCATTTTTATATTGGACAGCTCGTCAACTAAACATGAAGTGACTGCAAACCACATATGCATATCCCAACAAACTCAATGTATGCCCAAAACTTAAATTTCCCCTTAGCCAGATTCCCTAAAATGCCCATGCTACTCCGAAGTCATCTGATAGAAGGTAATGTGTAGACAAAGGGAAGGCTGGAGTAGAGAGTCGGCAGTCAAAAATTGGTTGTGTTACTGCTAGGAATTTACCCAAGGGATACAGAAATGCTGAGGCATAGGAGCACATGTACCCCAATGTTCATAGCAGCACTCTCCACAATAGCTAAAACATGGAAAGAGCCTAAGTGTCCATCAACAGATGAATGGATCAAGAAGATGTGGTTTATCTATACCATGGAATACTACATGGCAATGAGAAACAATGAAATCTGGCCACGTGTAGCAACATGGATGGACCTTGAGGGTGTTATGCTGAGCGAAATAAGTCAGGCAGAGAAGGACAAATATCATATGTTTGCACGTATAGGAGGATTAGGAGGAACTTGACGGAGGAACAAGGGGGAGAAGAAGGGCGGAAATGGTGGGGGAAAGGGAGAGAGGCAAACCATGAGAGACTCTTGAATGCTGACAAAAACTGAGGACTGATGGATGTGGGGGGAAGGGGGGATGGGCATGGAGGAGGACACTTGTGGGGATGAGCACTGAGTGTTATGTGGAAACTAATTTGACAATAAACTATTTGTAAAAAAACAAAAATAAATAAAATAAAATAAAATAAGAATGAAAAAAAAAATTGGTTGTGTTAAATAAAATACCTTAGGAAAATTTTGCAAAACCCATGGCCAATGCCAGCACATTGACTGGACACTGTCTAGATCCTAGAAGACACTCAGGTGCAAGTAAAGGACCTTCAAGCTTAGGCTTTCTCACATTCAGGATAAACCTGACACTGACCATGAATACGGAAGAAAGGCAACAAAATAGTCTGATTAGAGACTCTCATAAAGCTACAGTTCCAAACAGCAGTTGACTCAGGAGACAAACTCAGAAAATCCCTGTACAAAGATGAGATCCAACCATGTGATAGAGTCTCCCTGATTTATACATTATACACTACTGCTTTTTCTTGGTAAAATAAAATTACCCCTCACCACATGCCAAAATAAATCCCCAAGTATAAGATTTGAACACAAGTTTTTTGCTCAGTTAAGCATCCAACTTCAGCTCAGGTCATGATCTTGGTTCATAGGTTGACAGCATGGAGCCTGCTTGGGATTCTGTCTCTCTCCCCCTCTTTCTCTCTCTGCCCCTCCCTCACTTACACTTTCTCTCTCTCTCTCCTTCTCAAAATAAATGAACTTGAAAAAAAATTGTCAGAAAAAATTAACATGGAAGAAACTGCAAAGGAAAAGTTCACGAACCTCATTATACAGAAACAAAAATTCCATATATCAAACTGTCAGAGAATAAAGTAAAATTCTGTGAGGAGCCTAAAAAATAATTAGAAATAGTTTAATACCTTAATATAGAGAGAGCAGATAAAAATTTGTCAGACAGACATTAACAAAAATGGGCAAAAAAATGCAGACAACTCACTAAAAATGACAAACATATGCAAATAAAATTAACAATAAAAATGTAGTATTTTGTGGGTGGGACAGGCACCCTGTACAGGAGTGCCGCCTGGAATGCAAATGAGTAAAAAAGGAAAAAAAAGACAATAAAATTCCTTCTTCTATAACCTAAGAGAGGAGTTCTATGAAGTGTCATTATCAAATATGACATTTAAAAATAAATATTTCATTAGAAAAGAAAAAGATTGGGCCCGGAGACTCGCTGTAACAAAGTGCTTTACCTACAGGGATATTGGCGGCGATATTTTGTAAGCCTATACTGAAACATCTGTAAATACCAGAGGACCTTAGGTTATATCAAATTTCTGCTTAAGAGTAATAAAGCCCTTTCTTTTCTACCGGCAAACACACGCTGTTAAGACCAGCACTGTTAGGATAAATGCAGCGGTCTCCTCAGGATGTCATTTTCTTTCCCTTCGTCATCACTGTTCTGGTTAACAAAGCACAAAGACATTCAAACAAAGCAGCTCTGTGGCTGGAAATGCTGTTTTTCCTTCAGCAGAGCAAGTTCCTGACTTTGGTTACCCCATCCCAAAATGGCTGCCCAGGATGGCAAAATGGGCCCCCTAACCATGCAGTCCTACACTGGGCAAAAAAGGCCGAAGGGTCTTAGAAAAGGTCTTCTGCCCCTGCCAGTGATTCCCCTTCAAGAATCAACGCTAAAGAAATTGCCAGAATTGGAGCCAAGGTCAATCATTCAAGCTTACTGTAGATTTTTTTTTCATCTCTGAAAAATCAGAAATGTCTACATTTAAAAATTGCCTGCTAGGCACCTGGAGAGGATGTCTGGGGACAACATCAAGGCGCAAGTGGATCTGGAAAGGCCCCGTGCTCACTTGCAAAGCCTAGAAGCCTGAGGGGGGCAGAGGGGGGTAGTGTGCATCCATGGGTTCCCTTCTTCAGGGGTGCAGGTCTGCGAACAACACGATGCTTTAGGGCAACGTTCTTCGCTCGCCATTGGGCTCCAGGCTGCACTGTTTCTGAGACCTGATTTCAGCACTTCTTACTAACCAGCACTGGTGTGTGGCAATCTCAGAGGGATTAAATAGGAGAGTTAATGTTACTTTTTGCTCTTGGGTCAGATTTAAAATGGCACGATCTGGTCTTGAAGAAGGCCCCCAGAAGCCTGATCTTGGCCGAATAACTCAGACTTTAGAAGAACGTTGCTGGAGACAATGTACTATAGAAATTGTCTGATGGAAAAGAGGATGTGGAAAGGGATTTTCCGAAAACACAGGAGCAAAGATTTGCCTGCGCAGGTCTGAAGGGAGGCATGCTTTCTCAGAATAGGGTGACCTAAGGAAAGGGGGCAAAGCCAGTAACTGGAGGGTATCTACTAGGGCAGTCCAGGAAACGTTTAACTTCTTTTAATGCTTTTTCATTTGGGCACAATGGAAGAGTCATGTCAAAGTTCCTATTTTGATTCCAGGGCCACACACCCTCTGCAATCCCCTTTAGCTCACACCCTTCAGCAAACTGTGGTGCTTTGTCTTAGGAGGGACCATGGCAATAGGCCAACACCCTTCTGTGGAGGTCTGTGCGGGAGGGGGACTGATCCAGGGTGGTGGGAGACAACACCCTTTCTCACATTTCCTGGAGGAAGTGGACCCATGAATGGCAGACCACTGATTCCTGGGCTAGATGGGCAGTAGTGCATGTAATCCTCATAAGAACTTTAATAAGATACTTTTTTTTACTCCTCAGTTCACAAATGAAGAAACTGAGGCAGAGAGAAGTTATACAACTTGGTTTAAGGCTCACGTCTAGAAAGTAGTTGAGCAGACATTCCGACTCAGGTCTACAGTTCCAGAATCTGTGCTCTCAATGGCTGCCCCAGAGCTTCTCAAGCCAGCAAGCACAGGCACAGAGCTGCTGGGGTCCTCAGGACGGCCATAGGGACCACTGCCCACCTTGGCTTGCAGGGAGCCTCGTGCCTTTACCTCAGTGTGTCTGTAAAACATGGGCAATGTCTACTCATGCCAAGTGGGAAAGCTTGAGAAGCTTAGCACTAGAAGCTCCTGCCTTCCATCTCTGGAAGCATTCACCACTTCCCACCTCTCCCCAGAGGGAGCTTTACCTTTTCTGACCCTTGGAGTCTCTGGTCCTGGAGAGCCTTGGCCCTGCAGTTGCCCTGAGCCCACCGCGTCGAAATTCTGCCATCCCCGGAGCATCAGTGTTGAAATTTCCTGACTGAGTTCTTCGGATTCTGTGTGGAGAGGAATCCATGGAGGCTGTCAGAGGACGTTCCAAGAGCATGGAGTCACTGTATCAGCCCCCTGCACAGGGCCACAGCAGCTGGACACATGACTCTCCACAGCACTGATTCCCAGTGCCTCCCTAGAGGTCAAAGATCATGACCTGTGACAGCTCCCCAGACCCAGCCTCCATTCTCTTTCTGCCTCTGGGGTTTGGGGCACTGCATGGACACACAGGCACACAGATCCACTGTGTGGAGTCACTGTGTGACTGTGTGGAGTCAAAGTGAGGAATGCTGCCCGGTAGGAGGCCCCAGTTTCTGCCTCATTTCCCAGAATGGGTCGACTGGGCCAGCAAGTCTTTCTTAGGACACAGACTGAGCCCTCAGAAGGAAGAAATTGGTCTCATCCAAGTGTCTCTCCCAAAGTACATTGTGGTGCTACAGAGTACTACAGAGAAAGCACTCAGGGTTCGTGGGATGGACAGATGCCTGGAATGAAGGACATATAAGGCAACTGTTACATTTAATGAGTGTTTTCATAGTTCTCCTCTAGGGCCTACAAGGTAATTCAAATCCTTCTAATGACCATTCTGTTTTTACTGCTGTTTCAACATCTGATTAAACAGGGGGTTATACAGTTCTTTGTCCATTCAAGAAGAATGCCGATTCTAAGCAACATAATTATGATCACCACCACCAACTTACTTTCCCCAGAATTTCCTGATGCCTTTGGGGCTCCGTTTACCATCTGGTGTCAGGGGAGACTGGGGGCTTGAATCGGTGCCCGATGATGTGGATGAGAGGTCATTGGCCACAGCAGTGTCGTCCCAACCACTTTCTGTGTCTCCTAAGATGGGAAGAACAGAATGGCGTATGAATGAGAGGAAGGAACGGGACCTCTGGAGACCTCCTCCCCAGGCCCGGGGCATCCTTCAGTGGGAGAGGGGAAGTCTGCCCTGCTCTGCCTTCAGGGCAGAACTTTACATCTAGATCTCAGAGACCAGCAGAGGGGTCAGGCACACTCCAGGTTCTCTGAGGACTAGAGAAGTTAAGGTTTCAAATTTGGGTAAGCTAATGTCTTCAAGTGCTAAAGGTTTTTGAGGTCTAAGTACTTGTGGATAACTCCAACAAGGAGCTTCCTCTTTTTCCAGAGGGAGATGCAGGAATGCAAGCAGGAGGGGGACTTGGCTGAATGTTCCAGAAGGGGAGGGTGTCAGAGTAGGGAAACAAGGGCATCTCACTCTCCACCTCACCTGGAAGGGTACAGTACCTAATACGGGGGCACTGACACTCCGGCCACGATCTCCAGCCAATCAAGAAGCAGAGAAGCCACATGAAGAAGCAAGAGAGGCCAAAGTCCAGCCCAACAGAGTTATAGGGAAGCAAAGAAATAAACAAAAGAGTCATCGAGCAAGAGAGAAAAAATCAAACAGAAAGAAAAACAATCCCATGAGAAAAGAAGTGGGGAACGGTGGCTGAACTTGGCCCACAGGTTCAGGGCAGTGAACAGAGGCCTCACATGAGGGGCCAAATACTCCTGGGGCCACTTCCTGGCAGGCTGAAGTATCCACACACACGCAGGGAGAGGGAGGGACAGCGGCAGGGGTTGATATACAGGGCCACGTGCACCTCTTATGAGGGAGCCAGGGCTCACTTAGATCAGACTGTAATGGCCCGAAGCCTTCCCAAGTTGAGAGTCTCCATATTACTAGGACAGACTCATTCATGAGCTTATTTGGAGTTCCTGTAGTCAGAGGCCGAACTGGCCAAGGGCAGAAGCCGACACATGGGCTAGCTCAGGTAACAACCAGAGGTGAGAGGTCGGCTAGGGAGAGCTCTGTAGGGACCAGAACGTTCCTCCTGGGCTCCACTGATCTGTTGTTGTTGAGGAAAGATGGCCTACTCTGCATGAAAAGCAGCAAAGACCTCCCTGGTTCCAGGCCCTAAGCACCAAAAGGGTACCTGTGGATGGACATCCTTGCCCATTGGCCACTGACTCCATTTCCCTAAGGAAACAATCTCCCTTGGAAGAGCACATAATATCATCCTAATGGTAATAGGGAGGCTGCAAGAGGAAGGCAGAGACAGGAGAGAGAAGATCAGGATGACAGAGGAGGAGGGGGTGGAGTGAGGGACAGGAAGGGTGCAGAAGGGGTCTAAGAGGGAGGGAACAGAGGAATGATGGGAAGGATAAGAAAGGCCAAGAGAGGAGGACTGGAAGAGGGAAAATAGGGGTGGGGTGTGGCTGGAAAGAAAGGGTGGGCTCGCAGCCTAGGTTTCTGGCACTGCAGAGTGTTAGCCAAAGGAAACAGTGTACCCAGACAGGGAGCCATTGTCTCTGCAAGGGAGGCCACCCAGAGGGACAACTTATCTCGTCCACCCAACCCCCGCCCCCACATTCTCCAACCGTGGGTGCAGGGACCTTGGGCCATAATGGAATGTGCCAAGGCCCCTGCTCCCGGGGCCGCCAGCCTCAAGGCCTGGACACTCACTCAGCCTCAGAAGGCTGCTCCCTGTGGGGTCAGGCTGGGAGGCCATGGGAGTCGACTTGGCAGCTTCTCCATTGGGCGTAGCTCCTGAAAGCTTCCCGGGTAAGGTGGGATATTTGTGCTCCACCAGGAAAGGGCCGTCCTATTGGAAGGAGACAAAGAGACGTGTTGAATCAGCTTACCAGGCTCAAAATCAAATCCAGTTAGGAAATCCCTGGATACAGGCACTGCTTGGCTTTCTAAGGGCCATTTTTCACTCAGGTCAACTCAGAGACCTTTCAAAGATCTAGAAAGGGGGGACCAGAGTTCTGCAAAAGGGCCATGTGATGAGACAGGAACAGAGTCAAGGCCCAATCCAGGGCTGACTGCAGAGGATTCTAAACAGGAAGTGGAAGCATCTTACAAAGGGGGGCTTCGGCATTTGGCCTAATGCTTGGAGGCTCAACGAATTATAGCCGTGAATTATCCTTTGGGCACTTTGAATAGGCAAACCCAAATTCTAATAAAAGGTATACCTATTTATTATATGTATTTAAGATATAGATCATATATATTAATACATTACAATAAGTTATTTTGAAAAATAGCCCGTTAAGGCAAAGCAAGAAGGTACGCTTTTTTCACACTCAGGAGAGAAAACAGACCAGGGGCTACATGCCAACAATTCCCTCAGGAACTTAGGATCATAGTTTGCATGAGGTTCAGCTCCAGTGCAACAGGCTTGCACACACACTCTGGCCATAGAAAGGGTCCCAAAGAAACAAGATAACGTAAAGGGACAGAAGTGCACTTATTTGGTCAGGAAGGATATCACACAGTCAGAGAACGATCTGGAACCACAGACTGTGGGGAAGGCAATGTTCGATAGGTTTAGAGAACTGTGACTCCAGGTCCCCATCACACTGGAAATATGGAGCGGGGAAGGGCTCTCAAAGCCAAATTTCTGGTTGCATCATCACACATGCCCCCAGAGACAGGGCAGAGATGACCAAAGTCACGGATGTGGGCTGCTCTGGGTGCTTGCTGGGGAGCTAAGAGGAAAAGGACAGAACCTAACTCGAGGAAGGGCCGTCCAGACCCATAAGAATGACAACAAAAGGAACCGAGGGTGACGGAAAGGGCTCTCAGCTCCGTTCACCCAAGAATGAAAGCTGGGAAGGAAGTACTCGTTGCCAGAGAAGGTCAAAGTCAGGATAGGACACAGAAGGAACAGAAGAATAAGCCTGGTTTTGGGGGAATGGAAATCCCAGACAGGGAGCAGTATATAACTGATTGCTCAGTTGCCTTAAGTTAGAACAGAGAGGTAGCACACCAGAGTGACAGGAACACGGGCTTCGCAGCAGACGGGACTCAGGCGACTCTTTCTCTTGAGCCTCCCAGAACCTGTTTTATTGTTTCTAAATAGGCAACAATTCCTGCCTCAGGCTGAGCACACCAGGACAGTACATAAACAGAGCTACACAAACTATCACATGCCTGGGGCCTGCACTGACAACAGTAACAGTAACCGTAAAGAGCAGTCCCCAGCTCAAGGAAGCCACCAATCAGACCCCATCTAGAATATGGCGCTCAAGTGCGGACCAGACCACGAGCTAGAGTAACTAGTGCTGACCCTAAGGAGATGGAATAGGAACTTTAAATGCTTGTGATCTGTACACATGAGGAGAGGGTGTTGAAGTCAGAGAGGGCCTGAGGGACTTTGATTCTGGAGCAGCAGGAGACACTGGTTCATTCCATGAGCTCCAGGGGGAGAGGTGGGATCAGCGGGTGCACATTCTAGGGAAGTCCAGAAGATGTATCTAAGAGAGCTGGGAAAGAATATGGATGTATGTGTCTTATGATAAAATGAGCTCTCAGTCACAGAAAGCAAGTGCCAGATACCAGTGTTAGGGGATGCCATAGAAGGATGCTTGCACCTGTGGCTGAGTGTGTCCCTGTGTCTAACCATGACACATCAGTACAGAAAGGATGAGAGCTGTCACACTCATCTGATTGTATGTGGCAGTCTGACCATTCCCCCTTCCTAGCAATCCTATCTATGATGCCTTGTTAAAGATGGGTTTTTCCGAGCCTGTAAAATGGAGGAGATAATAATAAATCCTACCCACAGTCAATGAGGTGAAATCACATTACACAGCGGGGTGCACATAAACAGAAAATGGAGGAGGAAGCTTTGCCTTTCCTCCTGCACTCTTTCCCATTATGATTAACAGATTTTACAGTTACAAAAGCCGTAACCTGCTAAATGAAAACACTCTAGCAGACAGGCGATCACAGATGCATGACAGGGGCATGCAGTTAATATACCTTGGGCTCTATCACTGGGGATAGCTGGTTCCCATCGACACACTGCAGCAGAAAGAAGGATTTCAAGCATGTGGAGAAAGAGAGACCTGTGTTAGTCGCAAACAGCAACTCAGGACCACCTGCATGCTTACATCTGCAGGGCTCATTGCTTCCCTCCCCGTCTTTATGTCAGGTGATCACCACCCATGGAGGAAACACTGATCACTGTCCAGGTCATGGACAGATGTTCTGGGCAGCTGCCAGCAATCTGACTAGGAGGAGCAAGAGGCACAGGACCACAGGAACAGAGCCACTGAATGGGCCCTGTGGCTCCTGCTGGCTCCAGGCTTCATGGGTTTCCACTGTAATTACCAGCTCTGGTCCACTGCTCAGAGCAAGGGACTGTATGCAGCAGGGCTCCATTAAGGTGCTGTGTCAGAGGAGGATCCCCTAGTCTCCAGTGACCTTGCTCAAGAACCTGCAACCTATCCCTCCAGCATAAGGGTCACCCATACGGTCAAGAGCCCCTGACCCTCAGATATGGGGCCACAAAACTCTCCTCATATCTTTCTAGACTCAAAAAAGCTTCTTCTACAGTGTTCTAAATTATTCCATAACTCGCTCCTGGGCTCATCAACTTTATTTACATTACTTCCTCATTCAAAATCTATGTAATGCTCCCAAGTGTCTCTGGGGATGTAGGGTCAGGATTCAAGACCTTCTATGGTTTGATCAGACTCAATGGATCTACACTTACATCTTCCTGCTCCCTACACCTCAACATCTCCATCAATTCCTATCCTGCCTCTATGATGCCTTGGGCCACTCCTGACTGGTTTTCTCAAAATGCTCATCCCCATCAGCTTTAGAAAGGCCTCTATCAAGTGGGACCAGATGTCCCAGCACTGCTGGGTAAGAAGTAGTAAGTCAGGAGTCTTTATGGAGACACTGATGGGCTGACCTTGTCCACAGGTTCACTTCTCAGGTCTTCTAGACTACACGAGAGCTTTTTCTGAGCCCTGGAAAAAACACAAAAGACAGCGAACAAAGAAAGAGTTACTGGAGAAGGAAGTGCCTGGTGTCAGTTATGCGGAGGATATTCCAAGTGTTTTACTAGTGTCCTGTTAAGTGGGTTTCGGGTCAAGTTCAGGAAGAAGAACCACCCTCTCATCATAACCATTACATAGGAGACTGGCCCATTTCAGGGGATAGACTGGTCAGATAATGTGTTGCTGAGGGCACAAGGGCATCATTTAAATCCAAATCAAAAGACTGTGGCATTCTTCGAAAATCTAGAATACACTCAATTCTTTTACATCAATGGGAGCTAACTGTTATGTGGTTATAAAAGACAACCTGCAGAATCAAAAGAGAGGAAAGGTGCCAATCCTGCCTTGTCTGTGAGTCTAAGATGGAATCCAGGGAGGAAGGCGCTGTGCCACACTAAAGACGAGCACGTTAGCCAGCCACAGCTCCATATGCTAGCACCTTCTCACCCTTTGCTCTGGCTCTGTCTGCCCTGACTAGCCTGCTCAGAGGAATTTGTTTTCTCAGAGGTTATTTTGCAGAGAAGGGGACTAATTATATAGAGAAGAGGTAAATGCCACTGGTGGTCACAAGGGTTACCTTGTGGTAAGTCTCCTCGGCAGTGATATTTCTCAGTTTATGTGAATAAAGCAGAACCTCTTGGTACACTGGTCTCTTGTGAGTCTGGTTAGTGTGAGTTAACTGGTGTTGACTTTCTCCTAAGTGAACTCATAAACTAAATTTCTTACTGTGCGAAACTGACTGGCCAACTGCCATCTTTGACACTGACATTTTTCTTTAGAGCTAAAGGGCGAGGCAAACAATCACTCTCCAGAAAGTGGGGTCCTGAACACGTATGTTCAGGAGACTCAGTAGCATTCTAGAGAAGCTTCCATCATACTTAAGGCCAATTTCCCCAGACACCTTGGCTGAAAGACGGTCTGCTCTTGGCAGTACAGACTCTAGCTCTCCATTACATGGGGCCCAACTTGGAAATGTGTTATAAATTGTTAAACACAACAACTGTTGAACACAACAATTTCTAGGGAACTAGAAATAGGTTCATTTTGGAGGGAGCCAGGCAGGTGGCAGACAGATAATCCCACAGGCCAGCCCATTATAAGCTCATTGCCATGTGCAGCTTCCCCAAAGCAATTGGACCAACCTCCCTGCAGCAGAAATGGCTCTCCCTGGGGAGCCTAGACTGTCGCAGGGCTCCAGGACTCCTGAGAGCAGGATGGACTTTCAAGAGAGCCTGATGAAAATGAGACACACATGACGGGATGCTCCCAGCCCCAAAGAGCTGCTGGAGGGCACAGATGACCCACGGCCACCTCTCCTTTGAGAACCCAACCCCTGGCCAGGTCTTTTCTTAGTGACAATGGCCCAGACCCTTAGCCCACAGGAAGGGAAGCCCCTCTATGGCCAGAGGAGGTAGGCACAATTCATGACTGCTCCATGGCTTGGGCCACATTGTGGCTACTTCCAGGGCCTGGCCTGCCGCTCTGACAGTGGAAGGGCAGGTGTGCCCAGGACATGGTGGCTGTGCTCATGACCACACATGGCCAGTTCCTACAATGCAGGAGCCCCCAAAGGGGTGTGAGGGCACAGCAGCTCTGGAGAAATGATCAGGCCTCCTACCTGGTTTCCAGTGATTTCTGTGGGAGTGGAGGTGGCCCCACGGTGGGAGAGCTGCATCTTGGAGGCATCTGCACCAGAAACATAAGTCACTGTAGAGGATGGTTACTATCTGGAGACCTTTCCCTTCTTTGGGGAATTCCCCCTTCGGGAGTTGCACTTCCTCCCTTGGGTATAGCCACGGTGGCTGTGTCAATACGGGTGCCTTGCCCTTTCAAGATGCCAAGGAGAAAGGAGTATTGAAAACCTAGGCCAAACCTGTTCTTCCTTCCCAGACCTACACCCACATGCCTGCAGTAGCGTCCTGACGCCTGCACCCCTGGGATCCTGCNTACGGGTGCCTTGCCCTTTCAAGATGCCAAGGAGAAAGGAGTATTGAAAACCTAGGCCAAACCTGTTCTTCCTTCCCAGACCTACACCCACATGCCTGCAGTAGCACCCCTGGGATCCTGGGCTCCTGCCCTTTCTGAGCTCAGTTCTTCAGCTTTTCCTTTCATTCAGGGAGCCCACACACACCCTTTCAAAAACATGCCTCCTTGGCGTAGGCTAGCCAGAGTCGATATCTGTGACTTGCCTGGAGAAGCACTACACTGGCTATGAGCAACATCTACCACTGGCCCGGCCCTGCAGGGGTGTGGGGGACGTGCTCCCCTCATCAGATGGGCAGGCCATTAGGATAAAAGATCAGCGTGCACATCCTTATGGTACTAATACCTATAATGCAATATCGGGGTACAGGTGAGGGAGGGGATACCCCAGAAGAGGGCTTCAGAGGGGAGAGCACCTGAGAAACAAGAATGAGCTTAGTGAGAAGGCAAAAAAGGAAGAGCATTATGGGTGGACCAAACATGAGCTAATGGTGGTGTCTAAGGACAACACAGTCTGATGTCTTGGGTATTGTACCAAGTGCAAAGACAGCCTTTTCTCTAGAGCCCAGGAAGTACCTTTTTGGTCTGCTAGCAGGAGAACCCTGGCATTATAATACAGCTATTAAAAGCCTGGGATTTTTGGTCAGATAGATGTGGATTCAATTCCAGGTTCTGCCATTTACCTGCTGTGTGACCTGAAGTGGAATATTTACCCTCTCTGAGCCTCAGTTTCATCATAATACAGTAAGAATCCCAGGGGGTGTCATGAGGAGAAATGAGGTGAGCGTCAGGTGCAGTGCTCATTACAGGGAGCACACAGAGGTACTGAGTGTTAATCACTGCTATTTTATTATTCTCAGCAATCTAGAATAGGCTCATTATGAGCTCATTTTAGAATGTTCATCTGACTTGATAACATGGTCACTGGATGACACTTTTGCTCCTCCCTCAATTAAAAGAGTTGAGCTAGACCACTGAGACCCTTTTCAATTTGGCCGTTCTAGAGTTGCATGATCCTTTTACGTCCTGGGCCGAAGCCCCTTCTCCACTTGAGATCTGGATTTAGGAGTTGATTTGCTTATTTGTGTCCAGTCTAAATGCAGAGAGGTTCATATAAGAGGACCAGACTTTAAACAAGCAAGAGAGAATGGAAATCTGCATGCTGGTTACAGGGACTGGAGGGGAGGTCTGTGAAATAGGAACGTATCACGGCAATGGGTGAACCAAGACATAGTCATTCACTCAACAAATATTTGCATTCTCCTGGGCATCAGGCATTATTACAGACACTGGAGAAACAGGGAGAAAGAAAATGAAACCACCTTTGGTCTCAGCTTACATCACAGAGAGGAAAGACAGAAAGAAACAAGGAACTGGATTGAAAAGAAAATTTCTACCCTTGAAAAGTCCAGTTTCTACTAGCGTCCCTCTAGTGCTCATACAAATACTAATGCTGACTTGCGTGTGGCATTCAGCCTGCGCAGCAAATATGGAACACAAAGTGCCCTCCCTGCCCTGTGGCTTCCTACGGGCGCCCAGGTACCCAGAGACTCAAAGGTGGCTCCCAACGTGCCCTGGAAATCTGCTGGGGGAGCGTTTAGAACACAGGCCCGGGTCTGGGCCCCTCTCCACTCTCGATGCACTCCCTCAGGCCTCGGGGGCAACTGCATCCAATGAACTTCTCACCTGTCAAGGTTTCTACCTGACAGGTGCCTGATTCGATCCTCCCCCAAGCCCAGCGCAAGCTCCTAGGGCCCACTGAAACCCCACATCACAGATGGAAACACAGCACCTCTGGTTTAAATAATTCTTCCGGGCCTTTGTTGGCACTGTTCCACTTTCTGAAACTTCCCTCAAGTTCTTCTTCATTGATTGAGAGAGTTCTGTCTGCAGGCCCTGGAAGCAGTCAATGCAGAAGAAGGGATCATTCCTGCGGGATTCGTCTGAAAACTGATTATACCACACATTTCTAACAGTGTTTCTCCTTCATCAGGAAAGACTAAGAAATATATAAAGGGACATTATGGGTCTAATTTATAAGATTCTTCGGGGAACCTGAAGAAGGGCTGTCCTGAGGGTCATCTCAAGGTCAAAGCTCATAGGAGGAAGAGAGAGAAGGCAACCCTTAATATTCCTCCCTAAGCTTCTCATTCCTTGGCCAAGGGCAATGATGTTCTGACTCTGCCCCAAATAACAGAGGAGGAGCCAAAACAGGGCTGTGATACATGCACAGGACCAGCAGGAGCTCGGCAGCATGAGGTCCCTGAATACCCTCGAAGCAGCCCTCTCCAGTGAAGCAGCTGCTTTCCAGAGGTCAGTGACAGGAGCCCAGGTCAATGGCCCACTGTGCTTACTCGGACACTAATGCTGTCTGCATGTGGCATTCAGCCCGCGCAGCAAGTAGGAAACATAAAGCACCCTCCCTGCCCCATGTATTCTTACAGGAGCCCAGGTACCCAGAGACTCAAAGAAGGCTCCCACCGTGTCCTGGAAATCTGCTGGGGGAGCTTTTAGGTTCTCAGGAGGTGGACACACTCAAATCCCAAATGAGGGTATCAAACTGGTTTTTGGTCCAGGTTTGACTGCACTCACTACCTCTAAGAGGTATCCTGGAAAGGACACACAGGAGATCCCCCAAGGATGCATATTCCCAAGGGCCCACATTGAAGGCTCTATTTTCTTGATAATCTGCTTAGTCCATGGGAGCTCTGGCCTATCATTAGACATTTTTTTTCTAGACATTTTCTAGAAATCAATAGCTGCCAATTCCCGCCATCCAGGACAGTCTAATCAGCTCCATTATCCAGCGGAGGATCTTCTCCAAATGAAGATTAAGAACTTTGTAGCAAAATGCCACTGGATTTAACACAGAAGATGGAATACTTCTGGGAGAAAAGAGCAGAATCCTCCTTGCCCTCACCTTGAGTTGCCATCACGATCTCTTTCACCCTCCGATACTGGTTTAACAGCCCCGTGAGCTCCTCTATCCGACGGTCCTGTCATAGTGTGAGAGCAGACAATATGTAAACACCACCGCTGGCCTCTTGGAAGATTTCATCTGGGGGCTCAGACTACATTCTGGGCACACTGGGAAGGGATGCTATGTGGAAACCAAGGAGCACTTGGACGGGAAGCCCAGTGTCCAGCCTTCTTCCCACAGAGCCTAGGTTTCCCTTGTCTGCCTCTTAGGCAGCTGCAAACATTCTTGCCTCTACCCAAAGGTTAGGAGTCCAATCTCTAGCCATAATACAGTTCTTTCTTGACACAGCTATCTAGGGGCTTAAACACTTCCAGAAATAGGAAAACTATCTCCCTACCTTCCTGAGATAGCCTTTGGTTCACACGTTGTCCTCTGAAGCTACATGCAAAGAAAGATTAAAATAAAACTGTTCTATTTATCCCCAATACCCTCAACCTGTTCCTTAGGAGACTGAGATTCCTTGCACAACAGGTAAAATTCCCAGAGGAGAACAATTCTTTCGGCAAAGGCCTGGAAGCTTGGGAGGCCACACAGATTTGGGCATTAGACAGGCTTGGGTGTGAACCCTGGCTCCACTCCCTACTGTTAACAGACCTTGGACAAAACTATTCAAGTACTTTGAATGTCAGTTTCCTTATCTGTAAAATGCAGGGTTGTGATCCTCAGAGGTGATGGCCATCCCGGGTAAGTGCTCATGCTCTATAATTACAGAGGTGGCTACCCTAGGATTATGCAGGCGATCAGATGTGAAGAATGGAAGGCGGGTGGGGTAAACACATTGAGTGCTGCCTAGTGTCTCCGTGATGGGTCTATCACCAGATCGTGCACGTAGATTGGTGGACTGCTTTCAAGCTTTGCCAGGAGTCTAAGCAGCAGTTATGGAATTTGGCAGCAACCACAGTGGTATTTTTTGTCCTTATGCCAGCACGAACAGATATGACTTTAGTCTGCCTTTGGGAGACTTCACTTAGGCAAAGTCCCTAGGCATCAAAGCCAAAAACAAATGGCTGTGGCTCAGTCTCCAAAAGGCAGAAGCCATTCTCCTGATATCTCCCCGGGTCACTGGCCTGATGGGCATGGCCCTGCCCAGAATATCAGAGACTAGTAGGGATGAAACAGCCTGTCAGCAGAGGAAGAACAGGGCTGCCTTGATGGAACCATCTTACCTTGTCTTCATTGGCAACAAGCAAAGTTTCCATCCCCATTTTCAGACGTTGAATTTCTTGGTCTAAAAGAATTTAGGTGTAGGAAGAATTATTTACACATAGACAGCTACCCACACATGCTAAGATGCTAAGACTTTCCTTGTGAATAAATTGCAGAGCCCATGATGGTGTCTGGTATAGTCATTCTCATTAAGTATTTGTTGGACTACTAAATGAATGAGTGAAACTAGTATTTCATTTTCTCTTTGTAGAGAATAGTGGAGAAAATAAAAATTCCATTTTGAGTAAATGAAACCAAAAACCTTTAAAAACCAACATCTCAGGAGAATACAGACATTATTACTTGAGTGGGCATGTACCTGGGTTATAACTAATTTTGGAGAAAATCATACAGTCCCATGGATTGTAGCAAAGGAGAATTTAAAATAAGAAAGATAAAAAAAAGTCTACAGCTGAATGAAGACAAGAAAAAAATGATTATGTAAAAGAACTGGGTACTCGGCTTAATTTAAAATGCTATAGTCAGAATTGACTAAAGAATATTTAGATACATCTATAAATATATTAAAACAAATTCCACAGTTAGGGGAAACTATCTTATTTCAGAAACCTATAGAATCTCTCTATGGGCCAAGGCACTTGTGTCAGTCTGTGGTGAACAACCTAAGGCCTGCTATCACTCTGGACTTAATAGGGACTCTTGATTTCTTCCCAAACTTGTCTGGAGGGCGAGGTCAATGGCCAATGCCTAACGGAGCTGGAGGTCAGTCTGCTAGATATTTAGGTCTAGGGAGTGGCACATAGTTGCGTTTTCAAAACAAGGAAATATCCTCATTCCTAAAGTGATTCCTGTGAAAGGAAGAGGGGGTGTGTATATGAGAAAAGCCCAGGAGACAAGGGAACCAAAGTCATCCCATTTGCAACAAGGAAGAGTAGACTTGGGTATTCATTTTCAGAGGACAATACAGAGTGCTTGCTCACTATCTTAGGCTCTTGGCAACTGAAGATCAACTCCGCAGCTCTGTCTGTGGGAGGAGGGTGGTAAGCTTCATATGAAGACTGGCAAACCTCAGTGCTTTGTGGCAGAACACAATTTGAGCAACATATGACCAAAGGTAACTCCAAGAGTTACCAGATGATGGATTGGAAGCCCCGGACTCTAGAAGCATAGCGTGGAGGGGGAAAGGCTACCTGGCCTAGGATCAAGGCACAGGAAGCACTCTGTCCAGATTCAATATCACAGAGAGTGATGGCCCCAGCCTCCGCCTTGAGCCTTGGCAGGGTGGTGACCCAATCAAAAGCTTAGGAAGACACCAAGAAAGACTAGCGGAGGCATGAACATATTGGTCACTAAATTACTTCTCCAGCCTAAGCCATTGTTTCATGGCCGCTCAGCTTCCCACCCCAGTCAGGGACCCAAGCTAAGCAGTGTTGAGGCTGAGAGGGCCCTGGTAGTGGGGCCAATCCACAGGGCTACAGGACCTCCTCCAGGATCATTCTGCTGCCTGGTGGCTAAGAGGAGAAACTGGAAGGTATGTGATCATTTTGAATACAAGGTGAATCACTGTCAATATTAAATATGTGTTAATAAGAGTATTTGAGGATTCATCCTCTTTTTAATCAGCAGACTTGAACTGATAAGGGATCATTCACCTTCATTTCATTTAGCCAGTATTTCTTAGGAGACTACCATGGCTGCATGCTGTGCAAAGCTCTGGGGATATGGTCTTAAATAGGACAGACACAGTCCTTGTCTCATGGTGAGGAGAATAATTACACAGAGACCTCCCCAAATGCAACCCTGATGAGTTTTAAGTGCTATGAGGGAAACAAAAAGAATGCTGAGCTAGGGAAAAATAAGACCGGGGGCATCTGGTTGAGGGAGAGTGGCCAGAAAAGGCCTTTCTGAGAGGTAGCATCTGAAATCTGAGGAGGAGAAATAATGGATTTGTTTCTGTATCCTCAGGGCCTTGTAGGAGTATCAGGCAGGTATCCATTCAAGGAGTAAATAGATTGCTAAAGCTTCCCCTGTGGGAATGACACAAAGACAAGTCCTTCCAGTCACGTGCAAGGAAAAGCTCCTGAGGTGGCTGCACAGAGCTGAATGATCAGACTACAAGTGAGAAAAGCCTTCGGGGTGGAGTCTTCTGGACAGGGGAGGGGTTCACAGCAATGGTTCCACAGTAGAGCTGTGCGTTCTAGGCCCGTTCATGCACTCACACATGCACCTGTTCACTTGGACATGTTAGTGTACACAGGACATATGTGCACATCAGCAAGCCTACTCACACAGGCATACACACGCTCATGCACAGACACACATGCCCACTTACAAGAGCGGGCCCGGGGGCAACTGCACTCTCTCCCAGTCAAGCCAGTTACCTTTCTCTGTGTGGTCACTGTGCAGGGCTGCAGTCCGGGAGAGCTGGCTGTGCAGGCGCTCAATTTCTGCATCCTTCAGGGCCACCTGTTCTTGCAGTTGGGCTACCTCAGCCTGAAAGAGCAACAGAGGATCCCCCGCCAGCTCAGGGGGACTACCAGACTGTGACGATGTGCCTCAAGTCATTCACAGCCTGGGACCAGTGGGTTCTAGAACATGCTGGGAAGTCAGGAGCAAAGGTGCCAGAGGTGAGCCATTAGAGGTGCTTACTGCCGTCCCCACAACATGGAGCTCTGCTGATTCAACTCTTTCTCCCTGGCCAATCTGGCCCTGCCCTCAGCTCCTCCTACCCGACCAGGCTCTTTCTTCCCCTGCCCTCTGAGGCCCAATCACCCACTGCTGAGGCCTGAGGCGCTGGGACTGTGCTCAATGGGAGAGCTGCTGATGCACATTCTCTTTCTGGATGTGGTTTCCTTCTCCCAAGGTATTCACACAACAGCACGTATGTACATCATTGTAACAAGTACATTCATCTTTCATTTACCTGCACCCATACAGGAATATCAGTGGAAATCAAATCACTACTGGTAGACAGAGGGTGAGCCAAGAATACCTCCCTCATGTACTCTCTCAGCCTTCATGCACGGCCATGGCCTCTGCCCAGCCTCCAGGCACCTGTGCATGCTCACACACATGTACCTATATACAAGTGTTCAGATGTGCTGAGCAGATACACTTTTGCAAATAAAGTATATAAGTACAGCCACAAATGTTATACATATATTCATACGTAGACATGCATGGGCAGTTGTGCTGGGTGGTTCATACATCTCTACTAAGCACAGCAGTTTAAATCTCACACATAAAGGTAAGTGTGACTGTCCATGCCTTCCCATGCTCATGAGAAGATCAGAACCGTGTAGTTTCCATCCCAAGGGGCACATTGGCTTTGGAGCCAAATAAACTTGGATTCCCTCATTTCCTAGTTGGATGACTTTAGGCAAGTTAACTTTTCCAAGTTAACTTCTGAGTCTTGCTTCATCTCTAAAACAGGGAAAATAGCATTTACCTCAAAGGGCTGTGGGGAAGATTAAATAAGATAAATAAGATAATGGTCATGGACAACTTAGCCTAATGCTTGTTACATAGTAAGGGCTCAATAAATGCTGCTATTCTTGCTCCTCTCATCTTGTTCCTTTCCTAATGGATAACCAGGTAGTCCTCTGAGTACCAAACCAGACAAAGAAAGGGGGTGAGAACTAACTCAGGAGGCAGCTGGCATACAGCAAAAGCCTGAACTCTGGCCATCCCTCCCCATGTGGTAACCCAATCACATCCCCTCTTCTTTCCTCAAGGTCATAGAATGGAATGTCCTTTCCCACAGATGCCAGAGTTACCCTTCGAACAATTTCAAGTAACCAAATGAGTACTGAGCCCATTGGCAGTTCCTCTGCCAACAGGCCTTACAGTCAGTCAGGCACACTGACTGAGCACCCACTCTGCCTCAGCCCCAGTGCTCTCTGATTTCTTATGTCAAACCTCACTTGATCCTCATAGGAACCCATGGGAGGAAGCAACATTGCTGCGTGTTGCTACTGGGGAGACACCAGGAAGAGTGCAGGATTCGATGTCCAAGTCACAGGGCCACTCGGTGACCAGGATGCAAACCCCATCTGCTCAGGAGCCAGCTTCTGAGTCAACAGCACAGACGAAGGCCACTATCATGAGCCGAGGTCTCTCTGAGCCCACCTCAGGGTTTCTGAATGAAGCTTCCCTAACATCCCCCAATGGGAAAAGAGAGAGCCATGTAAAGAAAAGAGAAGTGGCAAGGGTAGGCTCTCCTTCCTCTGAAGGGCCCTACGGAGCCCTGTGCCTCTGTGCTGTGGCATCCACCCACAGAGGCTGGAGAGCAAGCCCAGCGGTGTCAAGCTGCTCGCTGAGACCTGTGGCCACACAGCGCTGTCTCCTAGCTCACTCGGGGCCTCTGTGCCTGTGGGCCTACAAACAACAGCCTCAGTTGCTTGTGAAAACCTTAGCTTTGAGCCTTTCAGTCCAAATGCCTCTCATTTCTACAAAAGGACCATGCTACTCTTAGAAGATCTTCTCCTAACCTTTCTTGGACCTTCAACGACCATTTTTCCCTTTCTTTGCAGCCTGAGTGAGAGCTGGTCTCTGTTAGGAATCTGCATGCCCAATTCTTGGCTCTGGGACCCACAGTGGATCTCAGTGATTTGGGCAAGGCAGAACCCAGCTCAACGAGGTCTCTTCTCTCTGAGGCCTGCCTCTGGGAGACATGATCTATTTAAAACCCTATAGACTAGGGGCCCCTGGGTGGCTCAGTCTGTTAAGCGCTAACTTCAGCTCAGTCATACTCTCACAGGTTCATGAGTTTGAGCCCTGTATGGAATTCTGTGCCAACAGCTCAGAGCTTGGAGCCTGCTTCAGATTCTGCCTCTTTCCCTGCCCCTCTTCCACTCACACTCTGTCTCTTTCTCTCTCTCAAAAATAAAACATAAAAATAATTAAAAAAATAAACTAAATGGCTGGGCCCCACATCCCATGTGTCAATTTCCGGAGAATAGGCCAAAAATGACAGGTGCTCTGTTGTGCTTAGCATAATGCCTGTCCCCATAGCTGGGAAGTCTACAACAGGCTACAAGCCCTCTACCTGACCATGAGGGCAAAGTGTGCCACTGCCATGGCCACAGAGGCTGGAGCTGCGTGGCAAAAGGTCTGAGGCAAAGGTGTGCAGACTGGCGCCAAGGAGAAGGGTGCTCCCAGCTCCCTGCAAGTACTTGGCCTCGTTAACCCCAGGGAGCACCCCTGACTGCTGCTGCCATGGAAGATGAATCACCTTCAGGGGCTGACAAGCTTTACACAGAAAACTAAAGAACTTTTGAGGACAGTACAGGCTTTTACTTGCAGGGAATCAGGATTTTATAAGAAAAAGGCCATGGTTTTTGGAATGACACAGATCCAGGTCTGGACCTCACCTTGGCCACCCTGGGCCTCAGTTTTCTAGCCACTGAAATGGGGATAATAAATCAATGGACCTCACTGGTTATTTTATGGAACAGAGGAGAAAATGTAGGCAAAGGGCTTGAGGCTCTGGGACACATAGGAGGCGCCCCACACCCAATAGTTACTAAGTAACCTGTAGTATCTCAAAGCTTTCTGTGCCAAGGCAAAGAGATCAGGTGACGTAAAGAGTTGTTTGGTTTTATGATACGTGGTGTGTACAACTACAAAGGCTTTCCCAAGACAGGATTCGCTCCAGTGGAGCGCTGTGACAGAAGGTTCTGAGCTATTCGAGAAAATCACTGCTGCTGGACGGATACAGCACAGTACACACAAGGGTCCACTTAGATAAAAACAGATCGGGAGATAAAGGGCTGGGATTGCCTAGGGTTGGTGCTGACTTGGTGAGCTCTCGGGAAAGTTACTGAACCGCCCTGTGTCTCAGCTTCCCTGTCAGTAAAACGGTTAAGAAAATCACTTTATACAAGGGATTATACAGACATCAATATCATGTTCGGGGTTTTAATAGCATGACATAAATTGCATAGAAATTATCAATGCTAGAAATTGGGAGAAAGAGTAAGCGAGACTCCCCCCAAAAGAGAAATTCCTAGAAGGAAATATTAATAGTGGTAGCTCCAGGGTGGTATAGGAGTGACTGTTATCCACTTTTTATGGTTTAAAGATTATAATGAGTATTGTTTTTATAATCATTAAAAGTTAACTTACAGAAAAAAAGTATAAACTAGAAGTTAAGAAAACTCTTAAGCACTTTTTAAAACTCGAGTAAGAAATAAAAGTGAAAATCCAGTAACATCTGTCGGTGGCACTGCAGAGACCTTAGTGAAATAGCAGGTGTGCATTCAGGGGGCTACCTGGCCCAGGCTCCCTCAACCAGGAAAGCTCCTCCAGGGCTATTCCTTCCCCAGCCCAGACTGCCTAGCTCCCCAGTTCAATAGAAACATGATTTAGTTAAAACAACAGTCAAAGTATACATATATGGAATGCATTCAATGTTAAAAATAAAGCATGCTTATTTAAACCAACTGATTATTAAAAGGGGCAGCTAGGGGCACCTGAGTGGCTCAGTCAGTTAAGCACTGGACTTCAGCTCAGGTCACGATCTCACGGTTCGTGGGTTCGAGCCCTGCATCAGGCTCTGTGCTGACAACTCAGAGCCTGGAGCCTGCTTCAGATTCTGTTTCTCCCTCTCTCTCTGCCACTCATGCTCTGTCTCTGTCTCTGTCTCTGTCTCTCTCTCAAAAATAAACATTAAAAAATTAAAAACAAAATAAATAAAAGGGACCATTAAATTTAAAGTGATGCAGCCAGTATAACATTGGCATTCATCTGCCTTAAGACTTTTCACTTGCTTACAGGCCCTGCCTTTCTGGTCCCGTGTCGGCTAAGGGACGCTCGGGGACACAGTAAGATGAAGGAGACTCAGTTATTCCAGCAGCACATGATCCCACGGGGCTATTCCTAGGAGAAGAGCCTTCCTGGATCAAAGCTGTTTACTTGCACAATCTGTGCACTGTTGTGTGTGTACACAGTAGGGTCCATCCGTACTTTTCCAACTCAAACCCCGAGCCTGAACACAGACCCTCCCCACCGGGCCTCAGCACCTCTCTGTAAGTGTAAGAACTGCCTTTTACCTTTGTGGCCTTCAGCTTCCATTCATACTGATTCCGTTCATTCTCCAACTCTTCCACCTTGATTTTGAGGTGCCTAAGCTCTTGCAGTAACTCCTAGAGGGATAAGGGAGAACAACAAAGTTCTGATGGTTACAGAGCATGATGTTCTCTGGATCTACAACCCTGGTTAGGCACATGCAGGGGAGGCTGGGGGCAGGGGGCTTCCGCGTCACGTTCAACACTGCAGCTTGAATCTTTAAACATGGTCCTGTTTCAGCAAAATTTGCCGGGGCCATTAGAAAACAGAAGCCAGGCGGTTCCAGGCATAGGAAGAGAAAACCTTTTTTTTCTCTTTTCTTTTTTCTTAGAACCTGTTCTGCCTGCCCCTCCCTTCCTTCCTTCCTTCCTTCCTCCCTCCCTCCCTTCCTTCCTTCCTTCCTCCGGGGCCATTAGAAAATAGAAGCCAGGAGGTTCCAGGCATAGGAAGAGAAAACCTTTTTTTTCTCTTTTCTTTTTTCTTAGAACCTGTTCTTCCTGCCCCTCCCTCCCTCCCTCCCTTCCTTCCTTCCTTTCTTTCTTTTTTATAAATAGTTTATTGTGAAATTGGTTTCCGTAGAACACCCAGTGCTCATCCCCAAAAGTGCCCTCCTCCATGCCCATCTCCCCCCTTCCCCCGACATCCATCAGTCCTCAGTTTGTTCTCAGCATTCAAGAGTCTCTCATGGTTTGCCTCTCTCCCTTTCCCCCACCATTTCCCCCTTCTTCTCCCCCATGGTCCTCAGTTAAGTTCCTCCGTGCCTGCCCCTTTCTGACATCCACGTCCTCTGTGGGGTGTGCCCAAATCATGGACAAATGTGGGGTGGGGGGAGGGCAGGACAAAGAGGACTTGGGAGCAAGAGGAACAGAGATGCAAAAATGAAGCAGCTTCTTACAGACAAAGTAGCAGAAAGCAAGCTAGGTGGGAGCACCTCTCTGTGCTGGGGGGCAGGCAAGGAACCCCAAGAGGAGCATGTGATCCTGGAAGGCTCCGGAGAGGAAGGGACAGCCAGCAGGACACAAAACACTAAGATAACAAATGCCAAATGCCAACTGCAGATCCAGTCTGAGTGTTCTGGCCCAGGGGCGGGGGTCGGCTTGAAGAAAGGAGGGAAGGAGAAGGCATCCCGGCAGAGGGCAGATACAGGAGGCAGAAAGGGAGACCATCTGTTGGGCTAGGGCAGAGGACAGGTGGCACGATTGGGGGTGGGGCCAGAAAGGAAGAAGGGCTTTGGATGAAAATACAAGGAGCTCCGAGGCCATTCTTTGGCAGTAGGGAGCCACTGAAGGTTGCTGAATGAGGAAGGGATGGTTGAACAACTGGCGCATGGTGAGGTGGAAGTCAGGTTTGTTTCTTCTGACTACAGAACCCTTGCTCCCTAAACTACTCCTTCAGCAAAGATGATACCCTGAGCACCCCTGTCCCAAACCAGGTTTCCTTTAATGGACAATTGGTCCAGCCAGCTGGCTCCTATCAGAAAAATTAGTGTGAAAGTGATCACTTCCAGAGTTTTTGAATTCCAGATTCCCACAGACTCCCAACCTAACCCCTCCAGGCAGGGATCTCACGGCTGTCATGGCCCAAGTAGAATGCTTAACTCCCCCTTTTAGACCTTCCAATCTCACCCAATGGCAGCTCCCTCCACCTACCTCCCTGTGCCAGAAACCTGGGGTCCATCCTTAGCATCTTCCTCTTCCCACAGATGCAATCCATCCCCAAGCCTTGTTAATTCTACCTCCAAGGAAATGGATCTCTCCTTTCTCTCCAACTCAACCACCACTACTCTGATCTAGCGGTTCATGACAACAGCCTGGGCAGTCTCTCCAGGGGTGGCTCCTCTGTTGTCTTGCCCTTCTTGAAGCCACTGTCCCCCACGGCATCTAGGGGAACAATACAATTAAAGGACAAATCTGATCCTGGTGCTCCCCCTGCTCCTCAAAACTCATATGCCCCACCAGCACTGCCTGGCCTGACCCAGTGTCCTGCCTGCCACTTGGATCACTCTCTCTCCCCAGTGATGTTCCAACCAAACTGGATACCTTTTAGTTCCCCTTTCTGCTATGGCCCTTACACACACTGCTCCCTCTTGTCTGGAGTGGTCTGCCAGGTGAATTCCCACCAGTCCTTCCTCAGGCCTCCACAGATAAGCAGTCCTGACCTCTACACCATATTCAGGTCCCCTTTCCGTCCTCTGGTGTGGTACCCTGTATCTCTCCTACGTCATTTGCCATACTTATTGGTCTGATTGCTAATGGCTAGTTTCCTCCCGTGTGAACTCCATGAGGGGTTTGGCTAACTCCAAGTCTGTTTTGCTCACCTCTGGAACATGGTAGGTGTGCATAGTTCCCAATGAATTAACATAGGAAATTCAATTCATCATTTAACTGGCCTGGAGCTCTTTGTGTTCTGAGATAGTCTGCCAGAAAGTTACACTGCTTACTGCTTACACCTGAACTTTGTAGGATAATTCACTAAGGTTTCCTTACAGCCAAGGTAAACATTTGTGGATGCCCCTTTTTAAAAATGGTCTTCCAAGCTAAGGTCATTGCACCCTTGACCTGCAGCATTAGATTTTAAGGCCTGGTGGGAGTTGCAGCCGACCCAGGATGGTTTTCTGAGAATGTCTGTGGCCCTGCCTGAGAGGCCGCCACCACGGGGACACAGAGCATAATGATGGCCAGGCTCTGATGACCTTTGGCACATCCTCCTCTTTCTAGGTTGTCTGTGTTGCCCATCATCACCTATAAACACTGGTGCAAATGTTAGCCTCTTTTAGACGTCTTTCTGGGTTGACTCACTCAACATGGGGGGCACCCAGCACTTCCCTATTCAAATCCACAGTTACCTCTGGACTCTCATTTTTCCCCCTTGTCATTTAATGTAGGAGAAAATGTCCCCACCTCAAGTTCTTCTACGTTCTCTTCGATAGTGGGTCTTAGAGGCAGAGACTCATCTCTATGCAACTGCCATCACCAGGTCCAGTCAGGTCACACAGGCCCTGGTCCCACCAGGATGAAGGGCCAAGTCAAGAACACCAGTCAGATATACCCCACAGGGTCCAGAGGTCATGATATCCCTCTAAGGCGATTAGGTGGGGAATTTTTCCTAGAAATTCAGATGATGACCTAATTGTCATAGCAAAAGGAAACTGATGTTCTATTTTCTCACTAGGGATTAACTTCTTTAAAAATAAACTTGAAAGGATTCTTTCATGGTGCTATTTTTTCTTAAAAAAAACAAAAAAACAAAACAAAACCATGAGATAAAATGTCATTTAATCTCCTAGCCCAGGAAGAAAATCAGTGTCTGAATGGTACTTGGGAAGGGGAATCTTGAGGCTGTCTTTTGTGTGAATGACCTATCCCTCAGGGCACCTGACACACCTCATTCCCAGCCCTGAGGAAGGCCAGTGCCACCGCCTGGCCAAGGGTTGGCCTCACCCCCTCAGACCCTGCTCCGGAAGGGTGAGTGTCGCAGAGCTCAGCTCACACCCCGAGGGGAATGTGAGTCCCAAGCTCTGCCCGGAAGTTAACAATAGAGCCATGTTCAAGCCACTGCACTCATTTGTGGTTAGGAGAAACCCCGGCCCCTCCACCAGTGAAATGTCCCCACACGCATGCTCTGATATACTTAAGTGTGGTTCCTACAGGTGACCCCTCCCAACAGGCACAGTCCTGGCCGCAGGGCGAGGGCTTGGCCGCCACCTCCTCAGGGCAGCCCCTACTGAGTGAGAGGCGCTCTTGAATCTGCCTGTGGATGTCCAGCTGCAGCCTACACATCTGCTCCTGCAGCTCACTGATCACATTCAGAACCGACTGCAGGAAGGAAGAGAGAGGAGAAAAGAGCACTCAGGGTCAGTCAGCTCTCAGACACAGAGCTTCCCAGGAGAGCAGCCCAGAGAGACAGAAGCATGCAGGGGGCGAGCTGCAGGCTGCAAGCCAGAGGTGACCACCCACTCTCTTCAAGGGAATGAAAAGACATGGCATTTTTCCGGAGACTCGCCCCCTCTACGGGTGGTCCTGCAGTGTGAACAAACCCCCAGCAGCTCCTCTGTGCCACGCGGTTGGGGTGGCGTGGGGGACATCCTTGCACATCAACGAGGCACAGGGCCCTGTGGCAGCAGCAGAGACACGCACGCAGACAGACACGTCCCCTCTTACACACACCTGTGTGCAGATGCCCCCCAAACACGCCAACACCCACCTGCAGGTGATGTGCAGCATACACCACACTTAGGCATGCTAGTACGTCCCCAACTCTAAACCCTCCCTCACGCCCTACACCAGACCTTACTCCTTCACCTCCCACTCCAAACCAGACCTCCTCTGTAGCCTAGAGAACATTTTGGCCCTTTCACGGCCACTTTGAAAGATAGCTGCAGCCCCTGGAATGGATGCCTATTCAGTTCTGAGTCCCTCTCGCCCACAGGTCTGCTGGGCTCTCCTTTTCTACTCCACAGACATTCAGTCACCATGCAGAGACACAAACGTGATCATGACAGGCTGTAAATGCCACCGTCCAGAAAACCATGGCGCTTCCAGGAAGCAGCAAGTGTCTAGTTCTGTGTGAATCTAGAGGAAGGGATGGCATGAGTCTAGGTGATGTCAAGCAGGCACATGCCGGACCCCTTGCCTGAGGGTGGGGGTAAAGGAGAGAGAGTGCCATGTGCCGGGGAACATGGTACGTGATGGTGCCACTTGGCAGCAAGAAACCCGAGAGGCTGGGGGAAGCTATGAGCAGCCCATGTGGAGCAGGGATGTGGACTTAAGAAAACACCACAACAGAGCAGAACAGAGACCTAGGGGGACAGTGAACCTGTTAGGCCTCCTTGTCCACTTTCACTGATATTCTAAGCGCTGGCATCTGGTACCGGGGTCAGTCACGGGCACTGTGACACGGGAACTGCCCAGGAGTGCTAGAAAGAAATTGCCCATCTCCAGTAGCCACAGTGGGGTCTAAGAAGAAAAACTCCTATCCCGTATCTGGTCTTAGAAACCCCTTCTCCAGTGCAGAAGGGAAACGGGATCTGAGTGGCAGTTTGGGGCTGAAAGGGAGCTGGGCAAAGGTGCCCGCCCTCCTGTCCGGTGATACCATTTGGACTCAGAGCTGCAGGGCAGTCCTCGCTGTCATCAGCAGGCCTGGGTCCTCCCAGCCACTCGCCCTTTGAGCTATCTCACTTGAACTGGCCCACAGACAGCACAGGCTGTCTTCTTCCAGGGTCATCTGTTTTACAAGGCATTTTCCTACCAAGATGAGAGGACTGGGCTGAGAAGTCAGGGTGGCCTTTATGGGCCTGAGTGCCCTGGACCTCAGATCTCTACCCAGCTTGTTACCGGTCCCTGCACCCTGATAGGCCACTTACCAATGGGCTGGGGCCATACCTGCCATCTGTCTTCTTATCTGCAGTCCTAGTGCAGACACTGGGCTCTGATATGGCTTTTGTTCTCTGTGCAATGGGTTCCAAGGCCCTTGCTGGCTTAGCGCACATGCCTGACAAGGGTAGAAGATTCCCGCCTGACTGGCCTGAGCTACCAGGCATCACAGTTCAGCTCTCTCTCTACTGCCATGAACTTGCCACACGGGGAGGTGTTAAATGGAGGAATGACGATCTACATTCAGTTTGTTCATGCTTTTTCATCTGGAAAGTCTCGGGGTCTTTTGGTACTTTAACTACTTAGCATACCTGCTGGGTGGGACGAATTAAGGGAGGAAAGGAGTTGGAATTGGAAGCCTAAGGGGGAAGGTTGGGGGGGTTAGCTAAGCACAAAGGGCATGTTGGGGGTTCAGGTAGTTTCTAGATGAGCAACAGCAAGTTAAGGGAGATCTTTCCAATGGCCTTGATCTTTGTCAAGTAGATAAGTAAGGTTGTCCTCTCAAAGGGCACAGCAGTGAAACAAAAGGAGGTACAGGTTTAGAATGTGTAGGCACGAGAAGAGGAAAGGTAGGTGTGGATAAAAGCAAGACTAAGGAAAGGGGAAGATGCAGCTGGGAATTCATTAGCATGGCGGCAATTAAAAAAAAATTATCTAACCCTCTAACCAAGAGCCCTGGGGCAGAGGGAAGGATTGCAAGTTAATCAAGGATGAAGCTAAAAGCAATCCCTCAAGGTAAAAGATTGGCATTTCCCTCCCCCAAAGAGGGAGGTCAGCCTGTTAGGGGTGGTGAAACCATGATGGGCAAAGGCACAATGTGCTTGAAGCATGCGGGCAACTGCAGACTCGTTTTCACTTTCACTTTTCTATCTCCACAGGTTACCTCGAGGGGTTAGCCGGGGAGCCTTAGGCCAAGCACCCAGCACGGAGCCTGTCACACAGGAGGCATCCGACAAATGGGAGTTTGCTTCCCCCACTGCTGTTCTTTGCAGGTGTTTGATCCATAAGAAACGAACCAAACTGGGAGAACAGAAAACACCCAATGGTGACACAGTGAAGGCTCACGTGACATCGGTGGCTGACAACAAAAGCCCAGCAGCTCCACACTCTCTGGGCACACTCACCTTATTGGCCACTCTTTTCCAGAACCTTTAGTCCCTAGTCCACTGGCCTTGCTGGTTTTCAGACCTGCTTGTCTCTCTCTATAGAAGCTTTCCTCAAATGGTAACCCTCTCAAATGAGGAGTCTAAACTTGCTGCCTGGTTTCATCATCCCATCCATTCCTTCCCTCCCCCTGCACCAGCAGCCTCTGTCTCCAGGACTGACTGATGAGGGGCAGGGCTCTTCCCCACGACTCCAGGACCCTCTTCTTGGTTAAATTACAGGCATGCTCCTGTCCTCAAGCTGCTTGCCTCCCTCTTGAAGTGTTTCCTTCCCTACGTTTAGTGATCTTCTACCACTCAGATTCTTCTGACCTCTTTTACTCCTTTTCTGACAACCGAGCTATCACTCCAGTCTGTCTACGTTTTTATGGATCCCAATGCCGGCTGGTCCAGTTGATTTTTCATTGACTTCATGTGATCACTGTTTTAAGACCTTCTAGATCGGTGTCCCCATTATCCATTAAAAATGTTCAATTAGGGGTGCCTGGGTGGCTCAGTTGGTTAAGCGTCTGACTTCAGCCTAGGTCTTGATCTTGTGGTTCATGGGTTCCAGCCCCATGTCAGGCTCTGTGCTGACAGCTCGGAGCCTGGAGCCTGCTTCAGAGTCTGTCTCCATCTCTCTGACCCCTCCCTACCTCACACTATGTCTCTGTCTCTCTCTCTCTCTCAAAAATAAATAAACATTAAAAAAATAAAAATAAAATGCTCAATTGGCAGGAGGGGTAAAGGCAGAAGACTCTCACCCCCTACAATAAACCTTCCTAGAGATGGTCTGTAGATGCTATTATTATGGGGGTATCAATATGCCCATCTTCGTATCCATCCTATAATCTTCTAGCTTATCCACAAGATTCCCCAAGCAGGGTTCATGTGATGCCTCACAGAAGTGTGCATTTACCAGGTCTATCCCACCAACATGTTCCTGGCCAGATACAGGAGGTCAAGCTGATGTAACTCACTTTCTTTTTTAAATTTTTTAGTCAGAGATTAAGAGCCCGTGAGCAAGAGAGAGAGAGGGAGACAGACAGGGAAACAGAAGATCCAAAGTAGGCTCTGCCCTGAGAGCACAGAGTCCAATATGGGGCTTGAACACAGAAACTGTGAGATCATGACCTAGGCCAAAATCAGAGTTGGACGCTTGACTGACGAAGCCACTCAGACACCACAATGTAACTCACTCTTAATGAACACAATTCCTCCTTCATCTTCTGGCCTCCCGCAAACCATCATGGGCTTGACCCCAGCCTCGATAGACTAAACTTTATGGAGCGCATCTAACTTTCTTTGCCATCTGGGGGGATGAAAAAGAAACAGTTCACTTCCAGTTTGCTAGCAACTCACCCTATTTCTCTGATACCTTAAAATTCACTTATAACAAACAGTTTGGGGGCCACTGTCCTACGTTCTTTGTGCCTGAGGCATCAGTGGAATAGAGCCCATTCTTTCTTTGATCTTCTTATGGAGAACAAAACTGTAACAAGTCTCTCTCCTGTCCTCAGCATTGTCCTTTTGTTCGGGGTTTGCCCCTGATGCTGCTGCTCCTGTGGGTGCACTTTGTTTCATCCTTTCTATCTTTTATTATTTTTTAATGTTTATTTATTTTTAAGAGAGAGAGAGAGAGTGAGAGAGAAAGAGAGAGAGAGTGTGTGTGTGTGTGTGTGAGCGGCAAGGGGAAGAAAGAGAGGGAGACACAGAATCTGAAGCAGGCTCCAGGTTCTGGGCTATTAGCACAGAGCCCAACACAGGGCTCAAACTCCCAAACCATGAGAGCATGACATGAGCCAAAGCTGAACGCTTTACCAACTGAGCCATACAGGCACCCCTGTCCTTTCTTTTATATGAGCCCTTTTGAAAACAAGTTTCTCTCAGGGCACCTCTAAGCTACTCTTTTTTATCAGTATTATTTGTGAGATTGCACAAAGTTACGTTATTTTTTAGTTCAATATTCTTGAGTCGCCTTCTGTGTCATTTCTGAACTTTCCAAGGTGTGATTCATGAAAGTCCACAGTGCCTGTCTGTCTGTGCCTGGCTTCCGGGCCCCCACTCTCATGGGCTCACAGAACAATAGCTGCTCTGTCTCAAGGTACCTGTCACTTTTCCCTCCTAAACTAGTCTTTCCTTTGTTTCAATGTTACAGCCAGAGAAGCAGTTTCCCAGTTTCTTTCTCTGCCCCCTGGGTAGAAACAAATAGGGAGTGGGCACCAAGAGCCAAACTCTCAAATATGGAAGTGTTAAGCTGGAGGAGACTTTTAGGAGCCGTCCAAACCGCTGCCCCCTTCCGTTACAGCCCCTTGTCTGCTTCCATCTGTCTGTGGACCTGAACGGGAGTGCATCTATTTTCCTCCTCTGCTCGGGGTGACTATGTGGTACATCCCAACATTTCAGGGACACTCCCCTCTTGTTCTCCCAAACTATGTGTTATTTTCCAGGATGTCCATCCTCAGGCTCGGCATGTCAACTTTCTTTTATACTTTGTTCCTTCCAGGGCTGGTCCACCTCCCCTCTTAACAGGTCTGTCTCTCCTCCATAAAGGCAGACCCTTATGTAGCTGTGTCCCATTCCTGGGTCCCCTATCATGAAGTCCAGATGACATTTATGAGGCTCTAAATGCCACTCTGTGTTGTAATCTCAGCTGGCTTTATGACTCCTGCTTCACTAACTATCAACGTTCAGCTTTATGGTTCTTTTCTATGTGAAACCACAGGGCACCTCCCATAACCATGGTCTTTCCCACTCCCTCCTACCTGTTAAAGTTGTTTACAACATTACTTAGTTCTTTCTCTCCCTCTCCCTTCATGCTCTGTTTAATACTTGCCCGGCACCCTTACACATCACTGATGAGAACATAACCTCTACGTTGCAAAGGACAAAGTGGAAATACCTGTCAAAATCTCAAGTGCATGTACCATTTGCCCATTGATCCCACTTTAGTATCCCCACACCTGTGCAAGATCATTCACAGCAGCATTATTTGTAATAGCAAACACTTGGAAACCACTTACATGGCCATCAAGAGAGGACAGGTTAAACAAATTAAGGTATGGTCAGATAATGAAATAACAGATATTTCTATAATATAAGTTTTTTTTTATGCACTTGGTATGAAATAAACTCCCAGCATGTTGAATTAGAAGGTCTCAAATAGTGTACATTTGTACAAAAATGAGGGAAAGAATGGGTGTGCACATGTGCATATGTATCTTTCTACATAAATTTGCTTGTCCAGGCATAACTCTGGGAGGATGCAAATGAACCGATCATGGTTGTTCCTGACAGTGAGCCTGAGGGGGGTACAAGGAAGGAGACTTTTTGCTGCATATACCTTTATGAACTTTTAGTTTTTGAGCTGCTGGAGACTTCCTAGGCTAATAAAAATCAGTAAATAAAACAAAATAAAATAAAAACAGTAAGAATCTCCCAGTCAACTTCTCTGAACAAACACAATCTTCCCAGTCCCTGCTCTGTGCTCTATGTCCATCATTCTGGTTGCCCCAGTTCAGAAATCCGAATCCTTCCCTTCCAAGGTGCTAACCACAGGAAGGAACAGGGAAGTCAGCACCACCTGTGCTGTGAGACAGTCCATTTCTTGCCAGAAATCCTGAAGACTCTTTCTGGTTCTCTTCTTCATATTTGAGTATACTCCTGATTAACTGGGCTGACTCCACTTTCCGGGACATGCTGGATTCCTGCTCCTTCTTTACAGGATGCTCTGGTTATTACAAGCAGAGCTCTTTAATCCCATAAAGGGATCCAGCTGTGGGGCCCCCTGCATCCCCAGGGCTCGGGGAAACCAGACTCCTCTCCAAGGAAAACCCTCTGAGGGACGTGCCTGTGCTATGGTATGCCACCCAGAAGTTTTCCTTTGCCTTCTAATTCTCATATTTATTTTCCATGTCAGCCACTCCTCTGCAGTCCTGCTTCTCAGGAGTAAACCTAACTGACCTAACCTTGGGTCTCCTGGAATGACCCAGAGCCACTGCAAGAGACTCAGGAGAAAAGGTAAACAGGAAACCCTGTATTCACCCACACCTCAATGCCAGACTCCTGCGTGAGGCTGGCTGTCAGGATGGTCTCCATTTGACAAGAAACCTGCACCTTGACATCCTTAGGTTTATAGACAACCATGTATAATCATGTCCATAACCTTCTACAGGCAGCAGGATTCAAGCTTTGGGGGGATCAGAGTCTGACAGAAAGAAAAGCCTGCAATGCTCTTGTTAACAGTAGAGCAGTAACAGTTCTTTTTCTTTTTTTTCTTTTCTTTTCTTTTTTTTTAATTTTCACTGAAACATAAAATGGAATTTGAGGATAAAGCCTGAGCTACGGAGAAGAAAGTTCAGATCCAGCTACCCCAGAAAACAAACAAAACAGAGAAAGATCCTGCCTTTCCAAACCACAAGCAATAGGCCTCGGGCTAAGTATATTCACTGGAAAAAACCCAGCAGCAATGCAGGCTGGGAAGCCGCATTCGTCCTGTTCATGGAAGTACCACCTCTGGTGACCTGAGCTCAGTGCTGCACTCGCACACGTCCATGCACAGGACAATGGAGCCCCCACCACAGTACTCTCCATGGCTTTAAGCCTCTGGTGCTCCACATAATTGCAAATAGCGGCAGAGCCTGTAAGCATACCAGCAAAAATAATGTTCAATTACAAGAAGGAGAAATGCATTTCAGAAATGCACAGAGTATCACAGGTTGGAATAGCCTAAAAGACTTCCTCCATGTAAAAACCTAATGTTTGTACTAGCAACTGGGAAGGGCCGTTATCTGGTAGGAACGAGGCCAGCAGCTCAGGGTCTATGTTGCCTCATGCATGAATAGCCTAATGGCAAACAAAAACAAAAAAATTCAGATTGAAACACAATCCCTCAGAAAAGGAAAAATAAAGCAAACAGCAAAATGACTGCTTTCGTTATACTTGGCCCAAGAGTGGGAGCTCTCCTTCCATTCCATCTTCCCAAGAAAGGAACGGAGCTGGCTCAGCTTGATACTAACTCTGCGTTCTTTCCCAGATGGACTCACTCCCACACCCCCATATGCTCCCTAGTGGCTGGCTGGTTCAGAACCAGACATGTGACCCAAACTGGCCCAGGGAGATGCAATCCCAGGGCTTTTGCTGGAAACTTTGAGAAAAAGATGCTCTCTCTGCAGGGGTTTCCAGACTGATAGGAGGTAGTGCGGAAACCCTTCCTGACAATAAGGCTAAATCAGAACCAAGACAATACTCTAAGGCTGATTTTTAATGACAGTGTGAGGTCACCTGGATGTTGTGATACTGGACTTTAAACTCTGGACTCTTCAAGCTATGTGACCTAATAATCTCCCACCTATCACTTTTTAAAAATTTAAGTGGTTTTGAGTTGTCTCTATCACTTTAAGGCTTCTTCGAGTTTACTGAATTCTGCCACCAGAGCCCTAACCTACGTTCACATGTCATCACACATCTTGAAACATTGGTTAAAAAAAACCCAAAAAACACAAACAAACAAACAAACCACACAACTCCAAACATGGAGAAAATTCAGTTGCTTCTTTCTGAACATTTAAAAAGCAAAGTCCAGTCGGTTAAGCATCCGACTTCAGCTCAGGTCATGATCCTGAGGTTCATGGGTTCAAGCCCCATGTCGCTCTGTGCTGACAGCTTGGAGCCTGGAGCCTGCTTCAGGTTCTGCGTTTCCCTTTCTCTCTGCCCCTCCCCTGCTCATGCTCTCAAAAATAAACAGTAAAAGAAATTTATTAAAAAAAAAAAAAAGCAAAGTCTATTTAACTAACTCTTCACAGGGATAAGCTTTCACTTGACATGACCTTTGCAGTTTGTAAATGTACCTTACTCTACATGTCCATTTGCAGCAGCTTCATGACACCATCAGTAAGAATGGTTAAGGCTAGCTGTTACTATGTGTCCAGCACTATGCTAAGGACTATATATGCATTGTCTCATTCCCTCCTCAGAACCACCCAGAAAACAGGAAGGGTAACTGTCTCCATTTTATAGAGGAAGAAACAGAGGTTGCATTATGCCTAAGATCACAAAGCTAATGAGCAGCTCAGCTTGCATCACAGTGGGATGCAAGGGCCTGCCCTCTTCATCACTACAAGACGTGGCATCTCTAGCTCATGGAGAGATCTTCTTTTGGCAACTCTACTCACCATAAAGCAGCTTCTCAAAATGTGTGGAATTGACCACGTATTTTAAGTGTCTCAGTCACCAGTGTTTACCACCCAGTAAACACAGCAATAGGGCAGGTTTCCATGCACAATAATGGTGGTGCTTAATAGAAAGGAACGATATCCATTTTCACATTTTGGAGATAGCTAAATGTAGCAAGGAAGTGTATATAAACCCAGTACCTTCAGGGTCCCAGATACTATGATAGGGACTTTTGTGATTTTATTCGGACTTCACACAGTTACCCATTTTACAGATAAAGACAGTTCAAAGAAATTAAGCAGTCAACTTGTTCAATGAAGTTCAAAGACCTGTTAAGCAGTTAGGTCAGTGATTGAACCAATGTGCTTCTAAACCTAAAGCCTATCTTCTTTTTACATCTTACATGCCAGCTGCAAATATGGGGACTTGTAGGTAGAGACACATGGAAAGTGGTTATCTAAGGTTAAAACAGGATATTCTCTCTCATCAAAAGCAACTCCAAGCCTGAAATTTACACAAAACATTTGTCCCAAAAGGGAGTCTGGCATGTTCTGGCCAATGGCATTATGAAGCGTAAAACAAAAACACAAACAATGCAGGAAAACATTAACAGAAAGCCTGTACATAGGCTCCCTCCTATGACCTATCAGGAGAAAAGAAACACATAATCTAAGGGTTCCATTTAGGTCAGTGAAAGGCACATCAAAGAATGTCTCCAGATTCCTTGAATATAGTGATGGTGGCCTACTGGGCAGCTGACTTCATCCCAGTACATCATCATTGGCTCTCACAGAGGACATCTTGGGTCCTTTCACATCTTGCCTGATCCTTCCCCCTCTACTGCTTCCCTTTCTATCCCTGTCAGCAGCTTGAGGGAGGATAAAGCCTTAGAGCCAAAACTGGGTGGTTTGGGCATTGCTGAAATCTGCAGCCACAGCAAAACCTGATAACTTGGTATTAACAGATCATTGCATCTCTAGTGCATAGATAGATGCTCTTGGCGCCCAGTGGCTGCCAGGCTTGGGGTTGACCAGATGGCCAGGATCCACATTAGGCTAGTTTCCCCTGCTCTGAGTTTAGGACTTTTTGGATTACCCCAGAATTTGGTGTATCACACTCACCTCTGCCTTTCTCTGCTTCTCCTCCTGCTCTCTTTGCTCCTTCTCCATGCCAACCAGCTTGAGCTTCAGCTCAGAAACTTCAGTCATCAGATCGAGCTTCTGGGTCTCAAGAGATGTGCGACTTAGCAGCTCCTGCAAGCAAAACCAGATCTCAAAATCGTAGGCTCCATGGCAACAAGGACAACTGTAGCTCCATCCAGAGCACATAAGGCAATCTCTAAGGTGTGTGTCAGACAACAGAGCTGAGACTGCTGCATATGAGTGATGGGTTTATTAGTGAGAGGCCTTGGCCAACACTGGGTTACTCAGGGAGAGCACAGCCCCTGCCACTACCCATTGTACTCTGAGAAACAATGTGAACTATAGCTCTGAAAACACATGTTTGTCAATAGAACTCCTCTGTGACCCAGCAATAGCACTGCTAGGAATTTACCCAAGGGATACAGGAGTGCTGATGCATAGGGGCACATGTACCCCAGTGTTCATAGCAGCACTTTCAGCAATAGCCAAATCATGGAAAGAGTCTAGATGTCCATCAGCTGATGAATGGATCAAGAAGATGTGGTTCATCTATACAATGGAATACTACATGGCAAGGAGAAAGAATGAAATGTGGCCATTTGTAACAATGTGGATGGAACTCGAGGGTGTTATGCTAAGTGAAATAAATCAGGCAGAGAAAGACAGATACCAGATGTTTTCACTCATATGGGGAACAGGAGAAACTTAACAAAAGACCATAACGGAGGGGAAGGGGAAAAATAGTTAAGGAGAGCGAGAGAGGCAAACCATAAGAGACTCTTAAATACGGAGAACAAACTGAGGGTGGATGGCGGGTGGGGAAGAGGGGAAAATGGGTGATGGGCATGGAGGAGGGCACTTGTTGGGATGTCCATTGGGTGTTATATGGAAACCAACTTGACAATAAACTATAATAAAAAATTTTTTTAAAAGAACATGTGGGAAAAAAACCACATTTGCCTATAGAAACCATTATTTCCAAGTACAGAAAAATGGACAGTTTTGTTCAAAGAACTAAATTTCTCCATCTCTATTTTTAATGAAAAGCAGCAGGTCCTATCAACCAAAACAAATAAACAAACAAACAAACAAAAACCACAAACAAACCCAAGCTTAACAATATATTTTTTAAAACCAAGATTCCAAATCACCTCCTTGGCTCAATGTTCAGCCCACATCTTCAAAAAAATTTCATTGTAAGGTCTCACTGCATCAAGCCTAGGAGAGAACTAGAGCATAAAGCAGATATTCAATGAGTAATTATTGAATGATAGGATCCTATTTATGTGATACAGGTTTTTCCTAGTCTATGTGATAATGGATCATTTCTAGCCACTATGGGATCTAAGTAAGAAAGTTGTTCTTTCCTTACTGTAAGGCTGGACTCAGGGAGCTTATCAGTCCTGCTATAACAATACAGTAGAAAATAGACTGCTATTAATATATATACTTAATAAGCATAAATAAGACAAAAACCAAAGGTGATTGACAAGATACCTGCTAGGAACTACTAGGGATTATGAAGGACCTCAAACACCAGGAGCCCTTCCTGGTCCAGGGGCAACACTTCTCCATTGGCCAAAGGCCATGGTACATGACCTCCAGAGTCCTGGCACATGGGGGACGTGGTTCCCAACAAGGAGACTCTAGTATGGCCATTAGGGGAGTGAGCAGCCAACTGAGCAGACAGAAAAGATACACTATCCTATCTCAGCATGAATTTTCTATATTATGTTGGACAACCTAATCCTCATACAAGAAGGGTGACCAACATTCTGACCAACAGCTATGATTTCACATTTTCTGAATGGTCCTCAGACTATAAACCAAATCACACAGGACACAGATTTTAATGGGGGAAAACAGAATTCCCTAGGCCAAGGCCCTCAGTGTCTCAGAAAGCCAGGCTACAAACTGTCCATCTGCTAATCTGAAGGGATGAGTACCTAGAAGTTCAGCAGAATGAGCTCACGGAGCACTGGGCAAAAGAGGCCAGCTCTGCCTGTTTCAGCTAGACTTGAAGCTAACTTATAGTGCAGAGGCAATGACACTGCCATGTGAGGACCACAGGCTACTTGGTCATGAGGAGTCGGCCAGATTAATGTGTGTAATGGTGGAGGTGGGAGAGGAGAGAAGACACACAGATTCAATGAGTGCCTCCTCTGTGCCAGGCCCCACGGGGCACTTTACATATATGTTTTCAATAAACCTTCCTGGTGATTTGACAGTAAATATTATCCTGACTTAACACATGAGCAACCCGGACCAGAGACTGGCCTTGTTCTGACCAAAGACACGTGCCAATCAACAATAGCAGAGTGAGTTAGTATGCAAACCAAAGTCCGTTTGATTCCAAAACTTATTTCTGTCTAATGTATCACATTGTTTCCCAAACAAAGGAAGAAGTCCAATAATTTTAAGGCAAATAAAAGAAAAAAAAATACATGCTGAAAAAAAGCCGATGAACAAATATTGATGGAGACCAGTAAATAGCCACTCAAATTGTCAAGATTTTGTCGAGCACACACTCTCTACCAGGGCCTGGCGCTGAGGTTCTCTGAAGATATTATCCTCCCTGACACCACCTACTCACTTCCACCTCCTTCCTCTTCCTTACCTTCCCCTCTGTTCCACCATCTCATTCTACGTGTCTGTCTCCATCCTTTCATCTACCTGTTTTGTTCCACAAATGATTTGAGGCAGTTTGAAAAATGGACATTTTAAGTTAAAATGTAAAATCATAAAAGTCAGAGCAGGTAGGCAGAGTATTTGAGGCCAGAGCCATAGTTGGTATAAAACTCCTACCCTAAAGTTCTGCGGGCTGCCAGAGATGGACTGTACTGTGTATGTGAGTTTTCCAAGCCACCAACGCAAAGGAAGAGAGGAGCAATTCTATAAATCAGATAGTAACAATTGCTTTGGAGTATGGACAATTGAGAAAATGTTCCATTCCATGCCAGACTTTAATCATTTACTCAACAAATATGTTTTTAAGTACCTACTAGATGTCAAGGCCTAGGGATATGACTGTTAAAACGCAGCCCATTGAGTGCTTGACTATCTTGGATGCAGTTTTTCCACTAACCAGCATTCACAATACTGCCTTGGTGGGATTAAAAAAAGCCTCAGAATGCATCTCTCTTGAAAACTAGGACTCTAGTCTACTTCTGTTATTACCAAAATCCCTCTAGCTGTCATAGGCTGCCAGGTTGTCATTGGTCACACCAATGTTCCAGCTGACAAATATAATATTTTAATTGGTCGTACTAATGTTCCAATAGCCATTCCAATTGGTCACACCAGGGTGCCAATTGGTCACACTAATATCCCAAGTGGGCATTCCAGTTATTAGTGATTATATTCCAGCTATTATACCTATTAGCAAATACCTCTGCCTTTCATTGTCATTACCCTTCATCCTTGTCATCAGTAAGTACTGTCCTACTCCCTGAATTCAAAATCGGCCTTCAACAAGCTCATCCAGTCCAGCTCCACTTCTCATCTCCAGGTGCACATGGCCCCCAGCCACTATTACGTGCTATATTCTTTATCGTGCGTGTCTTAAGAGGGTTTACCCTACATTTTCAATTGTTTCTTCTCCTTTCAGCATAAACTGAATCCTGACTTTTGCAGCCTATCACCTATCCTTCCCAGTCATCTCAAGTGGAGTCCATCCTGCTCTGACAATCCAACTTTTACTGGACACGCTTCCAGACCCTTACTGTCCTACTGATCATCTCCATCTGCCCTCCTAAGATGGTGCCATTCAGTTATAGCACATTCCAGAACCCAAGACAGTCTCTCATTTTCCTCAGGGCTTTTGTCTTTTGAGCAATGGTTTCTCTACCTAGTTTGGGCACATTCCATCTCCTCAGTAACGTCAACATCCTGGTTTCTTCCCTGTTAGTCTTCCAATATCCACTCTTGTTTCACCTTTCTTGAGCACACGCCAACAGGTTTTGCTTCCACGTTGTGTCAGTTTCTCAGCAGGATGGCCACAACTCAGCCATCATATTTATCCAGAATGCATTTGCTCTGATTCTAAAGTCTTTAGCTGTGATACAGTCTCCTCTGGCCACAGTGCTCTGACCTTTCAACTTTCCCATTTACTGACTCAAATTTGCTAACTTTCATTTCTTCTTCTGTGGCCGTTACTTACCTGTTTTCCTAGTTTATAACCTTCCCTTAAGTAATATTTGCCTCCTTATCCATTCCATACCTTGAGGTCATTTCAACTGTATCATATGTGGACCAGAAAATTCCTCATTCCAGTTCATCCCTGCCCTTAGAGCTAAAGTGCATTTGCTTTACCAGAGCTCAGTCCATGCCAAACCTCAAGGTCTTTTGTCTATGTTTCTACTCCCCGTGGCCTAAAAATTGCTGGTAAAAGACACTTGATGATGCCAATTGGTTTCCATATAAATTTATGCTATCTAATTAGAGCTGATCTTCCAATACTACCTGGCACCCTTGTGTTCATCTCTGGTTGGTTCCTTTCAGAGACTATTCCAAAACTTTCCCATTCTCCTCCAGCCATAAACCCCAACCTTTCTTCCTCTTCTCAAATAACCTCTCCTGTTTACTGAAAAGATATTTTAAACATTTATCTTTGAGAGAGAGAGAGAGAGAGAATGTATACAAAAGCAAGGGAAGAGCAGAGAGAGAGAGAAAGAGAGAGAGCGAGAGATCCAAAGCAGGCTCTATGCTGACAGTGGAGAGCCCAATGTAGGGCTCAAACCTACAAAAAATGAGATCACGACCTAAGCCGAAGTTGGATGCTTAACTGACTGAGCTACCCAGGCACCCTTGGAAAGGTATTTTAAAATAATCTGATCATTCATTGAACTTACATCCTTTCTATTTCAAAATCTCCTGGAATCATCTCTCATTCACATCTTTTAAATCCATGTCTTAAGGCAAGCAAGCCCATGTATCTTTCACCTTTAAGAACCACTCTCAAGCCTAGTAATTTTCCAGGCTGCACATGGAAAGCATCTGTTCAAGGACACAAGGATCCCATAGTGTGCTCTGGAATTACCCCACCTGACCTGCCTTCCTGTTGCTGACTATCTTTCAGTCTCTAGATTTCATGCCATCCCCACACAGCTTGATGTTCAGATTTTCAAGTTACCTCCCTGGTCAATCGTTAGTGTTTGGCTGTGATCTCTGAGTTCTGGTCTGGTTTCTCCCTCCAGCCGGTAAGTCCAAAGGACGAAGGATGACTACTCACATGGTCCTCAGCTCGCCCTCACCTCTGTCCTGCCTGTGAGGAAGTTCCCACCCAGTCTGTGCTACAGGAGGGTAGGACCATTAATCATCTACTCTGACAGGCATTTAATCTCTTTCACCATCAGCTCCCATTCCTCAGGCTATAAACATGATCAAATTTCTGACATTCGAAAGAACTTTCCCTCTTGACCTTGCTTTCCTCTTAAGCAACCACCATCAACTCTCTTGTGCTTTCACTAGGCAAATGCATGTTCTGTGTGCATTGTTTGTGTGAATGTGCTCTCTCCTCATCCTCTCCCTCACCCCTTCCCAGCAAAGCTCTAGAGAGAATAGTCTACCCTTGCTGCCTCTTCTTCCTCACTTCCCTGTCACTTCTCAACAAGATATCTACATGCCTGCAAACCAGCTTCGGCCTTCACCTGGTAGGGCATAGAAACAGTTCTAGTTCTGGGGACAATGTCCAAACTTTCAGACACAACCTGTACTCAGCTTTCAATCACTTAAATCTTCATCCACTCATAAGTGTAATAAAACACTTGCCGTCCCATTCTTTCTTTCAATTTCCTGATCTACCTTTTTTCCTTTCCTGTCTCCTTTGCTAGCTTCCTTTACTAGGTCCACCCCTTAAGAGAAATGTTGTTGGATCCCTAGCTCTCAGCCTAAAAACTGGATCCAGCCCATTTGGTCCCTGGTCTGACCTACAGGGTAGATCTAGCTAGGAGTCTCTCAGAATCATGCACCTACCATAATGTAGGGAGGCAGGGGGCTGGAGAGAAGAGAGACAGGTTTCATAAGCTGCATTAGCTTCTGCTCTCCCAATTGTTTCCAGGTTGCCTCTGGACAGAGCACAACGGAACAGGAGTGGGTGGTACATGCAGCAGGTGATTTTTATTACTACAAACCATCATGAAACTAAGTAATGAAACTTTAGAGGGAAAAAAACAAAAACCAATGAACAAAATCATCACTCACCCCTCTTGCTTCACCACTACCAACCCTCTTCCAGAAGGCCAAAGACATCTCCTTTCCTGGAGATGGAAAAAAAGCTTACATCTCAGAGAAAACCATCATTTCCTTTTTTCAAAGCTCAGTCTGAGACTGGAGCTGATAAAAAGTAGTGGCCTTTCAATTTATTCTCTCCGAAAAGGGCCACATCTTGAAGCAATTACTTCCATATTTAAGTGTGGAACATGACCCAGGGAGTTACTGACCAATGACAGAGGATTGGAGCCAGACTGGCAATCTGAAACCAGAGTGAAGGAAGGGGCCATGGAAATACATGAAAGGAAAAATGCATCCCTTTGCTCTTTGAAGTGAGAGGCCTAGGCTGTGCCAGACAGTGCTTTCATGAGTAACACTACAGCGAGGGGCTTGTTGTCAATCTGGGTTCGAGTCCAGACTCAGTCCCCACTAATGGAACCATCTCTCTGAACCTCAGTCCCCTGATCCATGAACAGAGGGTAAGGCACCTACTTTGCACGGTGGTATGGAGATTCAACATCAAATAAGATCAGCTTGAGGAAAGCAGTTATTTCTGGCTCATGCATCTCCCAGGGGGACAGGTTTAGGGAAGAACTGGCAAATTCCAGTTTTCTTCAGTCACAACTCAGGTGTCCCACCTTCTGAGACAGACTCATGTTTCCAAAGGATCACACGTACATAGCTCTGTTTACTACTCTTTTTGAAACAGGTATTTCTGTTTCAAGAGGTTTCTGTTAAAGAAAAATAACTCATGCTTCCAAAGGATCACACGTACATAGCTCTGTTTACTACTCTTTTTGAAACAGGTATTTCTGTTTCAAGAGGTTTCTGTTAAAGAAAAATATCTCTTTCTGTTAAAGAGGTATTTCTTTAAAGGTGCTCTTAGGAAATTTATCTGCCAGGTGCTGATGACACTTTTGAGTTCATACACCTGGACACATTGTCCTTCACTCAACTCAAAGGCAGGAACTGGGTATCTTAGGGCCCTAATCCACATGCTCAAGGTCTTAACACTGGTGACTTGTGAGAGAGTTCAGTTATAACAAAACTTAAATAATCACACTGCAGCACTAAGAAGTGGGCAGTATAGAGCCCATATGATCATCCCTGTTCTCGCCATATAAGAGCACAGGTTTGACAGCTTTCCTGGATCAGCAGAAAGGCACATCAACTGACTCCAAATCCATGGAATAGGTGTCTCCACACCTCACCTGAAAGATAGCCAAAACAATGAGGTTGCCTAACACCTGCAGCTCAGGGTCAGGTGGGAGGACGGGAATCGAGGCTGTTGTCCTTCAGGATTTCCCCGAAGCCTGGGTGCATCCTCACAAGGAGGTTTGCATCCTTTCTTCCTCCCCATTTGGCTCCCCTAGCCTGTCCTCTTTTGACACCAAACACTGTTTCTGCTCTCGACATTGATTACATCTGTATGCAGCTAATCTCTGCAAAGTGCTCCATTCAGCTGTCAGCTCTGTGTAAAGCCTATTATCCACTAAGTAGCATCAGTTTCTTTCTTGAAGTCATCATCCTCTGGAAAAGTGTCCACGATCAGAGGCAGAGGAACTTGCTGTGCAAGGGCTCTGACAGACTCCAGAGGCCACTTAAGAAAAAGCCACCAGGGACCTCAATGTATCAATGGGACCATGGAGAACCTGCCCTGTGGGATAGATTCTGTCACCATTACGGTCTGAGCTGGTTATAACAAGGCTGCGGCTGGTCCATGGCTATACTCCTAGGGTACTAATTCTAGACAGCCCAGTGTGTGTAGCTCTCAGAGATGCTGGTAGGCAATGCCTTGACCTGCTTAGGATACGGAAGGCAAAGGTCAGCCCTGTGAGCTCTGTACCCAGACCCAGACTGTCCCAGACCTAGGCTGTGGTCTCTTGAAGACCCACTTACAGATTTCCTGGAAAATGTCTCTGATGGAGAAGGTTCCCTGGGAAATCCACACCTGTTCAGGGAGTCTGAGGCCATACCTGGGTAGGTGCTTCCAGAGGCAGTCCAGAGGGATGCTCACAGGTGCCCCCTTGCCCCCCTGAATCTCGCAGGGGGCTGCAAAAACATGTTACCCTAAATGTGTCCATCACCTATGTGCTGCTCATGTAGACTGGCTCGTGCTAAAAGCATCTAGTCCTGGCTTGCCTATCTAACCCCAAGGTCTTCATGCTCTTCAGATGGGTTGGTTCATAGAAGAAAATAGAATGGGAACTGAGGGCTCAGCATTCAGCATGGACAGGAGGAGGGTTGAGTGGCTCATGAGCTGGATGGGGTGCTAACACCCTCCCCTCGTGGGCTCCTGGATAGAGGCGGACAAAGCAGCTGTGGGGAGAGATGGCTCAGTGGGGCTGCTGGAGCCTATGCAAGCACAGGTCATGGGCAAAACTGGTCGGATTTGTGCTTCCCTAAGTCCTCCAGGAGCTATTTCAGCCCGTGGAGGGAGTTAGAGTCTAAAGTAGGGATTGTAGATTAGTGGTCTATGGGCCAGGGTGGGCCTGCAGGTATGCACGGTGTGGTTCACATAGTATTTTATTTATTTAAATTAGTTGCCAATGCTTTAAAAATAGACTTATGTTAAAATATGGATTTCCTGCCTCCTGTGAAAAATAAGACTAACAGCACTGGGCCTATGTGGGCAGTCGGCTAAAGGTGGGTAGCAACTGCGCCCTTTAGACAAGGCCACTCCATGTATAGGCGCAGTGCTCCCAGGGACGGTGTACCCGAGGGCAGTGGGGTCAACAGGCGGTAGTTAGAAGGCCGGGCCTCACACTGATTGGGAAGGGGCCTTGCTCAGAGCTCCGCAGGCCTCGGAGCAGGAGGCCAGGCTTGGCTCAGAGCATGAACAGTCTCCGAGGGCTGGCAAAGAGAAGCAGTGGTTTGCCTCCCTTCTCCTCCTCAGGGCTAGGAGTCCTCCTTGTTCCTACCACCAGAAGCCAAGAGCCCTGCAGTCCGGGATATCAGCATCAGACAGGCAAGTCCCTGCCTGTCCCCAGTTCAGAGGACACGTGCGTAACATACCCTAAACTACAGACAGCATTACCTCAGCCCCATGTGGCAAGAAGTAAGTGCCTTTTCAAACAGCATCAAGCAGATTTCAGGAAAGGACTGGCATGTGCCACAGAGTGTTCAACTTGGGCTTCAGAGCTGGGAGCCCAAATGTCTCCAGCTCAGGTACCTCTAAGACGAGCAAACACCTGGGTGGGAACTGAGGCTCAAATGAGTCCCATGAGTTGAACTCAGGATGTGCCAAAAAGGAGTCTTCCACACCCCCTTCATTTTATCCTTGAAAGACAGAGGGAAACACAGTGACCGTTTGAGCATAAAAATAACCAGGTTATGTTCAAGATGGATCTTATACTGGAGAGGTGACAAATAAGAACTACCTCACTCCAAAATATACCAAGCCAAGACACCCACCTCTGTGGCACAGGCAAACCACATGCCTGGTACCTCACCCACAACACACACACACACACACAAATTGAGAATAAATAGGAAATAAAAGATATTTGAGCTTAAGACTTTTTCTAAAGTCTAAAATCTGGTCTATGGGCTGATGCTTAGAAGAACAAGACAGCCTGCCTCGGTGGAGCTGGGAACCGACACCAGACTCCTTGGCCCAGAGATGCTGATGACGGAGCAGAAGCACTGAACAGACAGGGGTGTAGGGCAGCCCTGGAAAAGCAGCCGGGACAGGCGGTCAGGTAGTTCAGGCACCAAATGCGGCCATTCTCTGACCTCCGATTCCAGGGACTGCCACCAGGCAATGCCTTCCTGAAACATCAACTTGATGTTTTCCTGACACCTTCCCTTCCACATTCAAATCTTCTTTGTTCTCTATCTGGGGTTTTGCACTATTTCATCCATCACCTTCCTCCCTCATCCTCACCTCAAAGCCACACCTCTATCACTCTGTGCAAATGCTTTTCCACCCTTTGAGATCTTTCCATCGGGCCATTTTCTTTCCTGGTTTTCAAAAAGAAAGATCCAGCTTAAAAAAATAAACAACTCCTCCTGCTGCTCAGGGAATAGATGAGCAAGAGAAATGCACTCAATTTAAATAGGAAAATCAAATGGAGCCAAGAATGTGGTAACTTATTAATCAGAGATGAAAAGAAAGCAAACTAGAAAGCATACCGCTTCTGAGCTGTTGGAACTAGTTTGAGGACACCTGCACAGAAATACTGACTTAAAAAAAGTTCTTCAAATGCACTCAAAACTAAGAAATACTTGGGAACCAAACGTTTATCCTGAGACCAAAGGTCAAACACAAAGCCTGTATTATTCATTACCATTTGATCAAGACGCTATCTGAATTTTGTGCTGTCATGACAACGATAAATGTTCAAGCTTTGGGGGAAGGATTACATATAAGCAGTCATCTACTGGAACCCATTCATGTTAAGGGACTGTCATTCTTTAACTAATTAGTGAGCACCTCCTATGTGACAAGGACGATTCCAGGAGCTACAAAGCATAAACCATGACTGAAGTTTATGTGTGTGTTTCCCAAAATTACTGAGAATGTAAGAATCATTCAAGAAAATGAGACCATCTCGATAGATTTCATAGAATTTCTAAGCAGCCTCTCAACAGATTCAGAAAAGCCTGAATAAAAATTCAACACCCCTTCCTAAAAATTGCAGTTCATCATTTATAATAGGGTAAAACTGTTCAAGGGCAGAAGAATGATTATCTTACTTTTCATTTTTAAAAAAGCCTCTAAAAAAAGCCTCTCCGGAATAGTATACAGTAAGATTTACAAATGGAAAAAACTTCAGTCTGACGATAAACATATAGAAACAGAGGACTAAATCGTACCTGTGAAGAGAGCTTTGTAAATTATGTGTACACCTGACAACAAGGAGGACCAAAAGGAACCAAGACATTTAAGAGATCTAAGTGAATGGTACGAGAGCAGCTCCATTTGTCGTGTTGACATCGATTAAATTATATTAAAATATTATGTAAGTAATACGCTTTATCAAAGACGACTCTACAGAGTGGGAGGGGAAGAGGGAGATGGGAAGGAGGCACTCAAGAAGCTAACCGACTTCCTAAAACCCCAGATGCCACCAACAGTCAAGCTGTGGCTCCTGTGAGAAGGGGGACTTTGTCAGCACAGCGCCTCTGAACTTGAACCTGGCTGGAGAAAGTGCCACCTGGGAATCCGTCTAACTAGCTCAACAGGTTATTCCTCTCGGGCCAGCCCTTCCCGCCCCTCCCTGCAGCTCAGTTGGGGCAGGTTTCACCTGCTGTACAAACACCACATGCAGAACGTCCAGCCTACCTCCAGGCAGGATGGGGGAGTGAGCAGTGAGAGCGGTGACTTGGACACAGCGACTTTCAAACACATGAGCTGCGTTAGAGCCCCAGGGACTTCAGCTCGCACACCCTTACCTGTTGAAGCATCTCTTCGGCGGCATTGAGTTTCACCTGGTGTCCTTCCAGGCACACTTCCAGGTCCCGAATCTTTTCTCCTTGCGCTTCCACTTGGTCTGTGAGGACACTCACCTGCCGCAGGAAATAAAGCAATGGGTGGATGAGCAGAAGTGGCTCACCTGCTGCTGGGAAACAACACTACTGATCCTTACATAAAAAGGGCTTTCCTTTTTGGCGGGCGGCAGGTGCGGGAAGTGAGTGTCCTGGGTGGTGAAAACTCCAGTTATTTTCTTACCTTGCCACTGCCTGACTGACGTTGTCACATTTCCTGCTCTTGACACACTCAAGAGAAAAACACCCGGCAGTCAGGAGAGCTGCCTCCGGGCCGGACTCCTGCTCCTTAGTCCTCTTACAGCACTCACTCGGGCAGTCTGGACCTCAAGGCATATCTCCTCTGGCAGGCCGGGGCTCTGCCACCTCGTGTGGAAGAGCAATCCAAACTCCTGTGGAAACTAACCAATGACCTTACCTGTCTCATAAGGGTGTGATGGCTGCTCACCTATCAGGCGAGTGTTCTGAAGCAATTAGGAATGTGGGATGTAAAGGGCATGTATTAGCACTGAGAAAACTTGGCTCCAGAAAGGTTTTTGTGCTTCACAGGCCAAAACAGGACTCTAAGTCATAATACACACAAGCCACATTGCACATAGAGTGGCAGGAAAGTTGTCTTTCTAAAAATCATGGAGAAGATCTCTTGGGATTAATAAAGATCCAGTTATAGGAAGCCCTTTAAATTATACCCTAAATACTAATGGAGAGGATTTCCATAGCCTGCTCAAGTAGCAAACTGCTCCCAGGTCCTCCTTTTTATTAAAAAGGTGTCTCAGAGCAGGAAGATGAAGAAAGAAAATACATGGCCTCCCCAAATTAAGAAATCAATGACTAGTAAATTAAGATCCTTTAGACACTTTTGGTTTTTAACCAATGGTTGAGTCATTGCCATTTACATATAGATTATCCTAGATGACTTCTCAATCTGTAAAGGAATGATAGCTGGAGCATGAAGGAGTTAATGTGAATCCACTTATGAGCATTTAAATAAACTATCAATTATAGGGGCGCCTGGGTGGCTTAGTGGGTTAAGTGTCTGACTTTGGCTCAGGTCATGATCTCACAGTTCATGGGTTCAAACCCTGAGTCGGGCTCTGTGCTGGCAGCTCAGAGCCTGGGACCTGCTTTGGACCCACTCTCTCTCTGCCCCTTCCCCACTTATGCTCTCTCTCAATAAACATTAAAAAATAAAAATCATAAAGCTCCCTTTACAAAGGGAAAAAATTTAAGTACTGCTACTTTAAGCTTTCCATTTTTTTTAGTGTCTTTATTTTTTTTTTTNCGTCATTTGCAACTATATTTTCCCATTCCGTTGCTTTAAGCTTTCCATTTTTATGTTCCCAAATTATTATGAATTACTGAAACCTATTCTTGGAGTTGTTGCGCAGTGTACTAATATTCCAGTTATAAACTGGAAACAGGTGCCTTCTGTCAGGCCCATCTTGAACACAAAGCTTCATGGTGGTGTTTTCAGTCCTTGTGACCCAATACTCTCAGTAGTCCTGGCCTTTTATAGCTACTACCTCTGCTTTCCAGAGGGTGGCCTTTCAAAGCCCCCTGGGTTCCAGAGTTTGTTTGGGAAGGTTGCACTATGGTTAATCTTATTATGAGGATTAACACATCATCTGCACCACACCTCAGGGCCATGCGCTGGCAGTACTCACAAGTAATATGTGGTCTCCAGCATTCCACAGCCTGTAGCTCAGCTGTGTGTAAGGCTCAAGACACACAGGGCTATAGTGTCCTTACAGACTTTGTTTTTTTATTTTTTCTTTACCAACTTTAATACTCAGTAGAAGGATCATGGAGACAGGCACAGAAAATTGGGACAAATGTATAAAGATCCTTTATTCAATAAAAGCGAATACTTTTTGAGTTCCTACAATGTGCTAGGCATACATTTAGGAAATGGNGAAACAAAAAAGGGAGGAGGTGAAAATCCTTGCCTTGAAAAATTACATTCTGATGAAGATATAAAATATTTTGGTTTTAGTATATATGCTGCCAAGGTGAGCATGGAAGATTTTGGTTTTGGTTTTAAAGTACTCTTTAAAGCCGGTTGAGCGTCTGGCTTCAGCTCAGGTCATGATCTCACGGTTTGTGGGTTCGAGTCCCTCATTGGGATCTTTGTTGACAGATCAGAGACTGGAGCCTGTATTTGAATTCTGTGTCTCCCTCCCTCTCTGACCCTCCCCTGCTTGTGCTGTCTCTCTCTCTCAAAAATAAATTTAAAAATTTTTAAAAAGTATTCTGAAAATAAAGTGATTTGTTACACGTGATTGGCCTCGTTCTTCTACAAGTAGATCTAGGCAAACATTCTGGGCCAAGCACTTCAATTAATTCAGTCTGGCTGAGCTGCCTTGTATGTTAAGCAAGAGGCTCTACCATGTTGAGGGTCTAAGCATCTCCATGGGCCACCAGAAAACAGGGCGATCACCTACCAGCAGCTCCGAAAGCCTGTTCACAAGCTCTTGTAATAGAAACCGCTAGGATCCACTTCTGACTTCCGTAATTAGTTTCCCATTTGTGGTAGGACTGTTGAAATAAGGATTCTTCAAGGATTCCGGGTTTAAACCAAAACCATGAATGTCAAAGAGAACGTTATCACAGAGGACTTTATTAAATTGTGTGCCTTTGAACAGGAATGTGTGATTTCAGCCACAAAGGTTCCTGGTTCAAAGGTTTCTGAGTTCATGCTTTTTGCCGCAAAATTTTAAATTGGAAACTCTGGTCAATCATGTCATTGGGATGGAGTTTCAAAATGCATCCCTTAAAATATGTGCGATATAATGTGCTATGTAATCTGCCCCCTCCCACTTCTCTGAAGGTAGTTTCCCACCAGACTTCTTCACGGTCACCCACTCCAGCTACACAGACCCTCTCTGTTTCTCCTATACATCAAGCACACTCCCCCATCAGGATGTGTGCAGGACCAACCTCCCTGCCTGGAATGTGCTTCTCTGGGCATCCACGGGGCTCCCTCCCTCACTTGCTTCAGGACTCCTGTCAGGCAGGTCTTCCCTGACTACACAATCCTTATTCTGCTTTCTTTTTCTCCACATGATTTATCACTGCCAGAAACATTTTATGTATTGGTTTACTGGATGGACACACACACACACACACACACACACACACACACACAAAGAACAGCAACTTAGTTTATTTTCTTCATGGCTGCAACCCTAGCACCTAAAACCAGTGTCTGCCAAACTGTGGTCACTCATACATACTTTCAATGTTTATTATATATTATTGAGAGCGAGAGAGAAACAGAACAAGCATGGGAGGGGGAGGGGCAGAGAGCAAAGAGGAACAGAGGATCCAAAAAGGCTCTGTGCTGATAGCAGACAGCTCGATGCAGGGCTTGAACTCATGAACAAACCTGAGTTGAAGTCAGACACTTAGTCACTGAGCCACCCAAGTGCCCCTCAAATATTTTTTAATTAAAAAATTAATGGGGGAAAAAAAGATTTAAAATTATATAATTGCTCATTTGGTCTAAGCTTAGTTATTTAAAATAGAGAAAGGATAGGGGAAAAAAGGTTAGGAAAAAAAGACCAAAATGTTCAAGTCTTTTTAACTTTCCAAAAATATCTAAAATAATCATTTATTACTCTTACATTCATAAGATGAAATAATAAGATGAAATAGAAGGAAAAAAGCCAAATAGCCTCTTAATTCCAGTGCTCTAAGCTAAAGCCCACAGTGGAGGGTTCCAGAACCCCACCTGCCCCCTCTCCCGATCCACTACAAGCCCTGTCTAGCACCCTTCAGGCTTTTGAAGGAGCCAGGATTGGAATATGTACCTTCTTTTCCTCCAAATCATTAATCACAGTGTCTGATACATACCAGACCCTGAACACATGCTTGATTTATGCCTGTGAGAGCTAACATAGCCAAGGGCCCCTATCACAACAAAACGCCTCGTGCAAGCATGGTCAACTTTACGTCCTGCCAAGGAACAGGCGCTTTCAGAACCAGAAATGTTCCTTTGACTATCTTTCCCCGTAAGTTTTGGAGTTCCTCTCTTTGAAGCAAGAAAGTCATCAAAGGTTCATTAGCCCATGTTACCAGCACCAGGGGATTTGGCCTCAAAGTGATCCGTCTAGATCCAGCTCCAGACGATTTGGGCCTGATCCTGTCAGCATCCACCCTTACGTCCATATCACTCATGGCTGTTTTATTAGAGACAGGGGGACACACTTATCTCCCTAAGAAGACTCCTGGGCTCCTGGAGGCCAGGCCTCGTTAATCAGCCTGGCCCCAGAACTTCCAGTGTACAGGCTCTACTGAGCACAAGATGAGTAAATGAACGCATATGCAGCCCGAAAGCCAAGTCCAGAGCTTAACTGTGGCTTCAGCTACTTTCTGCTTTGTTTCAGGAAGAGTATTTCTTAATGAACACACACTTCAGGAGCAGGAAAAATCCAACAGGAAAAATACCTCTTGTACTCCTCTTCCACTTAGGGCACCTACAGAGGCAGAGGGAACAGGATAAGCCGTTTCCCATGAAAAAGGACCCACCTGTAAAATGAGGGACTCCTTATCTCCTTCTAGACGTGCCAAGCGTTCCTGGTATGTTTCATTACTAGCAGCACTGTGGTGATTTACCTGGGACTAAAGAGAGAAGAAAAAAAAAAAAAGAATTACACTTAAAAGGCTGGGAAAACATCTCACCAACTTCCAAATGAAGTATGCAATTTGTGAGGATAGTTTCGATGGTTGCATGTACAAAACCACCCACCTAAACAGGAAACCACAAGATTTCAAAACTACTAGGAGGAAGACCATTGAAAGGTGTGCCTTGAAACCTGGCAAAATCGCCCCCCCTCCCCCACCCCGATGACCTCACCCTTGGCCAGGAAGGCCTCAACGGAACTCCAGACCCAGTGGTGCTTGACTTGACTGGGCGTGTTGGGTCTGGTTTAGGTGGAGGCAGAGCCTGCCAGAGGCACCAACGGCAATGAGTCTACTCTTTAAGGAGGCCAGGGAACTGGTACCATTCACCAAGGAACTATGTGGGAACAAGTCCTACACAGATCATGGTCTCTCCTCTCACACCAGGGTTCTCCAGAGCCACAGCACACCTCATAGCATGGAGTCCCATCCTGAGCACCCCAGGGAGCACAGAGGATGGGGGATGCCAGCCACAAGGCCCTTCATCCACTCACACGTGTCTTCCAGGAGTGGCCAGTCCCTCCCTCCATAAGGGCTGGAGCAGGCCAGGCTGGCATGCTGCGTGCTTACTTCTCTCGGCTCTCACATTATATGGAAAGATGAAACATCCTGAGAAGACCCCAAATGATAGCCAGAGGGACCTCAACGGGCTAACAGGAAACAGAAAGATCCAGAAGCCAGAAAACAGAATAAAGGATGAAGCTGTGAAACGGCAGACGGGAGGCAGAATTCATAAAATGCTCTGAGCAAGAGACAGGAGGCTGCAGTCACTTTTTGGGTCTGACCTGGTTGTAGGCAGGGAAGAGGGACAGAGGTGGCTGTTAATGTGACTGAGCTGGCCCAATGCCACCAACACTCCCTCCATACCTAAAGGAAGGCGGAAACCAAGAGGCCCAGGGTAGGCCATTCAGGGGCGAGGCAGCCTGAAAAATCAGATCTGATTGCTAAATGGGGAAGTGACAATCATCAGAATCTGGGCTAGTCTAGAGGAGTAAATGCTCTGAGGTTTATGAGGCAGTCTCCTGATTCCAAATGCAAGTCACCGTTGTGCAAAGGAGCGCGTTAGAGAGGAACCCAGGCCCAGAGGTGGCCCCCTTCTCCTGAGCTCATTTCCCCACATTCCAACCTTCAGAATGGGCTTGCCAACCCAATGTCTTCCTTGCCTTGGTCCCACCCCTTCCCTGATGCACTGATGAGGTAAGGACAGGGGGCAGGGCTGGGCCTCGATCTCCAGCAAAAACAGGGACTGAGCATTGTGCATTCAAGCCCTGGAGTCCCACTTGTGAGAGAAGCATGGGCTGTTGAAGGTGGAGCGGGAGGGCCAGCCCAGGAGCCATATCCTAGGACAAGGTAGCAGACAGAGGCTAGCCGGTCCTGCAGCGCCCGCTGCAACCACTGACCCTTACTCCTGCCTCTCTCCAGTCAGCATCTTGTTCATTGTTATGGAAGCTCTTTCATACTCAAGACAAAGGGCCTTAACAATCACAAATGACTTCTTTGTGTTGATGGCAGTTTATTGTTGCTACATTAATTGTGGTCCTCACATGGTCAAATTCTGACTAGTACACAAGGATATAATTATAACCTACGTTTTCTCAGAACCTAAAAAGAGAGGACGATAATTCTCAACAGCAGGCCAAATGCTTCTCTGTCAAAGAACTCACATGATGGTTATTTTCGGGACATAGCCAGAAAAGGACCCAGGCCCCCAAGGGAAGATGTGCACATCCAATCCCAGTGCCAAAGTCAGCATACATATGGGGCCACCCACCCCTGTAGCTGCCACTTCTCCAGCAGGAAGGGAAGGAGAGAAGACCCAAGGGACGACTACAGCAAGCCACCACACCACTGTGTCTCAGTCAAATGGAGCACAGTAGGTTCCTGACGTTATAGGTCGACACATACAATCACCCAGAGGCACAGCTGTTTTTACTAACTGGCCAAAATGCAAGTTGATGTCATAAGTTCAGTTAGTACCCAAAATGCATGCCACAGAGTAACAGATGCTAGAAGTAGATTTAAAAAACAAAAAACAAAAAATGAACCTGGATCCACTCTAGCAGCCAAAGGAAAAAGTGAAGTGCAGGGAGTTACAAGATGCATTGATCAGTACGGTAAATAAAGTCAAACCAGGAGAAACAGTACTATTCTTAAAGGGAGAAACTTCCCGATTTTCACAGAGAGACTCTGTACAATGGGATAAACATCCCAACACCCATGATGGTATCCTCAGAGTAAACAGAGCCCAGGAGAACTCACTGCTTTCCTGTGATACCCTCTAAATAGGTCAGAGGTTAAGGAATCATATGGGCTAAAGGCCAAAGCAATTCAATGGAGAACCAATCCAGTGTGGCCCAAGCAAAGTATGGCAGATACATAGTAAGCACTTACATAGTACTTGACATGAGCCAGGTACTGCTGACAGTACTTTACATGCCTTAACTCTTAATACTCCCCATAATCCTGTAAGATGAGTACTATTCTGATTCCACTTTGCAAATGAAGGAACCAAGGCACCAAGTGTATGAATGAAGTATACATGGATATTTTGCCTAAGTGACTATGTAGTAAATTAGTAAATTTTCTGTTGCAGCTTAATTAAAGAGATCAAGTACAAATTTTGTTTTAGATATTGGGATTGTATGAAAATTCACTTAAAGTTTGAAAATACTATCTGAACCTAAATGTCCATTAATAAAGGAGAGGCTAAACAAACTATGGTTCATCCATAGTGTGGACAGTTTGTGTCATTTCAAAGCATGAGGTAGATATTTGTGAACCAAAAAAATATCAGATATCCTAGAGAGTAAAAATAGCAATATCCAACAAACCATACAATGTGGTATTAGAAAACAGTACTACACAGCTCCATGGGTATATGGCAGATGTATGAAAATAAACAGACCAACTATCTGGAAGACTACATAGCCTAGAACAGTGCTCTCTCCCGGGGATGTGTCTGGGGGTGGGAGGTTCAGTCAAGGTGGGAGTTTATCTCATCCATAAACATTTTTGTAAGATGCTCAAATATTTTCTTGAATAGTTAAAATACATTTTAAGATCTAGGAACACTGTTTGAGTACCAACAACAGTGGTTTTGGGTACTTGCTTCCTTTGATAGCAGCCTTGAGGGGCACACCCTCTCCCCCAGCAGTCACACTGGTCCACGTGACAGTAATGCTCATGGCAGAAAGGCACCTCCCTTGTCCCAAATCATGGTTCTAGAGTAATAGTACATCTGCCTATCTCATTCAGTCTACCAAAATCACTACTGTTCTCCAGCAAGCTTTCAAGAAGTATTAAATGGCAGTGAGACGGAGATAACGTCCCAGACATAAGTCTGCAGTATCGCCATTCTTTGTTTTTCCTGACACACAGAGCCAGGTCTTCACAATATAGAAAAGATTGATATCTTGAAAACTGCAGTCCCTTAGAAAGGCACAGACCAGGATAAAACACCATCTCCACTTGAAGAACCTGAAAAGCATCTGAGAACAGAGCCAAGAAGAGGATTATGTTAGCATTATCTCACTGAATGCAAATATTTATCAGCTGAAGGGGAGGATTTCGTTAGGACATAAAAGACACGTGGTTATGAAAATGTCATTCCAATTATTCAGAAACATGCTTAAAAAGAGGTGGGGGAGGGTGCCTGGGTGGCTCAGTTGGTTGAGTGTCTGACTCTTGACTTCAGTTCAGGTCATAATCCTGCAGTTCATGAGACTGAGCCCACATCAGGCTCTGCACTGAGTATGGAGCCTGCTTGGGATTCTCTCTCTCTCCCTTGCTCTCTGTTCTGACACTGCTCATACTCTCTTGCTCTTTCAAAATAAATAAAAATTAAAAAAAAAAGAAGAAGAGTTAGGACACAACTTTGTCTTGTCTTATTTAAAAAAAAGAGTTTGTGGGGTGCCTGGATGATTCAGTAGGTTAAGCATCCGACTTTGGCTCAGGTCATGATCTCATGGTTTGGAGGTTTGAGTCCCGTGTTGGGCTCTGCTGTCAGATCAGAGCCTGGAGCCTCCTTCAGATTTTATCTCCTCCTCCTCCTCTCTGCCCCTTTCTCCTCATGCTCAGTTTCTCTCAAAAATGAATAAATCTTAAAAATAAATTAAAAAGAGCTTGTTTAATCAGAGGGTACACCAGTTTCCCTAACTCTAACAGTGGAATTGCAATAGAAGGCTCAGATCAATTCAGAGATCTGAGTCCCTGAGTGACTCAGGTTTCAGCATCTCTGAAAACTCTTGTCCATGTTCTCTAGGAGGTAAATCAGTGATAGAGTAGCTGCCCAGCTCTCCATGCACGAGGCTGGACTAAGACACACATGCTGGCATCCAACCAAGGGAAGACAATCAAGTCAAATTCTGAAGGGTGCTACATGCTAAATTTCTATTCCTCCACACTCCGGCAGGACAGGTGAATTTAAAGGAGAGTTCTAATCTGTTCTGCTCTATTGAGAATGCTCATGCTATTGATGAGTAAAAACAACATCTTTCTTATTTCTATTCAATTAATGAGATCAGCCCCTAGGCTAGACCTAAAAGACTTCTAATGTACTAGGTGGGATATACATCGATTTGATTTTCTCTTCTGTTTTTTAAAGAAAATTTTTTAATGTTTTTCTTTATTTATTTCTAGGAGAGAGAGAGAGAGAGAGACAGCGCGAGCAGGGGAGGGTCAGAGAGAGAGGGAGTCATGACTCTGAAACAGGCTCCAGGCTCTGAGCTGGCAGTCAGCACAGAGCCCGACGCGGGGCTCGAACCCACGAACCACGAGATCATGAACTAAGCGAAAGTCGGACGCTTAACCGACTAAACCACCCAAGCGCCCCTGATTTTCTCTTGTGTTTTGATGGTTATTTCTACAAATGTGACAAAAGAAAAATGGATCTTCTCATTCAAATTTCCTATGGTCAGAGCTGTTGCCAAATCTATAATTGAGGTTAGTTACCTGATACATTGTGTGGGACCAAGAGATACTGCATGGAAGCAAGGTATCTGTGTACTCTATGGAGGTGACGTGGCAGGTGGAGATTCACATTTCCATGTCCTCTTGCATCTTGACTGAATGTCACAGTGAAACATGCTCCCTCTCTTGTATCACAAGAACTTCTTCTTGTATAGATGTTGTCGATACTGAGTAACTTTAGCCAGGATTATTGAAGCCAAACCACCTTTGCCTTTATCAAGGCATTGCTCTCAAGAATCTGGAAAATCCATCTTCTAAAACCCAGAACTCTTGAAGGCAAGTATGAAACACAGTCCAGAACTATCAGATCAAGGACTTCCTTGACAGTGATGTTACTGAGAGTCCTCAGGAACAGAGAAAACACAGCACTGTGACTCTGGTAGGTTATGGATCTATTTTTTGAAGACCCCAAATGCTATTGCTTCTAGAGCTGGGCAAGCATAATACAGAGCTCCAATAATCAATGGTCTAAGGTGGGGCTATTTTCTAAGCCATTCTTAAGTGGAAAAGAGAGGCTTTAGGATGATTTAGCAGCCTTGTGGGGTGTTCTACGGTTGGGGGTCATGGAGCTGATCCTAAGAGTTCATCAGTCTCAGTGATTAGGAGGGCAGGGAGAGGGAGGAGAGCGGACTGTGTGTCTAGGAAAGAGAGCACTGACCAGGAAGATTCCAGCAAGGACAGTCTCTATATAAAGGGCGGTTTGGGCCAAACAAGGACACTAGCCTAATCTAGACTGAGTCTGGCCTCCACCTCTTCCAAAGGTTGGTGAATAAGCTTCTTACTCTTGGTAAGTTCCTCATGCACAGAGAGCTGAAGGCCAACAGATCCAAGAAATAAAGTAGGCATTCCATGTCTTCGGGGACACTGCATTTTAATTAGGGATGAGATTATCTGTGGACGTTTAAGGCCCCAAAAAGAAACCGTTAATAGTTATAAAAACAAACAAACAAACAAAAGCCCTCCAGACTAGTCAATTTTCCCCCTTGCTTTCTTGTTCAGGGGGAAAAAACGAAGACCAATACAGAGAATTCTTCTGAACCCTGGAATCTACTGTCTGTTCAAAATAGGCTGGATCATCACCTTTACTGTAACCACATGGCACAGGTGAGGGCTGCCACCTTCTTAGAGATATTCTCACCCTTCCCAGCCATCTGATCCAAAGCATGGATGGTTGGATCCTTTTAAACTGAAAATTTAAACTTGGGAATAGAAAATGGTAGTGGTTGTGCTAGAAGGTTCTCAGGTTTGTCAGTAGCCATGTCCTCATTCTGTGGGAGAAGCTGGTTTGCAGTAGAAGTCAAAGAAGCCAACATGTATGGAAACACAAAAGACAAGAAAGAGACTGGTGGCATTCTCATCTCTGATTTACATGGTCTCAAGGCAGTGGCAGATTTCTGTCCTTCCTGTTGGTCCCCCCCCCTTTTTTAAATAGTTTATTGTCAAGTTGGTTTCCATATAACACCCAGTTGTCATCACTACAAGTGTCCTCCTCCATGCGCATCACCCCCCTTCCCCTCTTCCCCACCCCTATCAGCCCTGTTTGTTCTCAGCATTCAAGAGTCTCTTGTGGTTTGCCTCTCTCCCTCTCTCCAACTATTTTTCCCCTTCTTCTCCCCCATGGTCCTCCTTAACCTGCACTGGGTTCAAACTGAGTTTCTGTTGCTTCTAACCAAAAGCCCTGTCTCATGTATTTGTTTTGAAAGGTGATAAATCAATGGGCTGAAATCTACTCCTTTGGAAACAAGAAAGAATTCCTGATGTTTGGATAGGATACTAAATTACAAAGAAATTCTGCCTACTGCGGATTTCCTTGAATGGGCAGTTGAAGAAAGAATTGTCAGTTCTGAGCCAACTATAGTTAATACCAGGATCATTAGTGAGAGCCAGTGTAGCACAGAGTGTGTCTGTGTGGGATGCACTGGGATAAAAATGGCTCTCCATCTCCTCCATGTGTGAAATGGAAGACTTCCTATCCACCATCTGTTGGCCTCCGTTATTTCCCATGTAGAGAAAGAAGGTTAAGGCAGGGAATAATACAAGATGCAATAGAACCATGGGTATCAACTGGATGTATGTGTATGGGGGGGTGTGGAAAAATAAATTAAAACAACAATAAATAGCAAGGTAAAGTAGAGCAAAAGATGTAAGGGTGAATGGGAAATGAATAAACAAAGGGTATTAAGAACATGAAAACACCCAACCACAATTTAAAAAGTTATACTGAAAGACTGACATATCCTACACGCTGTACAAATGTGAAGTCTGGGAGCTGGGAGGCCAAGAGCTGGGCTTCCCATACCCACCCTTTGCCCATCTGTAATTGACAATACTGTCCCAACTGGTCAGATCATCTGGAATTGCTGTGGGACCTCCATATGCATGTGCATAATTCCTATAGCCTCCTCCTACACAGGCATGATCTCTGCAAAATGAAAGCTAAGGATGGCTAGGAGGCAGGTCTGCACGAACCATGTGTGATCCTAGGTAGGTCATCTCATTTCAGGTTGGAAAAAATTATACCTCAAAGCGCAGTGCAGAGAGTCAGTTAGGTCATTAAACTGCAAAATCCGCGGGAATAAGAGCACAGAATATTCTTTATAGAGGGATGTTCTAATATTTCCTGTCTAATACAAATAGCTTTTGAATGATGGTGGAAATATGGAAATCATTTAAACGGCTTTGTTTAAGCTAAAAGACCAAAGTACAGTTACAAGCAGTTCATTTCTTGTACTGACAGTTTTAATTAATTCATCCTTTTTGTGTAAGAGAACAAAAAGGCAATGTTTCTGATCAGGACACCTATGAAGTATCTGTAAAGATCTGTACAAACAGCCCAAGGGAATAATTACCAAAATACTTTCAGGCTTTAAAGAGAAAAAAAAAAAAAAAAGGCCCAAGTTACAACATAGAACCCACTGCTAGCTAAGAGCTTGGGAATCATGCTTGTGGCATAAACAGCTATGTGTTCACTTTTCCATTGTCCCTGAGGAGATGCCCATGCTTTGAGTCAGATCTACAGGACCACAATTTTTTCCTTCTTGTGAGCATTTACTACATACTGGAAGTAATATGTACTACATACATTATAAAGGGGTGCAATGAGAATTTCAATAGCTGATAATCACCAATCATAAAAACTTGAATGTTTATTTCTGTCCCAGTCTGGGAGTCAGGTCCAATTTAAGTTAAACATGAGCATACCAGCCAAATCACCCCTGGCAGCTTCCCCAGAGCCATCACCCTCTGACTCTAGTGGCTGGTTAGATTCCATGATGCTTGCTCACTCTTGGCCTGGTCCCTCCATTGTAGCTTGGCCAAGGAAGGGCCATGTTAGGTCTCTGCAGAGCTCTGGAGAAGAGTGCTTGATGCCACAGCCAAGAGCCATACAGAATTCCCAGGAGGACTCTTTCGCCTTCCAGACAGCTTCTACCAGAACAGCACACCCTTCACACATGGTTTGGTCTGGTCCACTCACAGCGATGCTGGGTAGGCCACTTCTACAGTATTCGCCTGACTGGTACATGCTAGGAGACCTCCTGTCAGCACCTCACTTCTCTGAACATGGGGAAAGAGTCGTTTCCAGAACAATCAAGTGGGGCAGGCAAGAGGTCACATGAGGGCATCATGTGGCATGCAAGCAAGGTGTGTGGGGAAATCCTAAGGCAGTTGGCTGTGTAGTGTGACAGCTTTAGCCATCATGGTGTTATTCAGAGCCAACAGCTACTTCTCAGAGCTACTGCCTTAGGCTCCAAAATACATCTGCCTCCCTTCCTCCCATTTTTTGATATCAAGATCTGTAGTCTTCACAAGATAAAGTCACATTTCCTTCAGTGCTTCTAATACGCTGTGAATTTCAGTCCCCTCAGGATCCTGGCCACATTTCAAATACTGTCCCAACTGGTCAGATAATTTTATATGATGGCCTCTTGCTCGTAAATACATGGAGATTTTGAACAATGTACTGGATAAGGCTCTCCCTTCATTAGTCATTAGGAATGTGAGATGACAGGTGTTTTTACTGAATAAGAAAACAAGAGAAAATGTGTAGTATTTCCAGGCTGCATGGTCAAGGATTTTGTCAAATCCAGAAAAGCAATTTCAAGTGAGTCATGGCTGCCAGGCACAGGAGGGACGTCAGAGTCACTCAGGCCACACTTCGAGCTCGGAAGTACCACTCACATACCAGACTTCTTAGAAACTTGAAAAATGTAGACCTTCCTTAAAAATAAGAGGACTAAAAAATAAGAAGTGGGTCATAGGGGCTATCCTCAATTCCTGTTACATAGTTCAGGTTACCTATCACCAAGGAAACCAAGCAGTAGGAGTGTAGGTGGGTGCTTCTAAACAGGAAAGTCTCCCTAGGTTTTTGGATTAGGGAGTTAAAGGTTTTCTGGAAGTTATTATAAAATCAACTGTTCCCAGGACCAATTCTACCTTTTCTAGGCAAAGAATAGTCAAGCCAGTTTACTACTTTTGGCACAGAGTTAAAGAAGTTTTCTTCCAGATGTAGTATGAGTGCAATCGGCGTCTTAACTACTAGGAGTCCAACGAGAGATCTTATCCTGACCTTGACTTCTTTAGGCCTTCTACCTCTTGGTTTCAATTATATGTAAGAGGATAAATGTTGCTGGTAGAAGTGTCACTGTCAGATGATCTAAATGTCCACCTTTAAGGGAAAGCAAAGTTCATAAATAGCAAACAGTTTGGTCAACTAAAGTTCATGTAATCACACACTCTACACTTATCCATTCAAGGACTCAAATATTCCTGCATATGTACTAGGTGTCACTCTGCTAAACAAATTATTCAGTCCCCACCCTCAGAGAGCTCTGAGGGAGATGTGATATGTACAGTCATAGAATAAGGCAGCATCAGTGGTATAGGAGAGGGATGAATGGATTATACCCTCAAGGGAGAAGACAGACTTTATAGTGGAGTCACTGCTTGAATGAGTTTTGAAAGCTATGAAGGAACCCCCCCCCCCCCCCCAACAGAGTGGGAGAGCAGTATTTTTGGAAAGTCTTCTCAACAAAGACTATCCACAAAGCCATGACAATCAACTACCCTTCAAACACTCTGGCTTCTCCCAGACTAACACAGAAAACAAAAGATACAGTGAATACCATCTACCTATAAGCTCCCTAATCAAGGAGATGGTGTGATACACATGATGTCTCCTAATTGATCACCCCAAGGAGGATCTGGAGTGAAATAAATGCATTTGATTTACCATGATCTTGTTCCAAAATTATAGCCTTGGATAAGCTTGGTCCCTATACAATCTCTTGATCAGGTGGCTGGAAGGAGAAGGGACCTACAGTGCTGAGCTTCAGGAGAAGTGGCCTTTGTAAGTGTGCTGATATCTTGTGAAGGGAGGATATTAAAGCCAGGGTGAGAGTACGAACAGGAGGTTCTTTGAGTGGTGCACTTTTTCATCTTGCCAATGCCAACAGACACACTGGCTCATTGTTATTAATTACATTTTCAGGGACAGAGGGACAGCGTCATGTGCTGGGGTGGAGAACGTGCTATGACTGGAGACATTCGAAGTAAGCACCCAGTGCCTTTTGGACAGTCTGGACCCTCAGAAGAGCCAATAGTCAAACTGGCATGAGAGAAAGATCCATAGGTGGAAAACATGGGATTAGGTGGAAGGCCAAAGTGAGGAAAGGGTCCTTTGGTCACAAGAATCCTGTTAACCCTATGAGATTCCCAAATGGGAATGAATTCTGGGGGAAATGGATAGGAAAAGTTGCTTGTGAATTGGAGGCAGTAAGAACGTTATAGAAGGAATTTGAGAGAGGTTATTGGGGCAAAGCCAGTGTACAATGGGTTTGAGAATGGTCAGGAAAGAGTAGAATGGTAAGTTTTCAGCCCACTCTTTCAAGATTCCTGATGGTGAAGGGCAGACAAGTTATTAGGCAGACTGGAGAGGCAACTACCTAGTCAAAGACAGTCATAATTTGTCATGCTCTAAGATCAGAGGAGAAGCATTTTCTGCCAAGGACACGGACAAGCAGCCAGGGAAGAGGGGAGAAAAGAAATAATCAGAGGCATGAAAGGCCATGGAACCAGACTGGGTCAGGAGGACAAGATCCCAAGGTAGCCTTGGCCCATGAAACAGAAGTTGAAAATGGTGGCCGTGAACATAGTTATTTTGTGGTGAAGGGGAGGGAAGAGAAGAGGTTCATCTATGGATGGCTATTTTTCCTCCAGCAAAGTAGGTGGTAACATCAGTTCAGAGAGGAGAGTTCAGGGAGGAGTCTGGGATCCCCAAATGCTGTTGCCCATCTGGGGAGCTACCAATGGCTGTGCTGCTCTACATGATCCACAAGCTATTCAGCAAGTGGTCCTGGTATGTCCTGGTAGGTCACCTTGTTAAACCCTGCTGGGAAAGAGGCCTGAGGGCCTCTCCAAGACTCTAACAGAAGGAGTCACAGGTGCCAGAGGTCAGAGATGATAGAATTCCAGCTCCTGAATTATACTGAGGAATAGGATGGGTGGGCATGTTGGGTACATTGGCTAAAGATGGGATGTATCTATACAAAACTGTAAACAGCTAGAATCTTTGAGTAACCATACACACTGTTATCCTCCCTCGTGGTCTTGAAAAACATATCCACCAGTCAGTTATGGCCCAGATCATCACCATAACTAATGCTTATGATGCATTTCCTAAGCACTTTATTGATATCAAATTATTTATCTGTATTTTATGGTCAAGGTGATTGAATCCCAGCAATGTTAAAATCGTCTGAGGTCACCCAGAGTGGAGACGTGAGCCCAAGCAGCTGGATCCAGGATGGGTGCTGTCAGCCAGTAGGAGCAGCTTTCACAGAGGCTGCTGCCTATTTCTCCCCCATTGCACTACAGTCCAACCACAGTGCAAGTAGAGTCAAGGTCTGCAGCTAGGATGCCTGTGTGTCTCTTAGTCCTTGCAGCTTACAGCCCTTCTGGCCCAGGCTACTGGATGAACCATTTGAATGCCAGAGGATGTAGAATGAAATCTTGCATTAGCAGCTGGAGCTCATCCCACATCCTACTCCAGAACGCAAGCTCACTGCATAGGGGATCCATGGTAATTCCTTTTTCTTTGTGACTTTGGGCTGGAAGTTAGTTTAATCAGTGAAAGTACTAGAAGCCAGCAGCAGTGTGAAGATGCTGACAGTGGTGGTATTTCTGTTCCTGGGAAAATAAGCTTCACTCAGAGGGCAGGGGGTGGGCCCCACAGACCCTGCCTGGAGCTATTTTTAGAGACTCTTTCATGGCTCTATGGGTTGGATCCACTGTTTTCAAAGCAGGGCAGGTGTGAGCTGTTTGTGAGTCAATCAGGAACCAAACAGCTGAGAGGCAGAGGCCCTGTGGATGCTTGTGGCAGGAGATTACCTTGTCCCTGGGCTCTTCCTGTTGGAGCTGGAGGAGCAGCTCTGGGTGGCCTTCCCTTAGCAGCCATGGCCAAGTTGGCCAGAGCGAGCAGCTGCTGGGGCCTCTGGTTACTCACAGGGAGCTGGGACACAGCTGCCTCTCTTAGGTCTTTGGTCTGAGACCTTGATGCAGAATGCAGAAAGGGGCTGAGAGCCGAAAGAATCAATGGTCTAACATGTGTAGGAGAGAACCAAACTGGTCCCACTATTTCACTCTCAATCCCCACCTTCCTCATAATGTCTAGTAGGAGTTAACGGTTAGTGAGGGTTTCTTCCAGACAAGGTAGCATTCTACAGACATTATCTTACTTGATCCTGTATGTGGCAGGCACTATTATCTTCCTTACTTCATAGAGGAAGAAATTTAGGGCTTGAGGTAATCTACCGGAGATCACATAGTAATCTATAGTAATCACATAGTAAGTGTGGCAAAGCCAAGGTTCCAATGCAGGCCTAACTTCAGACTGCGTGTTCTTAATGATGATAATACACACTATCCCATCCCCCAAAGGCCACAGAACAATGTCCGTTTTCCAAGCCCACACTTCCTTCTAGCTCCCAAATTCAAAGACTTGGTCTTGCTCCGAGGCCTTGCCCTCTTGGACTGGTCAAAGGGCAAGGGCTGCTAGCTTGTGTTCCAGGCCACCCCTCATGCACCTCTTCTAGAGTCACCCTTCTGCATGGGAAGATGAAGGAGACAGTATTTCCACCTTCAAAACCCTGGGCCAAGAGAAACCAGCTCTCCAAGCCACCCTGGCTTGAGGATGAGTGGGAAAAGAGGCGTGTGAGCCAAGCAGATGGGACGTACTAGATACTTGTGATTGAGGAGCCCATTACGGGGATGGGGCCAGCAAAGGAGTGCTGGAAAAAGAAGAGCCTCGATGGAGTCAGACAAAGTGGGTGGCAATTAGGAGGATGCTGGACACAAGCTCAGAAGAGGGAGAGAACACACTTGGGAGCTCAGAGTAGATATACATGATGAGACTAAAAAGGTAAATTGAGGCCAAGTTGCAAAATGTCTCAAAAGCCAAGCAGGCAGGGGAGCCCGGGCTTTCATTTCCAGACTAACAGCAAGTCCTGGGGGCTTAGGATCAAGGTGTCAGGATTTTTTTAAGGGGATTTAAAAGAGAACAATCTGTTAAGGGGAGAGATACTCTCATCATGCTGCCTACGTCATATCCAAAACCCTGTGCTTTGTGTTTTAATGATCTTTAGCATTCTACAAGTAGAAGAAAAATAATCTGTCTTGCTAGGAGTCATCCTAGGGGTTTCTGAAGTCCCCTTGCTAGACTTCCAGCTATGCAAAGGAGCCAGTGTGCAAAGCCTGGATCTCAGGACAGAAAGGGCCTTCTTACATCGCAGTGCATGCAAAATCAGTTCCACTACAGACAACTTCTGCACAAGGTGTGTAGTTATATCCACTGGGATATGGCACATCCCAGCTGGAAGACCTCCTGGTTAAAAAGCTTCATTTTGGATAGAGGAAAAACAGACTAAGCAATGGGAAGTGTGCTTCTCACCTATTTCCCCCAGGATCTCCAGTGAAGGTTTTTGAATGCTTAAGACAATGGATATAAACCTTTGCCAAGATGTCTGGTCCCGGCAGCATGCTCTCTGCTGGCTGCAGCGCCCCATTCCCAAAGCTGAGCAGGGGCTGAGCACAGACAGGGTTTCTGCTGGCTTCTAAACCAATAATTTTCTACATATTTGGCAAAATAGAGGAGGCAAGAGAACTGGAGTGGAAGAAAGCAGGGTTCAAGGTCAGGCTGCACCATAGCTATCTTAAACACTAATAATCACCAGGTCCTTAGCCCCTCCCAGACTTTGTTAAATGAAGGGTTTGTACCAGTTGGTCCCAAAGCTCTAGTTTTGTTCAGCTGCCTTACAACACAGCTTGCCCTACACATCATAGCTAGAGTTATTGTCTTAAAGTACAAATTGGATCTGCCCGTGTACCAGGTCACTTCCCTGCCACAAGTCCCCTATCATAGAAGCCATGTCCCCCCCAACCCTTCCCTTCACCTCCCTGTGTGGCCAGCGTCTGCCAGCTCCCCCATCTCGGAGCTCAGCCACACCGGCTTTCTCTCAGTCCTGAAGCTTGCCCAACCCCTTGCTGTAGGACCTTTACACATACTAGCCTCTTTGCCTGGCATATCCTTCACCCCATTTTTCACCTGACTCACTCCTACTTTTCAGGTTTCAGTGAAGTGCTCCTTGCTCGGAGAGCCCCCTGACTGCTCCTTCTCACCCATTCAACCCCCTCCATGGTGGCTATTAGCAGGTTTCACAATTCTGCTCCTCACTGCAATAAACTTGTAACTTCAAGCTTATTTCCCAGGATAGTTTAACCTCTGTCGCCCACATTGGATGGTGGATCCACAAGGGCAGAGACAGATTCTGCTTTGCTCACCACCGGACACCCAGTGCCCCTGTCTCTATAAATATTTGCAGAATGAGCGCTGCAGAGGGTGCACACAAAAGCCGGCAGGCCCCGTGTGTGGCGGCTGGGGTTGGGGCCCTTCCAAGCCGGACACTTCCTGTCCCTCCTGCTCCTCCCCACTTACAATGTCAAATCTCTTATCTGTTGGTTGCTTTCGCCCTTTCTGCTCCTGAGAAGCACCCAGGCTCAGTGTGAAAAGAAACGGACAACCATCTTAGCCAGTTTAAAGACGGTCACAAAGGAGGGAAGAGCCTGAATTCTGCAATCACTGATGCTACTCCAGCCCCGACATTCATTTCATTCATTCATTCATCGCTCACACCACACACTTGAGCTCATCCCCCCAAAGAAAAGGCATGAAACTTGCAACCCAAACCCCTGGCTTCAGAGCTTTCAGAAGAGAGCTCTCCCCAAGGATCCTTCCTCCGGAAACACAGAAGCTCTCCGGGCAGACAGCAACAACACCATAGGATAACATCAGAGCAGGGAAGTTCAACGAGCTCTGAATTCAGTGCACTGGAAAGGCAGCAGCTTCCTCTCTGTGTCCTCAAACCAAAAGACAGTGGGGGCACCTTTTTCTGGTCATAGTGTTTGCAGCCTCCAAGTGTTTAAATGCCAGAGTTAAAATAACTAACTTTCTTCACCCTATTCGTGCCTTTCTGCACAGAGACTCATTCACCAGAATGTCAGGAGAGAAACAAAGACAGCTGACCGTTTTCTCCACTAGTGCCTATAATTAGATTCTCATGGAGAACTTGGCCACGACAGGGCTTTGCTGGACAAATACTACCTCCCCACCCCCCTCCCAAGCATCTCTTTCCCTCATCTCCAGGGAGACCCGGATAAAGCAGCCAGTCACTTACCCTCTTCAGCCATGCAAAATGCTTGTAAACATCAATGTCCCCATCCATGCTGGGCACCCATGTCAGCAGTTAGATTCCTTGGTTGAAAAAGCTCTTTTTCTGGCCAGAGACCAAATTTTCTCCTTTTCCTTGCTTCTGCCCCCTCCCCCTGGGGACGTCAAGCTGTGTTCAAGTTTCCCCCACTTCCCTGGCCTGCGTCCTTCAGCCTTTCCCTAAACAGTTTCAGATACACAACGGCTCAGACTGGACCGTGCTGCTCCGGTATCCACCCCCTCCGCCCCCAGACACACACACGTACCAGCTCTGGGATTCAGAGCCTGCAGAGCAATCAAACCTAGCAAAAAGGTAGGGAAAAAAAAGACAGAATTGGACAGGGGTTGTAAACACACACACACACACACACACACACACACACACACAGCAACATTCTTTTTGGTGATAATACCAGAGCCTGCCAGAGGGAAAGAGTCCTGAAGAAAATTCCTCGTCTGGCTTCCCTTTCTGCAGTGGCTGGAACTCATTACCGAGAGACCCCGATTTCCTGTCTCTGCTCCACTCTGCATTTACCCACAGGCTCCCAGCTGCTCTCAGTTTATTTGGGACTGGGGAGAAGACTAAAAATAAGCGCTGCTCTTGGAGGAGCTGCTGGTTCCCACACACAGCCTGACCCCCACCCTGAAGCCCACGCCTACCCCTTTTCCAGGCGGGTGTCGGGCTGGGCCCTGAGGAAAGCCTGTCATTTCCAAAAAAGAACACATTCAGAACCGGCTCCGGTCTGGGTTCCTGGCCCCGCTGGGTGTCTGCTGTCCTTGACACTGGTGGCACCGTCTGCCAGGGGCGAATCTGCCATTGGAGGAGTCTGGCCCGGTGCTGCCATCAGCTACCACGACCAGGGCTCCCTGGGGCACGTTAGCACCAGGATGGGTACAGTTCCTGTGAAGTCCCAGGCCTTGCTGACTGTCCCTCACTCCAGACTAGCTGCATCTGAAGCCAGAGGTGGGGGTAAGGTGAGGCCACCTCATGTGTGTGCCCAGGAGATTTAGGGAGAGCCCTGGGAAGGCAGTAGCTGATGGAGACAGGGAATGGTCTGTCTTCCTTTGGTGGCCTTCCAGGGTGGCCTCCCCAGCACTGCTCCCCACCCCACCCCCCAGGCTGCCCTCCACCTTCAGCCCCCCACCCCACTCCTTTGAGAGCTCCCCTAAACACAGCTTTTCTCCCTTGCCTGGCCCTTAGCACGCGGCCTCTGGCTAGGGCGATTATGAAAGCAGCCCTTGATGTGGGTGCAGCGGGAATGTGGTTACACGCAAGGCCCCTGAGAGCTGCTGCCCTAAACGACTTGCAGATGTACATCTTGTGATTGTGTGGGCCTTGCCGATGCCCTCGGGGGTCACCAGGGGGGTTCCTGGAACTGCCGGCCTGAAGGGAAGGCTCTACTGGGTGTGGGCATGCCCCCTCGCATGGCCTCAGCCTCTACCACTGCCTGAAAAAGAACAGAGACCCGGCCTGGCAGCGCGGTCCCCAGCAGGCTGGCCTAGTCACAGCAATTGGGGGCGGCGGGAGGGCCCTGGCCAGCAGCTGGCACGAGGGGAGGAGTAAATTCCTGGAGACACACCCAGATCAGAGGCTGGAAAGGAATAGCAGGCTCTGCTGTCCCCACACTGGGCTCTGGGCCCTTCTCGCCTCTGGCCCAGTTCGATAGAGGCCTGGGCCCCACCTGGTCGAAGTTCCCGGACCAGAGCCAGGATAGGATGTGTTGGTGGAATACCTAAGGTTGCAGGGGTAGGTGAGGTTTTTTTTGTTTGTTTTTCCTCTTTCCTGTCTGAAAGACTGGGAAAGCCGAAGGAAGAATTCATTTGGGCAACACACATTTGCCAGCATCCAAGGCCAATGAAACCGCCTTCCTGCCTTGAGTAAATACAGAGTTACCACACGGTATGTGGTAAAGGTGTTTCTGGGATTCTAGGGAAGAGGAGGCAAGAGTTGTTTTGGGGGCTGGATGAGGAGAAGCAGGGCACAGTCCCAGCCCGTGCTCCCCTTGGAAGGGGCTCAGTACCCTCTGTAGATTCTGGTATGAGAGGAGGCAAGAAAGGCCAAGGGAGCTTCTCTCAACCTTGCTCGCTCCCACCTGCCTGTGGGGATTGGCTCGGGTCACACCCCTCTCCACTTTACCACCTGCCCTGTTATATACTGTTGACAGGTCTGTGCACTGCACCAGACTGGAGAACATGTGTCTGAGCCCTGACATGCTGCTCTGACCTCCATGCCTGGTGCAGTTCTTGGCACACAGGAAGAACTTAAACATTCTTTGAGTGAAAGAGTGAAGCTCGCACGGAAAGACTGGCAAAATAAGCCTAAGATTCTATCCAGAGAACAGGAGTCTTGAAGGGGTGTTTCCCAAGGGTAAAGGTGCTCCACTGAGTGGATTTTCATCTATTAACTCATCTCATGTGTGATGAATGTGGGGAGGGAGGGTGGAGACAGGGAAAGGAGAGAAGGGAGGAATCCAGACAAGTTGCAGCAAAATTCTTGACATATTTTTATGGTGTCCTCAAGTAGCAATTCCTACGTCAGCCTTTAAAAAAAAAAAGTGTTTTATAAATCAACAGAAAACTCACAAAATAACACTCCAAAAGACCTAGGAGCTGGGCATGTGTGTGGCTGGTGGGCTGAGACAGGACACTGGAGCCATATGCACCTTTTTGCTCACCGACCCGCAGGTGACAGCTGGCCCGGGCATGGCCTGGTCATCTCGCTGGCAGGACAAACCCATGGCTGCACCACCCCCCTCAGAAGGCCATCGCAGCCAGGAGAAGCTCACAGGCAGGCTCAGGGGATTCGATAAGCCCCCGAATATGTTCATAAAATGCATACAAAGTACTATTTGGATACAGAAGTACTATTTTTCTGAAAAATTTATTTTCAGACTACCAAAATGATCTGTGACTCCCAAAGGGTTTTCTCTGGCCTATGCAATTACTAGGAAAGGTTTAATCCTCCCTTCAAGGGGCATTTGTGTGTGGGTGGGGAGGGTAGGTCGTAGGTCCTCCTTACAGGATGGGCCTTAGACCCACTGCTGGAAAGAGCGCTCAGGAACCCCAAGGGATACACAAAGAGGGGTCATTACAGTGACCCTGAAAGCCCAGGGGCCTCCCTAAAGCAAGTCACTCACCAGCAGCCACACTCAGCTCATCACTGCCTGGAACAGGAGGCAGCCGGCTGAGGGCAAAGGGCAGGACACGTGGGACACTGAGCGCTAGGGGACTGAAAACACAGCTAAGAGGACAGAGTGGTCAGGCTTGGACAGGGAAGCTCACTCAGCGTGTCCTCTTCCTCATCCCAGGGCTTAGAAGGGGACCCCATGAAAGTCACCTACGTGGCTGGAATCCCACTTAGGCATGGGAATGGCTGGGGATGGGTTCCTGCAGGTTTGCTCCTCCTGGCTGGCTGCCAGGAGTCAGCAGCATCTAATTGGGCAGAACTGTGGACTGAGAGGGGTCTCGTGGGTCACGTGCATCCTGAACTCTAGCTCAGCCCCGAGCCTTGGGCTCTGGGCCACCGTGACAGGTGTCAGGATGCCCCTGGTATGCCAGACACAGGTTTGCGTTCAACAGGTATGCTGCACAGTGAGCCTGCCACTGTGGAGCGGAGGCGGAGGAGCCGGGCCCGAGGACACAGCTCCTTTGTGCTGCCAAGCAAGTCTTGCTTGTAAAACAGCATCCTGATCACCGCAGCCCTGGTCCCCGCGGTGCATAGGCATGGGAACCACCTCCACAAGGAGTTAGGACAAGGATCCCAGACTTTTCCCATAAAGGGCCAGATGGCAAATGTTTCAGGCTTTGTGGGCCAGATGGTCTCTGTTATACTCAACGCTGCCATTTGTAAGCGCAAGAGCAGCCACAGCTAACACATAAACCTAAGAGCGTGGCTGTGTGAACACTTTGTAGACCCTGAAATTAGGATTTGAGGCCATTTTCACATAAACATACTCTTAGGATTTCTCCATCACTGAAAAACATAATCCTTCTTAACTCACGGGGCATAAGAAACAGGCAGTGAGCCAAATGCAGGCCATGGATTGCTGACCCCTGGTGAGGGCTCTACCTCCCCATCTATAATGAAGCACCCTGGGTTGGAGGCTATTTCTTGTAAAAAGGCAGCTTATGACCCAGGAGGTTGGAAACAGGACCTGAAACTGTGCATTGCTAACAAGCTCCCAGGGGATGCTTATCTAGGAGGATCTCAGCACCATCTTTGAATAGTCAGAGGTTAGGAAACCACTTTCAGAAGTTTCTTAGAGCACAGTGGATAGAGCACATTTCCCTGAAAGTGTGAAGCCTCCAGAGCCTGCCTGCCTGCCAGTGGTGCCTAAAAGGGCAGAAGGTTCCTGGTGGATGTCTACATGCTCAGACCCCAAGTTATGCTAACCTGGCAACACAGGCCACCATGTCCCCTGGGCCTGAAGCAGGAAACTTACGGGGAAGGATTTATGTGCTCTTTCACCAGTGTTTGCACATTCGTGGTCATTTATAAACATTGGTTCTTAGGGACTGAAATGGTTTCAAGTCAGATCTGCAAGGAGCCAGACCTCTGGAATTTAGTAGGGTACAATTTACTTGGGGGAGATTGGGGGTGGGGGGGAACCCAGGAAAGTTAAAACTGCTCAGTTTACAGTAGCTGAAAGGTCCCCACTCTGAGAAGCTACACCAGGAAAAATGTATTAAAAACTCCAAGGTACAGGAGGTTTCTCCAAGGCAGGGCCTGGCAACACAGGGTCAAGAAATGCCTTCCGGAACGGAGGGAGCCATCCTAATAGTGTCTCAGCAAAAAGCACTGGACTTAAGGGGTCTGGAGACGTCTTCTCTTCTTTGACAATGGAAGGCCAGGTCCATGTTCCCAGGACCAGCCACCAGTCCTCCCATTTCCTCTCCCCCAGCACAAACAGCAGAGGCTTCTCTGGCTTGCCCTTTGTCCAGCGGGTTCCAAGGAAAATGGGAAAGAACTCTGCCAACTGACCCAGGTACACTGCCCACCAGCTTCATTAATGAAAGGAGCTTAGGTCATCTTTCTAATTGAAACAAAGCTATTTTTCCTTCTATAAAGCCCATACCTTCTTCCTTGGGATTCAGACTTTCTAGCATTTATCCCTGACTCCCACCTAGCGGCTTCATCCAGTACTGCACAGGAACAAAGAACCCAAAGGCACACGGGGCCCTGCTCTCAGGGAAGGAGTCCCTCGGGAGAGAAGCATGGGGGGAGGGGGGGAGTGATACCCATGATTTTCAGTTCTCACTCAAGGCAACAAACACACTGGGAGCTGGCTCATATAAGCCCCCCCCATCTTGAAATATAAGCACCAAGTTTCCCTTTCTCTCAAGATTCAGAGAAAAAGATTTCCCTATAAAACTCCTGTAACTTTTCAAAATGAAGATGTCCAACACACATTTATCCTGATCCATCTTTTGTTGTCGGTCCCTGGGTGGAGAATAAAAGGTACAGAGACAAATCACATGGCGTAAGAAACAAGCTCACAGTTCGTAGTTCAGAGAACAGCCTTTTCTCCCTACCTTTTCTTGTGACTCCTCTGGCTTTTCAGTACAGTAAACAGATGTGCTTCTTTGGCCAGAATGAAAGACTGCACGCTGAATCTGGCAGGAATGACGGGGCTTTGTTTGAGGGGCTGGGAGCGGAGGAAGCCACCATCTGTGACAAGGCATTGGAACGATGAGGAGGGGCGGCCGCGTGCCTGCCTGGGCCACTTTGTTTGAGAGACTAGTGCAGAAGGGACATGAGGGCACCTGAAGCTACCGCAGGTTGTCAGAGGTGAGCACGTGTCCCAGATTCCCCCTCACTTCCCCGCCATGCTATTTCATGGCTTCTGGGAGGTCAGCCTCCACCAAGCCCAGACCGTGGGGCAGCTAGCACTTTGTAGGAAGAGAGGAGGGGTAGGTTCTGAAGTGTTAGAGAAACATCCAGAGCTGCTTCATCTGGAGACCCTGCTGGCTCTGACAGCTCTTGGGCATTATCCAGGGACGAGAGTCACCACCTCACTAGCTGACTGTTCACACTGGAGCTGGAAGACTGGACCCTATATTGGCTCTACCCCGCCAGCCCAGCCCTGGATCTACCCAAGCAGCCTCTGCCCGGCCAAGGCAAGCAGGTATAGAAGAATAGAGACACTCCTTCCAGACCATGGAAAAGCCTCACTCAAGGTATAGTCAGATTCCTGGAAGTGGCCAGAGTGGCACCAGCTCCTGTGGTCATGTCAGGGCCACTGATGAGCACCTTTCTCCTTTCTGGCCTTCAGACCATCTGGTGGGATTGAGAGGCTCTGGACCAGAAACAGCCATGCTCTCCCTGAGAGCATCATGAGCACTTCACCACAGGCTGAGGAGGTGGCTGCAGGGAGACGAAGGAGGCAGCCCTTTGGTGGAACTCAGCTCTGTTCCCATCACAGCAGAGATGCCTCAGCCCTCCCTCCAGAGTCTCAGCTTCATTCTCTGCTGGTATGGACCAGGAGGTTGGCCCTATCTACCCAGTGTGAGAGAGGACCTTTCATCTCCTGAGGTCACATGGCTCTGCTGTACCACAGGACAGCCCCACAGAAGCTTCTCTGCTGGTCAGGTCCCAGCTCATCCTCGACCCCAGGACACTATCCCTACAGGAGGGCCTTACTGGAAGCTCCTAGGTACCCTACCAACTTTCTGGTGATAGCCCAGAATCGAGACACAGACACCAATTCCAGGGAATTTGGGCCTTTTGTTCCTTTCCTTATTGAAGCCCCAGAGAGGGTCCCCAGCTTAGAGAGCCCCACATACACCCTTCTAGGCCTGGAGCCCACTCTCCTCATTTACTGCCCTCCAAGGAAAGGAAGACCCTATTTTAGGCCTCAAATCTCTGGAAACTCACTCACAACCCAGCACCACTGAATCCTAGGCAGGTCTGCTCTCCTTGGTCTTTATGAGTCTGATCTGTTTACAACTAGCCCCAGGCAGAGTCCTTGCTGCTGCCAATCATTCTCTGTCCAGCCCGCCAGCACCTGCAGGGGGAGGACCAGCCCCACTGTAAAGAAACACAGCCGCCTGTGATGTACTAGGACCAGGGGTGCCTTCCCCACCCAAGAAAAAGGCAGGGCCCAGGCTCTTCTGCTACCTGTTTCTATTCTAACCACCAACCATTCCCCACATCCGCCTCTGCCTCTTCACTGCCTGTTTTCCTTCCTTATGCACAGAGGCCAACATTGGTGTCTGAAGGTCCGTGGTATGGACAGCATTTTCTATCACATTGTCCTCTCACCCTCTCATCACAGAGGTGGTTAGGGCAGCTAATCCACAGCTGTGTGTACATGCAGGGTCTTCAATTTCCATTTCTTCTGCACTTAACATCTCTTTGTAGGCCTGGAAAACTTGGCCCCAAAATTAGGAGCAGCCCAGGGTGCCTGAGTGGCTCCGTCAGTTAAGCATCTGACTCTTGACTGGCTCAGGTCATGATATCACGGTTGGGGAGTTTAAGCCCCATGTCGGGCTCTGTGCTGATAGCATGGAGCCTGCTTGGGATCCTCTCTCTTCGTGCCCCATCCCCCAAGCTCTCTGCCCCTCCCCTGCTCACACACTCACTCTCTCAAAATAAATAAACTTTGAAAAAAAATATTAGGATTCTCTTCTCCAGGGAATGGAGTACATACACACACACACACACACACACACACACACACACACACACAGCAGGAGAGAGTGGGAAAGAAAGGGGGGATGAATGCAGGAGAGAAAACATGAGAAGAATTTTCAACAAGAATAAAATCAAATCTAAAGGCCATGTGGCAGTTGCTCTGGGCTGTCTTTCTACAAGTCATTCATCCTTCTCCTTCCTATTACAGCTCCTTTTTGACAAAGGCCACCGACCACTATGGTAATGAAAGTGCCAATACTGGTTTCCCAGCCTCCCTTGCAGCTAGGGCTTGCACATGTGAGCAGATCTGAACCTTGGGACTATATGGGAAGCCTGCTGCAGGGCTTCAGAGAAGATTTTCCTTCTAATTGGAAAACAAGGGAAGGACAGGTCCTACCTCTGGACATGTTGCCTGGAGCTGTAAAAGCCATCTTGCAACTGTTAGGCAGCAGCTGGAAGGAAAAACCACCCCCTTGAGATGGGGCACAAAGACAGGAAAATCCAGAGCCCTTGAGGCCATCCCAGAACCGCTGATTGGACCCTGGGAACACCCATCTTCTGTGTACCTTGTTAGTGACATACAAACCTCCTTACTGTTTATGCCACTTCTCTGGAGAAGCAACACCAACTGCCAGAGAGGTCACGAGGCACAGCTGGACCAGGCCGGGGCGACATACGACAAAGCAGTAATGGAGGCATATGGCAAAGCCTGTCGACTTAAGAGGAGACTAGCACAAACACATGAGGGACACACAGCTATCCTGGAGGACAAGGATAACCACTGCCTGCCTGACCCTTCGAGCAGCCTTGATTGTTCCAATTCTAAGCCACATGTATTTTTTAAATAATTCAAGTCTCTGTGGTTTATGGCAGTGTGTCTCAAACTTTAACATTAAACATGACTATGAATCACTGGAAGATGGTTCGATGGGTATAGCTGCGGGGGTTCTGCCCTTTTATAAAAACACCAAGCAACAAGCAAACTACCAGGGGATGGCAAGGTTGCTGGTCCACAGACCACAGTTTAAATGGGGAAGCCTTCTGACTACCCATCTAAAACCAATCCAATGTGTACCAGTGGGTTTCTTCACTACTTTGGACTCTACTTCCATACAGGTAAGACCTACTATGGAATGTGTGTACCCCCAGATTATAAAAGGACTTTAGGTCTACAACATCTAATATACAGGCAGGCGGTCTCTGCCCAGAATAAAAACTTAGCATGCTGTGCTGGTATCCTGGAATGTTTATATGAACTTTTGACCCGCCCTAAAAGTACACCGGTCATAAGCTGCTGATGGGCAATAATTACTCTAGAAGACTCTGAATGCAACAACTTTCAGGAAAACTCTCTTCAAAGGCAGGCATTCCCCAACCACCATAAATAACCTCAAAACAGATCTACAGATCTTAATATAAGCGGTTTTCAGCAACACATCTTGAAAAACTGATAAACATGTCGACTGCCTTTGGATCAAAAATATAGAAGAATCCTTTTTGGTAAGTTATCGATGTTAGTCCTATTTCACACCACACACTAAGAAATATTGCAGGTGAACTCAAGTGAACTCTAAGACCCAAATCAAACCATGAACTTACTAGAGGAGGATACAGGTATTATTTGATCTGAGGTTTAAAAAAAAGGCCTTTCTAGCGATAAAAGGAAAACAAGAAACCCAAACAGGAAAGACTGATCGTTAATTACAACCCTTTTAAAGTTTAGTCTCAAAAAGCACCACAAACAGCATTTTAAAAACAAAGTAAGAAAAATGCCACAAAGTGACCTCTCTTAAAAAGGTCAATATATAAGAAAAAGCACTAAAATCCTACAAGGGAGAGGGGAGAAGAACATAGAATATGAATAGACCAAGGCGGAATAAGCAGATCCAAGGTGACTCTGGGGTGTGCAGGAGGAAAATATTAGATCTATTTTTTTAACATGTCCCTTAAAAATCCCTGTTTGGGGCTATGTTTTATAATTTATATACAATAGGGCAATACTATGTATATAAGTATGTATAAATTGAAAATGAATCTTTTTCCAGATAGGGATAGGAGATCAAAACTTTGGAGACCATACAAAAGAATACTAATACAAATAAAATCTTTAGCCTTCCACTAAGCAAAGAAGTACAAAGTGGTAAAAAGACCTTTTTTCTTTAGAAATGAGTAAAGCTGGTTTTTAAATCTTAGTGATTGTTGTTGATCAGGATGTACCTCAAACCCTGCCAGTGAAAATATAAATGAGTAAAATCTTCCTGAAAAGTGGTTTGGAAAAAATGGGTCAAAGGCTTAAATATATTAATACACTTGGATTAGAGTTGCCAGATTTGGCAAACTGCATGGGACATAGTAAGAATTGTCCATTGCTTATCTACAATTCAAGTTTAATGGGGTATCTTGTATTGTGTCTGTTTACTTTAGTTTCACCTGTAGGACTCTATCTTAAGGAAATGTCTAGAGATAAAAATATTCCTGGACGTTCTCTGCAGCGAAGCTATAGATTAGTGAAAGACTAAAGATAACCTAAATGTTACTATTAGAGGAATGGTCACATAAATCCAGGCACGGCCGTACAAGGTAGAAGTACATAATCATTGTAAACTATACAGAGAAGAAAAGAACCAAGAGCTATTTCCTGTACTCTGGGAAGACCGGGCTTTCACTGGGGAAGACACTCCAAGGCATCTCGTGGTTATGTGATGGTGAGGGCCCGGGCAAGCCAAGAAGGGGCATTTAAAACAAGATGCTAAACTGCCCTGCAGCCTGATGCAAGCGTTCAGGAAACCTTGGAAAAAGCTCGGTCTGGGAGTTTCCAAGGGGCCCCAGGCACGTGGTGACAGAAAGCCCAAGGACAGAAAGAATCAACAAGTGACTTTAGGAGAACTGTGGCTGATGGATACTAGGAGTAGTGACATTTGATAACCAACATTTGGTTTTTAAGTTTTGTTTTCAACACTGAAACATTCCACATATAAGCTCACCATCCCATACCTACAATTCTGAAACCTCCATAGCTCTGAAAATCAAAAGGTTTGTTTGTTTTTAAAAAGATAATGTTGGTGCCATTATTTGGCAGTCTAACTGGACCTGAACTAGCAGAATATTTAGTCTTTCTTTATCCCATTCAGGACATTCAGGAGTTTTGCTGAAGAAACGTTAATGTGTTCCTGCTCCCTGCCTGCTAGAGAGAGAATAGATTACACAGCAGAGATACACTGTTTAATAAGGTTTAATAAGCTCTGACTTCTAAAAGGCATCTGGACCCAAGGGCTCCAGGTGGAGGCAGATCGAGGGCCGAAAGACCAGTAACTCTCTTTAGGTGTCACCAAGCTCCCATTAAACACAGAAGCTGGAGTCAGTCAGGCTAGTGGGAATGGAGGGAGGGATGGGTGTCCATGCCCAAGGAAAAGAGCAAAAGATGGTCAGAGAGGACTGGAGAGAAGTCAGGAACAGCCAGAATTCCTGGTGAAACCTGAGGGAGGCAGAGACCCTTCTGCCTCGGGATGTGAGAGAAGAATTAACTCCTAAAACCCCCCTGCAACTCCTGACCGACCCCGGGCTGGAAAGGGTGAGTGGGGAAGCTGGTGCAGCCTTCGGTCTGGTAGTGACACAAGTCTGAGAGCCCACCAAGGACTATCTTCATTTGGGGATGACACAAGGAGGTCTGCAAAACTAGACGGCAACTGGCCCACCCGCGAGCCACCCCACAGGCCTCCCTACCCTCTTCTAGGCAGCATCTGGCTGTACTTCCTATTGCTGCCTTAACAAATTACTACAAACTACAAACCTTGCAGCTTCTAACAAGACAAACATACTGCCTTACAGTTCTGGAGGTCAGAAGTCCCATGTGGAGCTCTCTCGGCTAAAGAAAGGTGCTGGAGGCTCAGGGGGGAAGCCACTTTTCCAGCCCCCGCCTGTGTCCCTCGGCTCCTGATGCACTTCCACCTGGAAAGGTCGGCTCCCACTGCTCCCACATGGATTCTTCTGCTGCCTCCTTCCACTTATAAGGACGCCAGTGACTACATTGGGCCTACCTGGGCAATCCACACGGCTTGCTCTTCCTATTTAAACTCTGATTAACCACCACGATTCCATCTGTTACCTTCCCTTTTGCCATGGAAAGTGATATGCACAGGCTCTGGTTGATTAGCACATAGACGTCTTTGGGAGACCACTCCTCTCCCTACCACACTGGTGTAGGTATGATACTGGACACCAGGTAGGCAGCCTACATAATGAAAATCTTGAATAACATGTACAAATATAACGAAGAGTTCTTCAGTGTTCAGAGGAAGGCACGGGTATGAGACTGTATCGACTATGTGCCTGCTGCCGCTGTGTGTTTTCATCACCAATAATGGCCACCACCACCGAATGGACGAATTCTCCCGCGGAAATGTACCGTCTAGTGAACTGCACCTCTACACTTGGATGAATGCAACTTTGAAAGAACTGACTAGTTTAGTAGAACTCTACCCAGAAGCTAGAAAGAAGGGCACACACTTCAGTTTTGCCATTGTTTTTACAGATCCTAAAACAGCCTGGCTATCGAGGAAAGGAGATTGGCAAACCATGTCCGGGAGGAAGGGGACTGATGACTGCATGAGCCTGCAGTCACAGAAGTTCCACACAGGAGACTACCTGGACATAGCAATCACCCCTCCAAATCAGGCATCGTTTCCTTGAGGGCACATGGAGACTATATTAAATTTTATTTACTACTTCGTGAATTATTTTCCATTCAGTTATGTAAAATGAACTTTNCTGCATGAGCCTGCAGTCACAGAAGTTCCACACAGGAGACTACCTGGACATAGCAATCACCCCTCCAAATCAGGCATCGTTTCCTTGAGGGCACATGAGAGACTATATTAAATTTTATTTACTATTTCGTGAATTATTTTCCATTCAGTTATGTAAAATGAACTTATTCCTCCTCTCAAAAGAAGAAAAAAAGTCAGCTAGGATATCTGGGATGCAATCTGTCTCATCACAAATGACTTAGCCTCTGGACAGGATATCTTTGCCTCCTGGGTTTCCAACATCAAGCTCTTCCTCCCAGTTTAGTGGCCCCGTTCTGGCCTTCCCACCTCTGTGTGTACTTTCCCACTCTGGATCAGTCTGCAGGACTCCAGCTTTAGACGACTGCATTTTGGCTTTCATCCCCAAACTCAGCTTAGGCAATCACATGCTCCCTCAAGCTTCCCAGTTTCCTCTCTTCTGCCCTGGAATGGCTGCAGTTTAGACATGTCCTCAGCAGGCAAGCTCCTCACCTTACCCAGTCCCGAATATCATCGGCTCTTAAAGTAGACCAGCTGGTCTCTTACAGCTTTGGTTCCTTGTCTCCTTCCCTTAGAGACTAGTAGGTGTGTAGCCTTGATCCCAAGAGAGCAGAAGGGGTGTTAGGAAACCTGCATCCCACTCTAGGGACAGAACGCACCAGGGCAAGGAGGTCTGAAGAGCAAGGGCAGCAGTGAAGGAGTGGGTGAGGTGACAAGGTTCTAGCTGTTGCAAGAAACAAGGAACGGGGGGCACGACTGAGTATAGAGACCCCAGCTGGGGATTACAACTCGGCAAGTTGTACATGTGATCCTGCAGGGAAAAACATTCATGCTTGCTCTCCTGCGACCCTGGATCTCCCCCTTCTCAGGGAGCATGATGACGGGAGCGCACAGGCAGCCTGACTGTGAGGCTTAAGCTGCTTGCCTGGGCTCTCTCTCCTGCTGGAAAGGACTACCCAGCAGGGGCCGGCCAAAGCTGGATGGGAAGCAGGAAGAGGCTGGAAAGTGCGCAGAGGTAATAGTCTCAGGCGGTGTGGCATGCTGTGGGCCCCGTGGTTGTGTGATTATGTTTCCCAGTGGTTTCCCAAACAGGCCATGGGCCCACTCACCAAGCTCTCTTTGATGTAGGCAGCTGTGGGGCCCGGGATCTGGCTCAGGAGGGCTGCTCTCTCCTGAGGGTGCTCCAGCATCTCCAGGGCCAGTCTCAAGTCCTCAACGAGATGGAGCACTGGGAAAGGGTTCGTGTGGGAGGTTGTGGAGGCCAGAGCAGGCTCGCAGCTCCCATCACCGATATCTGCACCTGTTTTAGTGCCTGGAATGAGAGAGAGGCAGGAACTTTGGTAAGAAGGGTGGATGCCATGGGCGAGGAACCGGTAGAGAGCAAAGAGAAGAGGTAGGGGAAAGAAGATGGATAAGAAGCCTAGAAATCCACTTGTGCCTCAGCAGAATCATTCTCAAAGTAAACTCGGCAGAAACCATCTTTAATCCTGGGTGGGGCATGACAGGAAGAAACCGGACCCAAGTGGACAACTTGCCCACAGGGAATGATGTACAGAAACTCACACCCCTAGACAACTGGGAGAACACAGCCAGCCCTTAGCAGTGACCTGAAACATGCTAGCTAAAACAACAAGCTGCTATTCTTCAGCTCTTAGATCCATAAGTTTCAGTTAATGTGGTAGGGCTGTCTGTACAGATGGCACCCAAAATTCCTTCCCTCCCTGTATGTATTCCTCTCCTCACCTCTCCACTCCTCCCACAGTGGTTCCCGACTCCGGGCTGGCCAGTGATGGGCTCTGCACAATACAATGCCGTAGACTGCCACTGTCCCAGCTCTGGTGACGTTTAGTGAATCGGAATCTTTCTGGATCTTCCCACCAGGGGGACCTCAACATCCCCTAATGTACTCACACTTTAAAGCTGTATTAGTTACAGTGAATCGAAAACTCCCCCCCACCCACCTCCCACCCCAGTTATGGACCGTGAAGCTCTGAGGGCAGGGTTCCTGCCAGTTGCCTGACTTCCTGGCATCACAGCCCCTGCCCCGCTGATGTCGAAGGGGCATCTGACTATATGCACCCATGCTTGGGGGAACAGCTTGAACGGGAAGAGAGCTTGGACTGAGTCAGCTCTTTCTAATTTCAAGTGTCCCAAACAGGGCCTGTTTTTGCCTTTGTAAACCTCACCATTTAAACAAACAAACAAAACGTCTTCTTTGCATAAACACAGTGGTCTATTTTTCAAACCAAAGACTGGGGTGATACAGTCTGACAAAGGATTTCTGTGCTTTTTACAGTAATAAAAAAACACTTTAGAAAATATGGTGTTGATGGTGGAATTTCTAGGGCATTTGGATTGTTTGTAAGGCCAACAGGATAAAATACTTGGAATCAGGGCTCTGCTGGAAAATGTGGGCAATAGGGCCACCACATCCACAGTTACTGGGCAGGCCTGACGTCTAAATCTAGGTCCCTCCACCCCGCTAAGAGCCAGCTTCCTAGTTGCCACGGCAGTCTTTGCAAGGGAAAATCCACACAGAAGGAAACAATTACTATTTGATTGCTGGTTTGCTTTCTGAAAGCGCAGGATGGAGGGAATTGTGGGTCACAATCCCCATGGCTCTAAGGAGCTGGGAAACTGCCGATTACCCACACTCTGGTATATGATCAGCAGTGTCTGGACCCTAAAAATCCGATGGGGAGTTGACTATGAAGGGCCACAGCCAACCTCAGGGAAGAAAATGGACTGAGCAGAGCAAGACCCCCCAGTTTCCAATTTGCTGAGTCATTGCTGACCATCCCAGATATGTTCCAACACAGACACTTTCATAATCAGACAATAAGTCAGGCCAGTCAGGCCACGGGTAGGTGGGGAGACCAAGATGTTCATTAACTTTAGGTCACTCTGTGGTCTTGGACAAGTCTCTTCCTTTCTCTGTACCCCCTCTCTGCTTTGGTATTCTTCCCTACCATTCAAGGTGTGTGTGTGCGTGTGTGTGCGTGTGTGTGCACACACGCATCTGTGACTATTTGTGCATGTGATGTATGTATACATAAAAGACTTACATCCCTATTTTTTTTTTTTTGCAATTCATATCAATACACAGGCTCACAGAATGGTCCAGAATGGTGAAACTTTTTAAAAATTTTTTTTAATGTTTATTTATTTCTAGGAAAGAGAGAGAAAGAGAGCGTGAGCAGGGGAGGGTCAGAGAGAGAGGGAGTCACAGACTGAAACAGGCTCCAGGCTCTGAGCTGGCAGTCAGCACAGAGCCCGACGCAGGGCTTGAACCCACGAACCGCGAGATCATGACCTAAGCGAAAGTCGGACGCTTAACCGACTAAGCCACCCAGGCGCCCCCAGAATGGTGAAACTTTTAATGCCTAGCATTACAAAAGGCAACAACTGTCTAGAACACTCAGTTCCATACTCCACACATTCCCTTCAGATGATTAGCTCCTATGGAAAAATTACAACCACAGGGGGAAAAAAATCAGAATATAACAAACCAGCTACAACAAAGAAGAAAATATTTGCCCTCATACTTGAGGGTAACAGAGCAAGATAAAAGAGACAATAACATAACTTATAACACAACATACAAAAGAGACAAGGTGTTATTCCCCAAATTACTTCTCAGGAAAGAGCAATTCACCTTATACTCAAACCCTAATAAAACTTCTCTTTGGGGGCACTCTCTTACTCTATTTTGAAAAACAAAGCACTCTTTGGGGAAGGCAGATTAGCATAAAGGTCTTCAATTTTTTATGCGCATTGAGTTTTACAAACTATAGATGCCTGGTCCTACCTCCAGAAGTTCTAAATGGTCTCAGATGTGATCTGGAATAATAAAAAGCTCCCCAGGTGATTTTAATGTGCAGCCTCAGTTGAAACCATCTAAGAAACCTGAAATCTAAGCAAATCACCACAATCAGTATTAAAATTTGATGTTTAGGGAGGCCACCTGGTAATTATTTTAAGGATGCATAACTAAAGCTTAATACGGATTTAGTAATTATTAGAGAAAATAAGACCAGGTAGAATGAAAGCATAGGATTTTATTGAAAGCCTTTTAATGATCACTTCTGAAAGCAAGTAAGAAGGTATGTAGTAATAATTAGGGTTACTTGTAGATGTTTTGGTTCTTCTCTACTTGGGCTCACAGTGGGATTACATGTCTGCCCCTTGTTTACTAATGGCCACATGATTTCCTTTGGCCAATAAATATGAAAGTTTTAAGGATGAGTACATAATTCCCCATATCTCTTTCACCTGCTCTGGCCTCTGGTCATGGTGGAGACTGAGTCAGGCCATGTCCAAGAATGATGACGACATGGACCAGAGCCCTCAGCAGATCTGGAGAGAACTTAAAGTATGAATAAGAAACAAACTATGCTGTTTCAAGCTACTGATCTTTTAGGCTATTATGCTGCAGTAACAGCATACAAACTATACACTTCACTCATACAAACTATGTATGTCATATAATTCAGAAATACATATATGAAAGATCAACTTTAAAAAAATGATCTTTTAATAGGTTCAAACTTAAGCAACAATCAACTTAATATAGACTGCTATATGTGTAAGATGATAACCACAAAACAAAGATTGGTAACAGGTATGCAAAAAAAAAAAAAAAAGAAAAAGTAATCCAAGCATATCAGTAGAAAAAGCCACCAAATTTGGGGAAAAAAAGAGCAAGAAAAAAAAGAAACATAGAAGAACTATAAAAACATCCATAAAACAAGTAACAAAATGACAATAAGTACATACCTGTCAATAATTACTTTGAATGTAAATGGACTAAATGCTCCACACAAAAAGACAGAGGGTGACAGAATGGATAATAAAAAAAACAAGACCCATCAAGATGTTGCCTACAAGAGACTCATTTCAAACCTAAAGACACATGCAGATTGAAAGTGAAGGGATACAAAAAGCATTTATCATGCAAATGGAAGCAAAAAGAAAGCCTTAGTAGCAATACTTATATTGGAGAAAATAGACTAAAACAAAGACTATAACTAGAGAAAAAGAAGGGCACTATATAATAATAAAGGGAACAATCTAACAACAAGATATAATGGTTATAAATATGGATGCACTCAACATGAAAGCACCCAAATACATAAAGCATCTAATAACAAACATAAAGGGAGTAATTGAGAATAATACAGTAATAGAGAACTTTAACATCTTACATCAATGGATAAATCAAGCAGAAAATCAACAATTTGATTTACATTTGAATTACATTTTGGACCAGATGGAGCTAACAGATATATTGAGAACATACCATCCCAGAATACACATTCTTTTCAAGTACACATGGAATATTCTCCAGAATAGATCACATATTAGGCCAAAAGACAAGTCTCAACTCAACAAATTCAAAGTCATACTGTGTACCTTTTCCAACCATAACACTATGAAACTAGAAATGAGCCACAAGAAAAAGTCTGAGAAGAACACAAATACATGAAGGTTAAATAACATGCTACTAAACAATGAATGGGTCAACCAGGAAACCAAAGAGGAAATTAAAAAAAAAAACATGGAGACAAATGAAAATGAAAATATAATGGTCCAAAATCTTTGGGATGCAGTAAGAGCTGTTCTAAGAGGGAAGTTTATAGCAATACAGGACTACTTCATGACAAAAGAAAAATCCCAAATAAACAACCTAACCTTCACTTTAAAAGAACAAAACCCAAAGCCAGAAGAAGGAAGGAAATAAGATTAGAGGAGAAATAAACAAAATAGAAACTAAAAAAACAAAACAAAAAACAAACAAACAAACAATAGATCAATGAAACCAGGAGCTGGTTTGTTGAAAATACCAACAATATTAATAAACCTTTAGCCAGACTCGTCAAAAAATAATGAGGTGGGGGCCTCAAATAAACAAAATTATAAATGGAGGAGAAGAAATAACCAATACAAAAGAAATACAAAGGATTATAAGAGTATATTGTGAGATATCATATGCTAACAAACTTAACAACCTAGAAGAAATGGGTAAATTCCTAGGGACATATCTCCAAAAACTGAATCAGAAATAAGTAGAAAATTTGAACACACTGATTGCCAGCAATAAAATTGAATCAATAGTCAAAAAAAAAAAAATCCCAACAACAACAAAATTCCAAACAAACAAAAGTCCAGGACCAGACGGCTTCACAAGTAAATTCTACCAAACACTTAAAGAACAATTCATACGTATTCTTAAACTATCTCAATAATTAGAGGAGAAAGGAAAACTTCCAAATTCATTCTATGAAGTTAGCATTACTCTGATACCAAAACCAGATAAAGATATTGCAGAAGAAGAGAACTACGGGCAAATAATTCTGGTGAACATAGATGCAAAAATATTCAATAAAATATTAGCAAACTGAATTCCATATATAAAAAAAATCATTCACTACAATCAAGGGGGATTTATTCCTAGGATGAAAAGGTGATTCAATGCTCACAAATGAATCAACATGATGCATGACATCAATAAAAGAAAGGGTAAAAATCATATGATCATCTCAATAGATGCAGAAAAACCATTTTTCAAAGTACAACATCCCTTCATGATAAAAACCCTCAACAAAGTAGGTTTAGGTTTAAAAAGAATAGATCTCAACATAATAAATGCCATAAGAAAAACCCACAGCTAACATCAAACACAATAGTGAAAAACTGAGAGCTATCCCCTGAGGGTGAGGAGCAAGACAGGAATGTCTACTCTCACCACTTTTATTCAACATAGTCCTGGAGGTCCGAGCAATAGCAATCAGACAACAAAAAGAAACAAAGGAATCCAAATTGGTAACTAAGAAGTAAAACCATCTTGTTTTCAGATGGCATAAAACTATATATAGAAAACCTGAAAAACTCCACCAAAAACTACTAGAACTGATAAGTGAATTCAGTAAGATTGTAGGATACAAAATAAATATACAGAAATCTGTTACATTTCTACATACAAATAATGAAGCAGCAGAAAGAAATTAAGAAAACAATCCTATTTACAATTGTACCAAAAATAAAATCCTTAGGATAAACTTAATCAAGGAGGTGAAAGACCTGTACTCTTAAAACTTAGAACACTGATGAAAAAAATTGAGGGTGACACAAATGGAAATATATTCCATGCTCATCAACTGGAAGAACAAGTATTGTAAAAATGTCCGTACTACCCAAAGCGATCTAAAGATTTAATGCAATCCCTATCAAAATACCAATAGCATTTTTCACAAAACTAGAATAATCCCTAGATTTGTGTGAAACCACAAAATACCTCAAATAGCCAACGTGATCTTGAAAAAGACAAAACTGGAAGTATCACAATCCCAGATTTCAACTTATACTACAAAGCTGTAGTACTCAAAACAGTATGGTACTGGCACTGAAACAGACACACTGATCAATAGAATAGAATAGAGAGCCCAGAAACAAACCCATGATTATATGGCCAATTAGTCTATGACAAAGCAGACAAGAATATACAATGGGAAAAAGACAGTCTCTTTAACAAATGGTGTTGAGAAAATTGGGCAGCTACATGCAAAACAATGAAACAGGACCACTTCCTTATACCATAAAAATAAAAACTCAAAATTGGATTAAGTACCTAAATGTGGGACCTGAACCCATAAAATTCCTAGAGGAGAACACAGGCAGTAACCTCTTTGACATAAGCCATAGCAACTGTTTTCTAGATACGTCTCCAGAGGCAAAAGCAAAAATAAACTATTCAGACGTCGTCAAAATAAAAAGCTTCTGGGGTGCCTGGGTAGGTCAGTCAGTTAAGCATCCAACATTTGGTTTCAGCTCGGGTCATGGTCTCAAAGTTCTTGTGTTTGAGTCCCACATCAGGCTCCGGGCTGTTGGCGTGGAGCCTACTTAAGATTCTCTCTCAGCTACCTCTCTCTCCCTCACTTGCTCTCTCATAAATAAGTAAGTAAATAAATAAATAAATAACTTCTGCACAGTAAAGGAAACCATCAATAGAACTAAAAGACAACCTTTTGAATGGGAGAAGATGTTTACATACAACTTAACACCAAAAGATCCCCAGATAATCCAATTAAAAATTGGGCAGAAGACATGAACAGACTTTTCTTCAAAGACATCCAGATGGCCAACAGACACATGAAAAGATGTTGAATGTCACTCATCATTAGGGACATGTGAATCAAAACCACAGTGAGATATTACCTCACACTGGTCAGAATGGCTAAAATGAAAAACACAAGAACCAACAGGGGTTGGCGAGGCTGTGGAGAAAAAGGAACCCTCATGCACTGTTGGTAGGATTGCAAACTGGTATGGCTACTATGGAAAACAGTATGGAGGCGCTTCAAAAAATTAAAAATAGAATTACCATATGGTCCAGTAATTCCACGACTGAGTATTACCCAAAGACTGTGAAAACACTAATTCAAAAAGACATATGCACCCCTGTTTTTTTGCAGTATTATTTGCAATAATCAAGTTAGGGAAGCAGCCCAAGTAAAGAAGATGTTTTATATATAAACATATGTATGTTTATATATAGATGTTTTATACACACATACACACATGCACACATATATGTATATGTATATATATACATACATAATAGATGCCATATGCCATTTTTTTCAGCCATAAAAAGAATGAAATCTTGCCATTTGCAATACATGGATGTATCTAAGGAGTATAATGCTAAATGAAATAAGTCAATCAGAGAAGTATATTAACTACTGGAATTATAATTTTTCTAAATGATCTTTAATCATTTAAATGGGGGTTCTTGGGCATGAGATGAAATATGTGATGACAGTATCATGTGAATTTTAAAAGTGCTGTATGTGAAACGACTTAAAAAAGTAAGGATAATGATTTCTAAGACCTGGCTACTTGAAAATGTGGTGCATGTCAGCAGCATTGGCATTACCCAGAGTTCAGTGGAAATGCAGACTCTCAGGTCCTGTCTCAGCCCTACAAACATAAACACGATTCTACATTTTTATCAACATCCCCAAGTGCTCTATAACTGCTCTGGAATGCTAAAGTTATTTAAAAAGTGGCCTTCATAATGATAGAGACAGCATGTTAGAGACAAACATAATGATTCATTGTTAAAAATGAGCCATTGAGACAAGAAGTCCGTAAATATATTATTTTACATAAGTACTTATAAATATACATTAGTCTAAAGCAATCAATTAATATCATGAGTACATATTTGTCTCTTTGGGAATGTCTGTGTCTTGGGGCATATACAATGTTTTACATAATTAAAGGGGAAAAGAAAGAAATGAAGGAATAAGAAAGCATGAGAAAAGAATAGGAAAATTTGAAAAAGAATAGAAGAAATCAAAACAAAGAATGCAACACCCGCGTTAGAATTTAAGGGTACAGGTAAACAGCAGGCAAGAGAATTAACATAGGGGAAAGTGGAAGACAGAAGGCAGGGTGAAGCAGAAGCTCCAAACAGAAAATGGCTATGCATTTTTCATAGATGAAAATGGAATCTTCTCATTTTGAAGACACACTCTGAATATCTGAAAAGGATACATATCAAAACACATCCACTCCGGAAACCACACACTGAAACTCAAGAATGCCAAAGATGAAGAGGAAAATATCACCTATAACTTTTGTTTTTAAATGTTTATTTATTTTTGATAAAGGGAGAGAGACAGTGTGAGTGGGGGAGGGGTAGGCAGAGGGAGACACAGAATCCCAAGCAGGCTCCAGGCTCTGAGCTGTCAGCACAAAGCCCAACACGGGGCCTGAATGCAAAAACTGGGAGATTGTGACCTGAACTGAAGTTGGACACTTGACAAACTGAGCCACCCTGTGGCCCCTCATTTATAACTTCTAACCTGCGCTAGATAAACTGTCACTCAAGATTAAGAATAAAATAAGGATGGGCTCTGCGTTGACAGCACAGAGCCTGCTTGGGATTCTCTCCCTCTCTCTCTGTTCCCACCCTGTTAGCGCACACACTCTCATGCTCTACCTCAGAATAAATAAGCTTTTACAAAAGAATAAAATGAGTACATTTTTCAGATGATGACTCATGCAATTTATTACTGAAATAATTTGAAAGGATCTACTTCACGAAGAAGGAAACTATAGCAAGCAAAAAGGTGTGGGATGAAAGAACCAACTATGTTAAAATTCTTAAACAAAATAAACACTGTCAATTAAAAAACATAATAATTTGGAGGATATGGATGAAGATGAAACTAGAATGCTGCGCAAAAAAAATGTGGACAATGGGGCAGTGATAGAAACCAAAGTGTTCTAAGGGTCATGTATTAATGATGAAGAATTACTCTTCTTTAAAGACATTTATCTTTAGGGGCACCTGGGTGGCTCAGTCAGTTAAGTGTCCAACTTCGGCTCAGGTCATGATCTCACGGTTCGTGGGTTTGAGCCCCGCATCGGGCTCTGTGCTGACAGCCAGCTCAGAGCCTGGAGCCTGTTTCAGATTCTGTATCTCCCTCTCTCTCTGACCCTCCTCTGTTCACGCTGTCTCTCTCTCTCTCTCAGAAAACAAAACAAAACAAAACAAAAAACCATTAAAGACATTTATCTTTAGCGTTCATGATAAGGAGGCAAGTTAAAAATATAAGTATGAGGCTTAAAAGAATAGTAACAGATATTTAACTTTCTAGCAGAGATTAAAAACAACAACAAAGGCCAGTTTAAAACACACACACGCACACACACACACACATATCACGGAATAAAATGATAAAAACAAATAAAAAAACATCTGAATAGTCCTGTAAAAAATAATTTAAATTATAATTTGAACCACCTGAATCATACTTTAATTTTTTTCCAAAGAACATATCAAGCCAACTGTTTTTACAAGTAAGTTCTATTAAACCTTCAAGAAGTGAAAAATTCTACCCTATTTTGTTTGATTGTAGGAAGGGACTGCTCCCAGCTTACACAATATGGAGAACTTGCCAGCACAACCTGTTGGCCAGAGTGTACATGGTGCCCCTGGAACTGTACAGCTCCGCAGTCCTGAGCAGGATGTAGGCAACGCCACACCATCTGACGGAGAAACTTTGGACACACAAATCGCAAACACAAATTTTAAAAACCAAATCCCCCGGTGTGTAAAAAAGATAGCATGTTGTGACCATCTAACCTAGGAAATGACCGATCAAGCAGAGCTAAATGGGAAATAAAAAATAAAGTGATATCTCAGAACAACAAAGGACAGAGAGCTCTGCCCCAAATAACTAGAGATGGCACACTGTGTTCAAGCACATATGAAACATTCCCCCCTACCCCTTGCCAAACTGACCATATACTTATTAGAATGACTAAAATAAAAAAGACAAGAAATAATAAGTGCTGGCGAAGATGTGGAGAAAAAGGAACCCTCATATACTGTTGGTGGGGATGTAAACTGCTGTAGTCATTGTGGAGAACAGTATGAAGTTGCCTCAAAAACTTAAAAATAGAATTATCGTATGATCCAGGAATTCCACTATTGGGTATTTACCCAAAGAAACAAAAACACTAATTCCACACGAAACAGGTACCCCTGTGTTTATTACAGTATTATTTACAATAACCAAGATATGGAAGCAACCCATGTATCCATGGAGAGAAGAGTGGATAAGGAAAAGGTGATATATAGAAAGGAATACTACACAGCCATGAAAAGGGGGAGATCATCCCATTTGCTACAACATGGATGGACCTAGAGGGCATTATGTGAAGTGAAATAAGTCAGGCTAAGGAAGACTAATGCCATATGACTTCACTCATATGTGGAATCTAAAAAAACCACAAATGAATATACAAAAGCAGAACTAGACCTACAAATATAAAGAACAACAGATGGTTGCTAGAGGGAAGGGTTTGGGGGCTGGGCAAAATGGGTGAAGGGGAGGGTAGATCCAGGCTTCCAGGAATGGAATGAACACTTGACCAGAATAAAAGGCCCAGCATAAGGAATATAGTCAATGATGTTGTAACAGAGACATATGGGGACAGAGGGTAGCTACACTTGTGGTGGACAAAGCATAATATATAAACCTGATGAATCACTATGTTATACGGGTGAAAGTAATGTAACATTGTGTGTCAACTACATTGAAAACTGAAGAAAAAAAACTGACCATAGACTGGGCCACATGGGAAGTTTCAACAAGACTCAAGAATCATTATTTGGGGGACCTCTTCCTGTCTCCATATTTCTGTGGGAAGGAAGGGTGGCCTCGTTCCTGTCTCCCCTCACTCAACTTTTCCTCAGAGGACGAATGGACCTTCTGACCAGAGAGCTGACAGAAGGGTGTCTGTTGACACAGACAGGATGGATGCAAGCCACCCTTCAAGGGAGCTTTCTGAGACCAGCTCTGCCTCTGCAGAGGGGTTAAATTCAATGTACAGTGTAAGTATGTGTGTAGGATTCAAAATCCTGATTATGATGTCAGGTTAGGCTAACAACTTCCCTAATCAGTAAAACTAACAATAAAGCCCCTAAGTTGGTCTCTTTCTGTCTGACCCCTTTGTCTATTACTTAATTGGTTTAAAACTAAGGAAGGGAGGGGTGCCTGGGTGGCTCAGTTGGTTGAGTGTCCAGCTTCGGCTCAGATCATGATCTCACCATTCGTGGGTTCGAGCCCCACGTTGGACTCTGTGCTGGCAGCTCAGAGCCTACAGTTTGCTTCGGATTCTGTGTCCCCCCTCTCTGTGACCCTCCCCTGCTCACACTGTCTCTCTCTCTCTCTCAAAAATAAATAAAACATTTAAAATTAAAAAAAAAAAACTAAGGAAGGGAATAAAGGGGTGTTATTTATTGATTATTATGGGAGACACAATAATGACTCCACCCTCCCCTAAAAGATGTCCATGTTCTAAACCATGGGATCTATGAATATGTTACCTCACATGGCAAAAGGGACTTTATGGATGAGATTATGCTGAAGAATTTTGAGATAGGGAGGTTATCCTATACTATTAATCACATGAGCTCTTAAATAAGAAGAGGGACACAGGAGACAGAGTCAGAGGAATATGACCTGAGGACTCGACCTGCCACCACTTGCTCTGAAGATGCAGGAAGGGGATGGTGAGTCAAGGAAGGTGACAGCATGACAGCAGCCACAGGGCCGGCAGCGGCAGACTAGCTGCACAGAGGAAACCCTGCAAGAACACCCAAAAATTCAAAAACCCATGTGCACACACCTTTTTAAGCAGCTGAACTGAAGGAAATCTTCAGAGCTCAGAACCTCAAGGAGAAGACAGCCTCTGAGCTGGTGTTTGTTCCATATGCCACTGCCGGTTCCCTGACAGCCTAATGCCTGGACCACGGACCACTCGAGGGGGACAAGAGACAAAGCTTAGGCCTGAGCCAAGGCAGAGGTCAAATGGGAGATACAAAAGGGTAACACCTTCAGTAAAGGAGAGAACCCCACCCCGCAGAAGGAAACTGGGCCTTGAATCTGGAATAAGAACACATACAAATAATTTGATGTTTTAAAACAATTTAAAGGGGGGAGCAGGGGGTGAGCAAAGCACAGAATGTGTGAGAGAAGTAGAAATTAGACAATAATTGAAAAATGGTCAGATGAATTAATTATCAAAATAAATGTATATAGACGACACCGGCCGGTTAAAAGACAGATATTGTTAAATTGGTTAAAAAGTAAAAGTGCACCTATATCCCACTGGCAAAAGATACACATAAAACAAAAGCACACTGAAAGCTTGATATTGAAAAAGGATGGAAGAAGTTCAATACCAATACCAAGAAAAATCCTAAGGAAGTTGGGACAGAAAGATTAACGTGAGACAAAATACTCTTTAAGACAAAAAGCACTGCTAGAGATGAAGAGTGTTACTCTATGTGATAAAAGCATTCACCAGAATGTTCTAAAAGTGTATTCTAGAATATCTAGAATAGATACATTTAGATAGAATTCTAAAAGTGTATTCATATAGTACAAAACACAGCTTCAAAACATAAGGCAAAATATTCAGAATTTTGGGAGACAAAAATCCACCATCTAGTAGAATTTGAATATGCATTTCTAAGAAACTCATGAGATCAAGCAGACCCAAACAATCAGTAATGACAGCGAAGATTTAAACAAAGTGGGTGAGTGAGTGGATGTAATGAACAAATACAGAACATTGCACGTGACAGCTGGGAGAATACGCACACCTCCCCACCACATAAGGGACATTAATGAAAGCTGACAGTGTTTTAGTCAAGGCCATAAAACAAGTATCAATAAATTCCAAAGAATAAGTATTAGAGACCAATTAACCACAACACATGGAAGTTAGCAGTCAACTGAAAATATATATTATTGATTGGTTTTTAATTCAGTTTTTTAAATTTTTTAATGTTTTATTTATTTTTGAGAGACAGAATGTGAGTGGGGAAGGGGCAGAGAGAGTGGACACAGAACCCAAAGCAGGCTGCAGGCTCTGAGCTGTCAGCACAGAGCCTGATGCAGGACACAAACTCAAGAACCACGAGATCATGGCCTGAGCCGAAGTTGGCCACTTAACCAACTAAGCCACCCAGGTGCCCCTTAATTTGGTTTTTAAAAGAGAATAGATACATTTAGGCAAACAGAGAAGAAAGTGACAAAAATCATTCAAATAAGTTACATATGAGTCTATATTAAGTATAGACACAGAATGCTTATTTAGTCACATATACTGTGGTGGTTACTTTCATGTGTTAACTTGGCTAGGCCAAAGTACCCTGGTATTTGGTCAAACCTTAGTCTAGATGTTTAGATAAGCTTAACATTGAAACCAGTAGATTGGGACTAACACAGATTGCTCTCCATGACGTGGGGGCCTCATCAAATCGGTGAAAGGTGGTCACGGAAAAGGGCAGATCTCCCTAGAAGAAGAAGGAATTCTGCCAGCAGCTGGCCTGCAGACTGGAACTGCAACACTGACTCTTCCCTGGGTCTCCAGCCTGCTGGCCTGTCCTGGAGAGACTGAACTTGCTAGCTCTCAAACTCACGTGAGTCAACTCCTTAAAATCAACCAACCTCTCTCTCAGAGATCTGTCTCTCTCTCAACACACACACACACACACACACACACACACACACACACTATTGATTTTGTTTCTCTGGAGAACCTGGACTAATACATTTACATATTTATCTATTGAAAGAAGTAACAAATATGCCACACACATACAATGGAAAGTCATCAGCAAAGTCAGTTCTTTGAAAATACTAATAAAAAAGATAACTCTGGAAAGACTGATAAAAAAAATAGAGGGCATAATTAAGCAATATTAGGAATATATAACAGGTGTAACAGACCTCTAAAAAATAGGATTGCCATGCTTATGCTAACAAAATTAAAGACCTCAGTAAAATGCAAGATTTTTAGACAAATACCACTTGCCAAAACTCAACTAAGAAATTAAAACCTGTTTCTAACCATTAGAAATAGAAAATCTTTCAATGGGAAAATACCAGGTCCACGTGTTTTTATATGTCAGGTCCAATACCTACAACTAGAGCAGGTATTTAAGGAACAAGTGAGAATCCCAGTTTTACGCAAACTCTTTGGGAGAACAGAAAATGAGGCTGCATGGCCCTGAGGGAGTAGAGGAGGGTCCGCAGCAAGGGGAAAAATCAAAATGATGGCTGGCGGACACTGCTTGCCACCATGCGCCGTTCCGACCTTTTTACACAGAGGATAGTCTGATATCTCAGGCCCCTGGTCATCTCCAAACTTCCACTCTGACCATCTCCAGGTCAGAATCAGAGCAGAGTGCTCTCAGCCTGAATTCTGACAGGGAAGCAGGCAAGGTTAGGCTCTCCCACCCTCTTACTCACGACTACTATATGCGGACCTACCTCAGGGAGGACCTGCACCAGACCAATTAACTGAACATGTGCAGAGCATAGACTAGTCAGCAGCCTTTAATGTCACTGCTGAAGTCATTCATCAGTCAAGGTGAATAATCTCAGTCTTGACCAGAACTTACTCTGCCCCAAATCTAAGTCTTTAAAAAAACAAAAACAACCCAGACACTAATCAGAGTTAACAGCAAGGTCCAAAGCAACCTCTTCTTACTTTTTTTAAAAAAATATTTACTTTTGGGAGACAGAGAGACAGTGTACAAGCAGGGGAGGGGGAGAGAGAGAGACAGAGAATCTGAAGCAGGCTCCAGCCTGTCAGTACAGAGCCTGATGTCGGGCTCGAACCCACAAAGTGCAGGATCATGACCTGGGCCAAAGTCAGACACTTAACCAACTGAGCCACCCAGGCGCCCCGAAAGCAACCTCTTTTTTAAAAGTGTCATAATACCATGGAATACTACATGGCAATGAGAAACAATGAAATCTGGCCATGTGTAGCAACATGGATGGACCTTGAGGGTGTTATGCTGAGCGAAATAAGTCAGGCAGAGAAGGACAAATATCATATGTTTGCACGTATAGGAGGATTAGAAGGAACTTGACGGAGGAACAAGGGGGAGAAGAAGGGGGGAAATGGTGGGGGAAAGGGAGAGAGGCAAACCATGAGAGACTCTTGAATCCTGACAAAAACTGAGGACTCATGGATGTGGGGGGGGGGAGGAGGGATGGGCATGGAGGAGGGCACTTGTGGGGATGAGCACTGAGTGTTATGTGGAAACTAATTTGACAATAAACTATTTGTAAAAAAAAAATGTCATAAATAGGCCTCTTTTAACTATTCCTCACCGATGGGTACAACTTGCAGATGACTGCATGAGGGACCCCCTGCTACAGTGAAGAGGAATAATAAGTGGCCCTCTGTGTTCTGACCACGGGGTTGTCTGTACTATTGCAGAAATGGCCTCCTGGAGCAGCCACTGAACCTGTCAGCCCACAAATTAAGCCTGATGCAAAATGAGCATATGTGGCAGTTGCCCTGGGCCATCCAGAGTGAGGTAGTTAAGCAACTATGGTTCAGTTTCAATTGTCAACAGCGTAATTCAATTACGGTATTATTTGAGGGCCAAATCACAAGGATTAATCAGGAGCAAGAGCAAAGTTAACACTGTACCAGAAGCTATAACAGTGGTCTTTTGTGCTAGAAACACATCATTTTTGACAAGGGCTCTGAGGTCTTTAAATCACCTCATTCCAACTTTCTGGCACAGAATTTTAGGGTTCCAATCAAGGACAGTCACACCCAGGAGACACCCATTCAGGTTTCAAGAGTTCAACCATAAAAGGAGTTTCATTTAATGGTCCTGTTTCTGCTTGTAAGGATTTCTCATACCTGCAGAGCCACCAAGTGCCCTGAGACAAGGGTCACCACACCGTGGCTCTGAGAGAAGTAAATTTGACACCTGTGTGTCAGGATGTCCTCTCAGAGTATTCCTGGCCTGGCTGTTTACAGGAGTGATAATCTCCTATAGTGTCTGCATTGTTTACATCAGTCTGGAGGAAAGAGAAACTTTTTTTTTCTATTAAAGACTTACTTACATAAATACTGAGATCACATGCCCTAAGTGTACTCTTTTTGGAAGGAGTTTTGGAAAGTGAACCAGAGCCTATCATACTACAGGGTAATTAATAAGGGAAATCTTGTTCTATAGAGTTGTGACTAAGAAGCATCATTATTGAAGGAGCTATCCTTTTAAGAGGAAACTATGTTGTTTCTGCATCAATGACTGCAATGTGAAATGTACAGGAAGCCTATAAAAATTTCTTCCATTGAAATAAAGTAGTAGTTGTGTTTTCAGAAAGTGAGAGAACACAGTCCTTGGGCACTCATTTGAGCACCTTAATGGATGTAAAAGCAATTGTGTTTTGGTAGTGTTGGCCTCACTCGACATCATTCGACTTCAAATTAATAGGAGAACAGCAATACGGAAAGGATGATTTAAATGTTCACATAAAAATATTGTTTTGCAGGATTTGTGGCATCATGATGTGGTACCACAGTTTTCGAACTTTCTCTTAGCTGCCACCCTTACAGCAAAGGAACCCTCACTTGGAAGTCTGATGTGTGAGAGAGATGAAAGCAAAGTTACTCTGGCTAGGGGACTAGGAACAAGAACTGAACTGGGCCCCCTTATCTCCATTAATTTAATCCTCCCAACAGTATGAGACAGGTACAATTATCACTATTTTATATATGTGGGAACGGAGCTCAGAGGGATTAAACAATTTGCCTAAAGATCCCACAGCCAATCCTAAGTGACTGAGCTGGGATTCAAACCTCAATGGTCTAACTCCTTACTCCACATTAACAACCATAAAAACTTAAAAAAAATTTTTTTAAGTGTTTGTTTGAGAGAGAGAGACAGAGTGCAAGCAGGGGAGGAGCAGAGAGAGAGGGAGACACGGAATCAGAAGGCTTCAGGCTCTGAACTGTCAGCACAGAGCCTTATGAAGGGCTCGAACTCACAAGCCGCAAGATCATGACCTAAGCTGAAGTCCGATGCTTAACTGACTGAGTCACCCAGGTACCCCACAACCATAAAAACTCACTCTTAAGCTCTTACGTCCAGTTTGGGCCCACCACCTTGAATATGAGGAGGGTATTAATAATCTTGTGGAAGAGTATCCTGCACAAAGGCATTTAATAATTATCATTCTTTTCATCACAAATAGTGTGGAATGTATACCCTCTAGACATGCACTAATTACTTCAATGTTCAATTATCTGCCAAATAGCTCCTGTCAAATGTCTGGGTGAGCCAATTATTACTTAAGAGATGGTTCACAGAACATGCCAATCACCAAATCCTCAAAAACAATATTGGCGATTTGTTATTCCAGAATAATCAGTGAAAGGTACTAAGAAAAGAGTAAATGAAGTTCAGTACACAGCCAGATAAGAGGATATATATATAGAAACTCGTAACTGCCTCCTAACCAATGAAAAGGAGAGCCCATTCACAAAAGTAAATAAAACGTGTATGTGACAAATACTTATTAAACACCCAAGATGTGCTGCGGACCAATGGAGGCACTAGAGATGGAACAGCGAAGCCTCTGGCCTCATGAAACTTACAACCTGGTGCGGAAGGCTGACGATACACAGGGAGACAAATGTGGATGTAATAGGTCAGGTGATGGAAAGTGCTGTAAAGAAATATAAACAAGATACAAAGACAGAGTGATGGGAGGAGTGGATGCTAATTAGAGAGGGTCGGGAAAGACCTCTGTGATGTGGCAACATCTTAGCAGCGATCAGATCTGAGGGTATCTGGAGGGTGGCATTCCAGCTAAGAGGTCAGCACTCACAAAGGCCCGGAGAGAGCCAGTGTGTGGGCTAAAGGGAGATAAGCCAGGAAGAAAGTAGTAGGAGGTGTGGCCACGCATGCAATCAAAGGCCAGATCATGTACAGAAGTGCTGGGTCTGTTGAGGACATCAGATTTTTTTTTTAATTTGCTTAATGTTTATTTTTTGAGAAAGAGAGAGAGACACAGAGTACGAGCAGAGGAGGGACAGAGGGAGAGGAAGACACAGAATCTGAAACAGGCTCCAGGCTCTGAGCTGTCAGCACAGAGCCCGATGTGGGGCTCGAACCCACGAACCATGAGATCATGACCTGAGCTGAAGTCGGATGCTTAACCGACTGAGCCACTCAGGTGCCCCGAGGACATCAGATTTTATCCTGAGATGGGAAGCCATTGATGAGCTTTGGAGAGAGGAATGCTGTGGTTTGAAGTGTGTTTCAAAGATTGCTCTACTTCTCTGTGGAAGACACAGGTAAAGAGGGCCAGGAACAGGGCAGAGACCACTCAGAAGACTATGCATTCATTAATCTTGCAAATCCCAGGCAAGTCTGGCAAGGCCTGCACAAGTCTTATGCAATGAAAAGCACAAGACACAAATGGGTGAAACAAGGTCCTGAATATAAAAGAACTCTACCATGCCCCTAAAGAAGATATAACATAATAAAGATTCTTTTTTTATTCCTTATTAATTTCTCAAAAGCTAACATCTTATAGGGCTTACTACATGCCAGGCGCTATCCTCAGCACCTCATGTGTGTAAGTATAGCAACCTTCTAAGGTGGGTACTATGATTATTCCCATTTTAAATGTGAGGAAACTGAGGCACAGTCAGGTAAATAGGTTGTTGTAGAGGCAGGATTTGATCCAAGCAGCCTGTCTGAAGGTGCTTGTCCTGACCAATCTGCAAAGAATGCCTTGGAATGTAGGCTGTTCCAGGCACAGCTGCCCAAGGAGCCCTTCTAGAAGGAACCAGCCAGGGTGGATGATGAAGGAAAGGGAAGAAGGAGGGAGCAGTTTGTGCTGGACAGGCAGGAGTATGGGGCTCCTGGGTTCTGAACCACCCAGCCCCAGGGCCCTTCCTCTTTATCCATCCTAGATCTTCACCTGCACATCCTGGGTTAAGGCAAAGCCCTGGGGGGGTCACAAACAGCTCTGTCAGAGATGGGGTATTTTGCCAGAGGCGTCATCATTTTAGGAATGCCAATATGGAGAAGTTAGGAGGCAGGAAGAGGGACTGGCCCCACACCAGCTGCCTTCTTTAGGAGGTGTCCATTCAGCCCTCACACCCACCCAAGAGCTTTGAGGTCTGAGGGTCGGACCCTGTGGCTCAGATCCCACTGCACATGAGCCCCAGACAGCTTCCAGATGGGACTACAAGGACTGCTAGGAAATCCGCACTCTTGACTGTTTCCTCTCAATGGGCTTTTGGAGGCCCTAATGCAGAACAGGACATCCCAATCTGTACAGCCTTAGAGAAGTAGGACACTTGTCGGGCCTCTCAAGAGCTCTTATGTTCAGTGAGAAATGGGGAGCCTGACAGATGACAGCTAGGACATGTTACAGTGCCACCAAGAACATGAAGAAGCTTTAACACACAACCTCCCCTACCCCAGGTGCCAGCACCCACAATCCTCAGTGAGCCAGACTGTCCCTGCAGGGTGGAAGGGGAAGCAAATGCCTGGCAAGGGCGGTGTCTGGTGTCCATATCCTGGGCTTTAGCCACGCTCAGCCCAAGCGCTCGTCCCCCGCCTCCTCCAACCACAGCTCCTCACAGATAGGAGCCAAGTCCCAAAGAAGCCTGGCCAGTCAGCAAATAGAGCCACTGACTTGTCATCAGGTCAGGACAGAAAGAGGATGTGGGGCCTTCCAGAAGGATTTTCAATGACAGGTTTATTCTAATCAGTAGGACTTGGGGTCACCCCTATCAAGGAGTTAATCAGCCCAAACATCCCACTGACACTCCTTTCCAATTAACCAGTTTCGCTGAATTTTTTCTAGGGAATATTCTTTTTTTTTTTTTATAAAATTTTTTTTAATGTTTTTAATTTATTTCTAGGACAGAGAGAGAGAGACAGCGTGAGCAAGGGAGGGTCAGAGAGAGAGGGAGTCACAGATTGAAACAGGCTCCAGGCTCTGAGCTGGCAGTCAGCACAGAGCCCGACACGGGGCTCGAACCCACGAACCGCGAGATCATGACCTAAGCGAAAGTCGGACGCTTAACCGACTAAGCCACCCAGGCGCCCCATCTAGGGAATATTCTTAACTGGCTAATGTGGACCTTAAGTCAAACAGTGTCCAATCAGATAGGTAAGAAACAATATGGCATACAGGGAGGAGGTGAATCCATACCAAACTGCCTCCTGATTCCCAAACACACTGGAGACCAGCTGGGGAAGGGAGCAGACACTGGAATAGGCACCAAGGTCTCTAGACTCTGAGTTTCGTTTCAGCTCACCTATGATAACCCATGATGTGCTCTGACAAATTTACAGTAAAAACCACCTTAATGCACCCACACTGCCTCACGGCCAGGAGCCGTAGCGCGCCCGTTCTAGTCATGCTAATCTATGGCACACCCACACTGCCTCGGCGGAGACCTAAACTTGCACCAGAGATCAAGGCATTCTGCAAGTCTGAACTCTTAAAAAAAAAGAGACAGCATGCAAATAAAATCAAATAAATCGACCGAGGGGCTTCTCGCTGTGCCAGAAAGAAAAGTGGAATGAGAGAAAACAGCCTCTGAGGTGTGGAAGACGAGCCGTCAGGTGTTGGGACCCCTGGACCCTCTGAGGATACCTGCAATGATCCCATCCATTTGCTCCAGGGCAGCTTCCAGCACGTGACTGGCATCCGAAGCCATGGCTCCTCTCCCCTCAGTCTTCTTCTTCGTCTCTTACTGAAAGTTCAAGCACAGGACAAAGGAAAAGTTGCAGAGAGGCACACGTTACGCACGCAAGACCGCAAACCCTCCGCTTAGAACGTCAAGCGGGCCACTCTCACAAGAAGCGGAGCCGGCCACCCCCCACCCCACACCCACCCCGATTCTGCTGTCTCCAGATCCTCTCCCTCTTGGCGCTGCTTCCTGCAGCGTTAGCACACGAGCCCATTCACTTCTGAGATTAAGAGCCACCATTATGGTCCCAGGTTCCAGAAGCTGCAGCTGACACTGGGGAAGCTCCCCTCGGCCAGGCCAGTCCGGAGAAAGGGACTCTGTGAGGACGTGCCCTGCCGCAGCTGGGGTCAGGACTCTCAGCAGGCACGTCTGTCTTAGAGTCACATGCGTCATGCACCTGCAGTGCCTTCGTCCGGTGGCTGTGATCCAGGCTGAGAGGCCTCAGCTGCCACCTTCCCCGGTGGTCAAAAGTGCCTGGCCGAGGGAGGCTGAGGGCACACTGCCATGGGGAGAGCTCTGTCCCAGGCACCTGGAGCACTTCCTCTCACCATCTTTTTTTTTTTTTTTAAATGTTTTATTTATTTCTAGGAGAGAGAGAGAGAGACAGCGTGAGCAGGGGAGGGTCAGAGAGAGAGGGAGATACAGACTCTGAAATAGGCTCCAGGCTCTGAGCCGGCAGTCAGCACAGAACCCGATGCGGGGCTCGAACCCACGAACCGTGAGATCATGACCTAAGCGAAAGTCGGACGCTTAACCGACTAAGCCACCCAGGCGCCCCTTCCTCTCACCATCTTAGTGCTAGGCTACCTGACACCAGCAAGGTGCAGCATGCCATCTCCTCAGGACTGAAGAGCTTCTCCTGGGACACAGAGGCCACCCCACCCCCACCAAGCCGAGTCTCCCATCTAACGGAGCAGATGGCAGTTAGTCCCATCTCTGGACAACGCTGCCTCTACGGAAGATCTTTCAGCTAAACTGTCTTCTGCAGCCTCTTCTCATTTATGGCTTCCCATCCACTCCCTGGTGGTAGGGAGAGACAACTGCATTTGTAATCCCTAGTTCACATGCCATAAACAGCAGGCCAGGCAGGAGCTCTCATCTGCCCCTTCAGCAAGGCCTATGAACGTGTCCAATGGGCATAAGTGCTATGGAGAATGGGCCTGGCTCCTCTACCCAAGGATGACCCGGGTCAGGAAACAGAGGGTCCTTGGGGGTCTCGGCTCCTGTTTGCTGCGAAGCTGGACTTTCAAAGGGAAGAAAGGAAGTGAGCAGCCACAGAGAAGTGGCTTTGGAGATGGTGTGGATAAAGATTTTAGGACCACAAAGAACCACACAGGACTGTGCCAGGCAATAGTTGTTAAAAATAGCCTGGGTTCAAACCCTGCTCTGCCATTTACGATATGATCTCTGAGCCTCAGTATCCTCACCTGTAAAATGCAGAGAATACCAGCACTTGACTCACCAGGTTGATGTCATGATTAAATGAGGAATTAACACTTCATAGAAAATAGCACATTTCCTTACAGATAGCAAGTGCTCAATATATGTTCCCTGTTTTTGTTTCTGTTTTCGAAGTGAGGCGATGATCTCAGGATGTATTTGTGCCAGGATGAGAGACTTTATACCACATGGGCTAGGCCTAGGAAGGGAGAACCCAGGTAAGTCCAAAAGGCTGGTTCCCCTGGAGGAGGTAGGCATGGCAGAGATAAGCAACTACTTGTGGGAGAGGGAGGGCAGTGATTCATAGGAGTAAAGGCCAAGGAAGGTTTGGGAACAGGCACTGAGCCTCAGCAGTCCAAGGACCATTGCACAATCAACTCGGGCATGAGAACGGGAGCCTGCAGAGGAGGTGGGAGCCTCATCGGCCCCTCAAGGCTGTGGCAGGAGCCACTGTACACAAGGCTGCAGCAAGGGACAGAGCTGCCCCTGCTGAGAAGAGCAGCCCAGGCCACTAGAGTCCCCAAAGATGTGCAGATTTCATGGGCTGAATGAAAGCAAGCTTGGGGGCTTGGGGGATGAAAGTAGAGGTAGCAGGAAAAGGGCACACAATCACACATGATTATTCCAGGGCAATAATCCACATTCCCACCTGTTCAGAGACATTAAAGGGCTGAAATACTTTCCCCTGAGGACTTCCCACTATTCTTGAAGAAAAGTCCAAATTGCTTGCTTCACTGCAACCTATTAAAGAGGATCCGGCCAGGCCAACCCCATATTGCCTTCCCCATTGCTCATGTACCAGTAGCATTGGTCTCCTGTCTGTGCCCTGCACCCCACCCCCAGTGCTCCAAGACCTTGTCTTCCTCTGTAACTTCACACCTGCCATCCGCTCAGCCCTGAGATTGCTCTCCCAGCTCTCTGCTTGGTTCATTTATTCTCATCTTCCGGGAGTCAGCGCCACGTTACTTCTGAGACAGGCCTTCCCTGCACACCTCCATCTACAGCAGCCCCTTCCAAGTGTGGCAGTTTCAAAGGATCTCGTCCATATACTTGTGTGCCTGCTAAGTGGCCTTGCTCACCCTCTCCATGGAGGCAGGTGTCCCTGTCTATCTTGTTCACCCCTGTGTGCCCAGTGCCTAGCACAGTGCCTGGCGCGAGGAAGCTTGTGAGTGAATACTTGAGAATAAATGGAGAGATCCATTCTACCCACATTTCTGAACCATGCTGTGCTGGGTACTGGGGAGATATTGACAAATCAGACCTGGCCCCTGCACCCATGGACCATGCAGTCTCATGAAGACAAAAGTATAAACAATTAACGATGGCACAGTATGGGGTAAGCTGATAGAGGCAGGTATGTGGCTTCTCAGGGTCTTGAAGGATGAGTAGAAGTTTTCCCAGAAGATAAGGGAGAGAATGCTATTCCAGGCAGAGGGGATGGAAGGGTGGAGTTGCATGTAAGGGCAGGATGTTGTTGGCAAATATCAAAGTGGTTGATGAGATTACACCGGAGCATCCAGCTGCTCATGATGAGTCAAAACCTTTCACAGAATTCACATAAGTGTAACAAGGGTAGTTAATGAGAGGAGCTTGGGAATCACACCCACTACTCCACGGTCCGGGTGCTAGTGCACAACAAACCAAGCGGCCTCAGATGTAAACATGACAGATCTTTAAGAAGATCTCACATTTCACAGTCAGGCCCCATTTGGGGCCTTACTAACAGGGTAGAAGGGAGAGGATAGTGAGTAGGTGCCAAGCCCAGAGGGCCCAGGCCACAACCCCCTACAACAGAAGGGCCATAAAAGGAGGTCCACAGGCCTTCTGCCCAGGGATGAGTTTGTACTTGGCAAATAGAAGGTTGGGTGGACCCGTGGGAGGTGGTGTGAAGTGAAACATGAGTCAAAGGTGTATCATATTTAAAAACCAGGAGCCCGGGCTGGTAAGGTTGGGAGTGCTCAGGGGCGCCTGGGTGGCTTAGTCGGTTAAGCGTCCGACTTTCGCTTAGGTCATGATCTCGCAGTTCGTGGGTTCGAGCCCCGCGTCGGGCTCTGTGCTGACTGCCAGCTCAGAGCCAGGAGCCTGTTTCAGTCTGTGACTCCCTCTCTCTCTGACCCTCCCCTGCTCACGCTGTCTCTCTCTCTCTCTCCTAGAAATAAATAAAAAAAAAACACATTAAAAATTAAAAAAAAAAAAAAAAAAGGTTGGGAGTGCTCAGGAGCCTGAACCTGCTTAGGGCAGCCGACAACCTCAGTTCCAGACCTGCTGGGTCTGAGGTGATGGCAGGACACCTGGGTAAGAAAGGGCCCTGCCAGCCTCGGTCACAGGGCAGTTGTGAGCTGTCAGTGGTATGGGGTACAGATAGACCTCTGAAGGGTCAAACATGCCATCAGTGTGAGGCCTCCAGCCCCCATCTGTGAGCACAGACATGCTTAGAACAGGGAAGCCACAAGGTCGCCAACCGTTCCTATTTTAGCAGCTAGTAGGCATTTCTCCTCTGACCACTGTTGAGGTTAGAGCTCCTGTCATTACTGCACGATGGGACAATCACTGCCCTCAGGGAGGCTGGAGCCTCAGAGGCAAACATGTCACATAGCTGCGTTCAGTGTCTGTTCATCCCTGCAGGGATGCAGCACCTCCACCGGGAGCCTGGGTTCATCAGGGTTGTGGAGCTTATGTGCATGAAGCTCCAGAAGTTGAATGCCCAGAGGCCTGCTGGAAGGAAGCTAGGGGAAGAGGCATTGACCCAAAGGGAGAGAGCTGGATTCTAGAAAACTCCAACGACACAAGCAAAAAACAAAGCAACTTCTAAGTGGGTGGTGGGGAGTGGAAGTGAATCATGTTCTCTACCAGTGAGAGGGGAGCTATAGCAGCCAGCCAGGGGCCTGACACAGCGTCGGTGGGTACTGAAGCAAGAGACAGTGTGCCCAGGGGACTCCCTGATGGGGTGCGCCCCCAGCCCAGGAAGGAGAGGAGCAGGCAGAGGATGACATGGCTGTTTAGGAGCTTAGCACAGTGACAGGTGTTGTGGCCCCAACCAGTTTTCCTTCTCTCTGGACACCTGGACAATCAAAAGAGCCTTGCATTTGATGGTGAAGGAACAGGCAGGCTTCTCTTCTTACCAAGCAACTAGCTCATGCCTAGCTACAAAAAGAGACCGGAAATGTTAAGATAAAGTGTAGCCCATTCACCATTCACCCTTCCCTTCACCCGCAGGCCTCTCTAGATGCTGTCATCCTCCTATCTGAGATGATGTCTCACCAACACAGGGCTTTACCCTCTTTGCTATCAGCCAGACAGAAAATGACCCCCATAGCTATAAAGAGGAACAGTCTTGTTTCAGAATGACAGCGTCTGGTGACACATGTCATAGCCACATGAACTGCACTACACAAAGGCCAGTTTGGCACCTCGAAGTTGATCAGGGTATAGGATTACGGGTTCTGAAATTTAGAAAGTGAGCCTCAATTAGCCACCTGTTCTCTGATGCACTCTCAGGCAAGCCGTGATTTAGGTGATTTAGATAGTGCATTAACTGCTTTCATGTTTAGCAAAGTAGAGTCAGAAGTAGACAGGAACTGTTGATTCATTAAGTCTTGGGCAAGCAACCTTGACTTATCCCACCCATACTGAATTGTAAGTTTTCATTCCATTTTATAAAGTACTTTTCCTTTAGTAAAAGTGGTTAGAGCTGCAAGTGTTTTGGGCAGGCTGGCACTGGCCAGGACGAAAGAAAGAATCAGGAACAGATCCAGGGTCCCTGGTACCCCGGCTCCTCCATGGTCTCCTGTGCTATGGACACAGGTGAGCCAGATCTGGATCTGACTCCTTGGCAGCTGCATCCAGATGAAGGGATGGGGACTGGGGGGCAGGGGGATGGGGAACAGTGTCCCCAACTAGAAGGCAAAGCCTGGGGAATGAACCCTAAGCCAAGAACCACCACCACCAAACTTTGGACTCATCACACACCTCCTCCTTCCACAAATGGTGATCAGCTGGTAAAGAAGTATCATGTTTTCACAGCCAACCAAAGCCTTTTCCCCGTAATTTACAGATTACCCATAAACCAGAACACTCTTAAACAGTTATTTTAAGAAATCCCTCTTGCTATGCCTCTGCTTGGGAGAGAGTTTCTCAGAAGGATACAGGAAATTTATCTCTTTGAGATAAGAGAGCAAGTAGCCATTTTCAGTCTTAAGGAAAAATGAAGATGGAAGAAGACACACAAGGGAAATTGATGGAAGTGCCTAAATTTTCAATTACATCTCATATCAATCAATAACACCTTTCTTTTCAAAGGACCAAGAATAAAAGAACATGGGTTTTACGGCCAGTCTGGAGTTAAAACATGCACTCTGTTGCATAATGGCTGTGGGTCTTTAGACAAGTTATTTAACCCCTCTCAGACTCAACTGTCTCATCTATATCAGTATAAAACCAATCTCATTGGTACCAGTGAGCGTAAACAAGATAGACCTCAGGTAAATACAGCAGATTGAATCCAAACATCTAATTTAGCTACCCAATGAAACAACAGTAGAGGAATTTATACTGAAAGACATAAACCCATAAGGACACGGAGAATATAATAGAAGACATAAGGGAGATGCCAGGACAACAGCTCTGTAGCAAACATAAAAGGGCATCTGGTCCATGTTGGAGAGCTTCCAAAAGTTCTGGGAGAGATTTCTCCAGCAACACAAAATTAACGGGACACCTCAGGCATCAGAACACCCAAAGAGATTTATATACTTGGGGGGGAATTTGTTTGATCCAATGATAAGAAAGTTGAAACTCAAGCTAGTGACAAAAGAACTGCATGGAAACCAAAAAGTAAAAGTAACCATGGACCTTACAGTAAAATGCCATTGAGCAATCTAACCGGAACTGCAGGGACAGCATGGGGGAGGGGGTAGATGGAGAGTGGTTGTGGGCAGTGGAGGTGGGGCTGGAAAGGGAGCAGATTCCTCACATCCTGGAGTGGGCACTCAGATGTCACTAGATAATGACAACTGAAAAAAACTAATAAAGCAGCAGAACAGGCATTTTTTCAGCAATATGGATAAAAATCCTAAAAAAATGTAAAGTGGCTGTCTCTGAGGAAGAGCAATGGGTGGGTAGGCAGAGGGACAACAGCTGTTTTAACAATCATATACAATTATTTGTTTAAATTGTGTAGACGTATGAAAGTGATCAAAATCAAAACAATGAAAAAGTAATACGTGCAGTGTGCCTGGCACAGTGTAGAGACTCTGTATGTGCTCTTTCCTCCTCTTGGGTAAGTATCTGTTAGCTACTTGCTGGGAGTTTCTCCAACACTCTCTCACATCATCCCCACATGCCACTTAGGAATTCTCTCACTTTGGTGATGAGCAAAAAATTAGGCACCTTGCCTGAGGATGCACACCATTCTTCCACTCTGCCTCTGAGACGGGAACCCCCTGGAGGGTTTTGAGCACAGGAGGACCTAACACATGTTGTTAAAAAGGAACACTGTGGCTGAAAATGAACAGGGGTAGTAGGGGTGCAGTGGATCAGTGAACACAGGAAAACCAGGCATGAGATGAAGGTAGCTTGGACCAGAATAACTGTGGTAAACGTTCCCATTCTTGATCTATGTTGAAGGCAAAGCTGGTAGGCTATACTGATGGAGTGGACACAGGAGAGAGGAGTCAGAATGACTACGCGGTTTTTGCCCTGAGTCTCTGGAAGAGTTGGGGGGACTGCAGGAGAAACAATTGAGGGGGAGTGGGAAGGGGATATCAGGAGATTGGTTTTGGAAATGTTCAGTTTAAGATGCCTAAGGACACCTAGGAAGATATGCTGATCATACATTTGGAAATGAGTCTGATGTTGGGAGGGAAGTCTGGATGGAGAGAATTTGGGAGTCATCTACACAGAGATGGAATTTAAAACAACTGCATGAAGTAACCTAAGTAGTGCAGAGAGAGACAGACAGACAGAGACAGACAGAGGAAGGAAGGAAGGAAAGAAGGAAGGAAGAAAGGAAGGAAAGGAAGGAAGGAGGGAAGGAGGGAAGGAAGGAGGGGAGGTGGGGTGGTGGGGAGGAGGGAGGGAGAAAAGGAAGGGAAAAGAAAAGCTAGAGGCCCCAGAACTCTCTGGAACACTTCAAAACAGCCATTAGGCAGAAGAACCAACAAAGGGGACTGAGGAGCAGCAGCCAGGAGAATTGAGAAAGTGCCACCCTAGAAGCCAAACAGAGGGTTCAGGATAGAGAAGGACGCAATCAGGAGAGCCAAGTGCTGCTGAGTCAGACCAGAGACCGTCTTCTTGCCCAGTGCTTGCTGCTGGTGATCTCATCTGCTCCCACAGCCTCACCTGTCCCCGCATTACCTCACCCTAGACTCCTACGAGAGCCTCCTAACTGGCTGCCTGCCTCCAGGCACCCCTGTCCACCCACCTTGCACTGAAGATTCTCCTAACTCAGTGGTCCCCAAACACTGGTGTTCATCAGAGTCACCTGGAGAGCCAGTCAAGCCCAGAGGCCTGACCTTTGTATCCTGACCTAGCTTCTCTGGTGATGCTGATACTGAAAAAAGCTGAGGGGCACCTGGGTGGCTCAGTCAGTTGAGCGTCCGACTTTTGGTTTCAGCTCAGATCATGATCTTGCAATCATGTGGCATCAGGCTTCATGCTGACCAGAGCCTGCTTGGGATTCTCTTTCCCTCCCTCTCTGCCCCACCCCTGCCTGTTCTCTCTGTCTCTCTCAAAAATAAATAAACTTAAAAGAAAAAAGCCTAAGAGCCAAAGAGAGAGTGCAAACACAGCTCAGGCACTTTCTGCTTAGAAAAGTCTCAGAGGGTCACCATCAGCCCCTAGACTTCATGTCCTTTACCACATGGACTCAACCTACCGGGTTGCAACTTTAACTTCCATCCTAGCCCTCAGGCAAATCTCTACCCAACCCAAACAATTGTCTTATCATCAGTGGAGGGATTCTAATTGTTAGTTAATTGACTGCACCAGTTGCTTTCCTGCTTTATGCCTAACCTAGCAGCTTTCTTTGCTAAATTCCCATCTTCTCTTCAAGATAATTCCTCCAGGAAACCAAACTTGATCCTGCCCACCTAAAGTGATCTCTTCATCTCTTTATTTTTTTCAGGAAAGGGAGGAAAACAGCAGTGCACAGTCCTGAAACTCTTCCGTGTGTCTCCGCCCCTGTGGGCACCCCTGTTCTATAAATCCTGAGGACACTTCCACAGATTCACAACTATTCACTGTGAGCAGGAAACTAAAGCCTGAGAGACAGCTGCACCCCCCCCCACATACTTGATACCCACCTCCTTCTCCATGCCCTTACACTTGGTGGGCCCCAAAAGATGGTCTTCCCCAGTATGCTCCCTACCCACCTTGGTGATGCCACCATAGTTGCCAAACTGGAAACCTGGGAGTCATCCGGGGTCTTCTAGACTGTCACCCACATCCAGCAAAGTCTCCTTCGTCATCCCCTCTCACCTCTGTCCCCTCATCTTCCACCCTACTTCAGGACACATATCATCTCCCATCTGAACGACCACAATTGTTTTCTGACTGTCTTTCCTGCCTACATCCTCACCCTCACACCCCCTCACACTCCACCCTGCTGCCAAGAGCATGGTCTGTTTCACAAACCTAACCAAGGCACTCTAGCACCTGTACAACTGTCCACCAGCTCATACCCCAGAGACAAACTGAAGGACCCGTGAGATAGTCAAGAGCATTCACTCTCTAGTCAGGCTGCATTTGGGCCCACATTCTTTCTGTCATGGGCTACATCCTTGGAAAAGTTCCTCAACATCACTGAGCTTCATTTTCCCTATTTACAAAGGGCAGGTGAAAATATACACATCGTGGGGTTATGGAGATTCAGTGAGATAATGTGTGTAGAAGTCCTTTGCATAAAGCTGGGTGGGAGTTCACAACTACAGCAATGATAATTCTCTCAGCCACACTTGGCCCTACTGGCCCTGAGCACTAACCATTTCACCCCACCTGCTTTTACTGTGAGCTCCTCCAACTCCTGCCAACATGCAACGTCAGCCCAACATCGCCATTCCACCTGCTCAATTCCTATGCCTCATTCAAGGCCCAATTCCAACATTATCACTCTAGGGATTCCCTACCATCCCCCCCATGAAATGACTGCTCCAACTCAGTCCCCCTCTCCATGCCCATGACAGACTTCCCAGAGAGCACCCAGAACTCTCTAGAGCACTGGCTACTCATATGCGCAACTCCTTTGTCTGAGTGGTAAGTTCTTCACAGGCAGGGCTGTGTCTCCAAAGCCCAGAGCTCAGCCCCGGACCTGGCTCAGAGCAGGCCAACTCGTGTGTGTTGAACCGTTGGACAGAACCACACATCTGCTGAGAGAGGCAGCTGGGAGCTGACCAGGGGCAAAATTCCTCCCCAGCTGTGATCCTTTAAGCAAGTTATCTGCCTCCAAAATACAATGGGACAGGTGGAGGACAGACACGCCCATTTCACAAAAGGGGAAACTGGAAAAAATAAAGAGGTCACTGGTCTAAACTAGAAGTTGAGAGGCTACCATGGCGGCAGGGGCCCTGGAGGCCCTGAGGTCCTGTCCAGCCTGGAGGACTTTGTCCCCAGAGGGAAGGGCCTGATGGTGCAGAAAAGCAGCACACATGGCCTCAGGGCAACGGCAGGGCCCCACTGACAGCGGCTTTGTATCAGGACTGAAGGACAAGGCCACAGGCACTGACTTTCTGTCAGGAGAGATCAGGGGACACAGAGAGACGTCCTATCACAACAGAGGGATCTGAGCAGGACAGCAGGGCCAGGATGCTGAGGAAGCTGCCAACAGAATTGCTGAATGCCTTCAGTGAATATCAGAGTCTAATAAAGCGAAGAGGTGGGGCCTTGATTTCTTTTGCCAATGAATAGAAGCTGAAGTAGCCTAAGAAAAGCTGCACAGGAGAAATAGAAGAAAGCCTCTGAAGGTGGAAAAAGCCACTTAACTTGCACCAACCTAATCACAGTATCAGTCACTTCTGATAGCAAACATTTGTTTGATGCTTTCAGCTTCGAAAATATTTTTCACACACAGGCTTCTCATTCCCACCTAAACATCCCAGATCAGGCTGCTGTGTTTAGTCAGCCAGTTAAGCTGGGGCCGGGGGGTGGGGGTGCTGAGGTCTGCCAGAACTGCTCACAGGGCGCTAAGCTGAGGCGCAGGCCGGCGGTGCTGGGGCCAGCAGGGGACGAATGCAGTATTTCTTGCTTAGCGTCTCTTTCCCGCTGTGCCAGGTTAGTGAGCTGTGTGTGCTGGGCATTCCCAGCCACTCCCTGTTAGGCAAGTTCCAAAAGGTCCCTAAGAACATTTATGCTGGAGCTCAGCTCCATCGAACCCGCTGGAAGGAGTCCTTTTTCTTCCTGGCCCTTCCATTGAAAACCCAGCCCAACTCCTGTCACATGTCACTGCTCCTCCACCAGGCTCCTTTGGCACATCCAAACCCAGATGCTTCCACTTAAGCTCTTACCCAAAGCCTTTCTCATCAAACCACAGCCCATCAAGCAAGGCTCCGTGACCCCAAAAAACTCTTCCACCAACACGCAATCATAGCAGGGGAATAGGTCACCGGGCTCAACACCCTCCTCAGAAGAATGCAATGAATAGCATCAGGCACAGACACCTCACCTTCAGGGACTTCCTCCCAGCTCAGGTGTCCCCCAGACTCAGGAGCAGGGCTGACATCCTCCCTGCTGCTCAGAATGGCAAGCTTCTAAAGAGAAACACCACCCTCAAAGATATTAGCGTGAGACACAGGAGCCCAGCCCAGAGGAGGAGCATGGGGTCTGGCCAGGAAACGGGTGCGAGAGAGCGTGAGGGTGTCCTGGCTCACACCCAAATAGCACGTCTGACCTTCTGGGCTTCAGGAACACCGAAGAGCTGATGCTGGGTTTCCTTACAGGTCTTTGCTTCATAGTTTTAAACACTTGCTTCACCTTCTTCTGACTGTTCTCACCATCCTTTTCTGCTCTTAACATTCTGCCCCCAAGCTGGTCCCTTTCCCCAGTTCAAGGGCTTATTGTGGTGAAGAGCCCATAGCAATCTCAGTGACCAGGGCCATGGGCCTCAACTCTGGCCTGAGGAGGAAAGGTTTGGGCAGATCTCAGAAGACAAGCAATGCAGGCACTCCAAGAAGGAGAGGGATCGAGGGGCGGGCAGCCAGGTCCGAAACTCTGCCTTTGGGAAGGAGTTGAGGAGCAGACAGCATCCAGGGGACAGAGCAGCACCAAGCCCCCCCATCAACGTGCCTCTTAACACTGTGCTTACAAGTAGGTCTGTGTCTTCACTGAGGGGTGGGGCTCGCTGCAGCCACTTAAAGAACTCAGGATGGGAAGTTCTTTCTCTTCCTTCTGAGAGTCTCAGAAACAGCAAATCTGAGAAGACACATATGCATGTCCCCTTCCAGGCTGGGATGTGGAGGACCACACCTCAGTCATAACACCTTACATAGTTGAAGATCTCGCTGCCTCCCCCTGGCACCACTGCGGTCCACCAGACATCAGGTGATGGCATGCTACCTCCTGCCCATGAGGTTTCCACCTGCATGTAAAAGTTGCCTGCTCCAGAAGCAGCAGCCCCCGTGAAAAGACTCCGTCCTCATTTCCTCATTTAATCTTCCTGGCCATCCTTTGCGGGATGTATTATAATTATCAGCCCCATTTTACAAAAGAGGCAACTGAGACACAAAGATGTTAAGACACTGCCTGAGCTCACGTGGTTGCTGAAAGTCCTTCTGTGGAGTCCAGTGTGTCTGTCACTGAAGTCCCTGCTTGCTGTCCCCACCACACTACCTTATTTTGCAGACATGCTCAGAGCAGTGAAGGCTTGGAGACAGGAAGTGGATCCATGTCCAATCAAACAGGGGTCAAAACACCGGAGGCCAAGACACTGCTAACTTCTCCCCTTCATATAGTATCTTCATGGGGATTCTGTGCCCTGCCCTGGCCCCCTTCGACTCCATTACAAGATCATATGTTACTTGAAAAAAGAAAACATGGAACAGAAAACTGTCATAAAAAAATGCATGACTTATAAAAATCAATATATACATTTTTATCTATTTATCTAAATTTATCTATTTAACAAATACTGTTGCTCCCCATCATCTGTAAAACTCTGTACTAGATGCTAAGAGGAAATGAATGAATGTTACTTCTTTATCTTCCAAGGGCCAAAACTCTTTCATCACTCATCCATGTCAATTAGAATGTGAGGGGCCCATGCAGAACTGGGCCTCTATCTGGGATTTGTAAGGCAGAGCCAACAAACTTTGGCTGTACCAACTTTGGCTTCAGAAATGCTTAAGTTAATGGTCTAATTTTAAAGTCATCATGGTATTCCTTTGTGAGAAGAAAAGCATCGTTTCCCTGAAATTCCCATCATCCTTAAAATTAAGTTCAGATAGCAATTCAGTGCTAATGGTAATATTACAATGTCACTAGCTCAATAGGCACATAACATCTAAAATATCACACGAAAGTTACTTTCAAAGAGAAGCTGAGTTTTAAAAATTGACCATTTGCCAATCACTTTATGGATAATCAGGCTCAGTTTGTCACCCACTCATACACGTGGATGATCAGTGGAGGGGAAGCTGGTAAGTGCCTGGCACCACAAATTGCCTGGTGATTCCAGACAGAAAGACACGTATGCAACAACGCAGTGCCTGGTGTACTCTGGGGGAGGGAAGATGAGCATGCTCAGGGCGAGGCAGCAGGAGGAAGGAGAGACCAGTACACGTGTGGGGAATTCCAGAAAGCTTCAGGGAGCAAGTGGGCAGCAATGGGCAGCACGCAGAAGTGTGGATGCACTGCAAAAGGAGTAAGGAGTGTACATACCTAAAGTATGTTGGGGGACAGGTGTGTGTATGTGTATGCATACAGCTTGGTACTGTGAAAGAATGGCAGCAAATGAGGCCAGGGCCAGCTTATGAGCAGTCTCTCACCTCACCTCACCCCTAGAACTTGGCTTTTACCCATCAGGCAATGGGAGTCACTGAAGGAAGCTACCCGGAATCCGCTTGTCCTTTTCCAACAATAATGCAGCAAGATGCTAGGACCTTCTTAGGGAAGCTCACTCAGAATTCCCCCTCCCTGAGGACCAGGCCATGGCAGCCTGTCCCCTCCACTGCCTACCTCGGGAACTTTCCCACACGCTCCTCTGACTCTATGTCCCCTTTCAACACCCCTCATTCTGGACAGCAGGGATGGGGCCCCTTTATTGCAGGCTCTGTCAGCCCGGCTGTATGTCAGCAGTCAGTACCCAAGATCATTCCTTGACACCTGCCCACCTCCCTCCAGCCACCTCCCCAGCTCATGCCACTTCCAGGTCACTACTCACCCCAACTCCCCCTGCCTGAGGAGGCAAGTTCAGGAGCTTCAGCTCCACCAGACACTCCTGCACATAGATCTTTAATCTGGCACATCCTTCCTACCAGACTCTCCTTAGCAAACCACCACACATCTTCCTTGGTGAGAAACAGAATCCCTCAACTCCCCTTCTTTCCTCCTCAGACCTCCCTTAATCTAGCACGGGCCATCCAGGCTCCCAGTGGTCCCCTCTCTACACTGACTCTGCCTCTCTCCCTTCTCTCAGTCCTTCCTCCGGACCCACACAAATATCCAAGCCTCTGCTCTCCTAAAATCCTCCCTTCAGCTACCACCTCGTGTTTCTCCTTGGCTTCGCTGCCAAAGCACTCACCTCCTGTTCTCTCTGGTACCCGCTGCCATAAGATCTCCATTTTTGTGTCCTGCTGCTACTGCTCCCCAGACCCAAAGCTATATCCATTCTTGCTCCTATGAGAGGCAGTACAGGGTGGGCTTAAAGCACAAGCTGAGCCATAGAGCCAGACTGTGGGTGAGACCCTGTCTCTAACTCTCCCTAGCCAGGTGTCCCCTATGCTTCTGCTTCCTTGTCTGTCAGATAAGGATAACTTAAGTACCTGTCTCAGAGGTGGTTGTGAAGGTTACACAAGTTCATATGAGTAAAGCACTTAGACCAGCGATCAGTCGGTTTTGGCTGGGATTGCTTTCCTTGGCATCTCATCCATACAAAACCCCATGAGATGCTCTCCTCTGGGACAAAAAGCTCTCTGGGTTCTTCCAGATCCTCTTCCTTCACTAAATGTCCTATGTCTCAGCTTCCACTCACCACCCCTGTGCTCAACTCTCGTGCTGTTTCTTCTGCAGTCTCTTCCTGGACAATCCATACTTCATCTCTATATTCATGACTCATAACACTAAACTACTTTTGTAAGCTTGAGACCAAAGTATCCAAATGCTCTTCAGCTTTCTGGCTATTTCTTAGCAGCCCCAGAGATTCAGCATGATCAGAAACTCGCTCAGCACAGTCTTACTCCTGGCCTGCTTGACCTGAACGCCTTGAGGTCCCCTGTGACCCACCCTCACCTTCAAACAGCAGACAGTTCCCTGTAGATTGCTCTGGACAGGGAGGCACTGCTCCATCTCATCCCTTGACCTCAGCAGCCCCACCTGTGTTCAGGTATCACACCCTAGGCCCTGGAGGGCCTCCTCTCACCTGGCCTCTCCTACAGCAATCCAAGCTCTTGAGTCTGGCATCTAAGGTATCTGTTAGCTGACCCCAAATTGTCCTGGACACATGATGGTAATAATAATGGCTGCCATTTCTTAAACACTTGTTCTGCACCGAGCCAAGCATTTATAATGTTGAGGTATGTGTCTCATTACTCAATATTCATAAACTGTTGTTATCCAAATTTTATAGACAAGGAAACTGAAGCTTGCAGAGGTTAAGCCACTGGTCAAATCACACATCCTGGAAGCAGTGGTGATGGGATTGAATCCAGGCAGTCTAACTCCAAGGTCATATTCTTAACCACTCTGCAGCACTTCCTCACCAACCCTGGCCACTCCCAACTGTATCCTTCTGATTTCTTGATACTATAGACATAGGAAGGCATTCTTATTTTGTGGTGTCTTTTTCATGCTGTCCCCTAAAACTAACAGTCCCTTCTCCAGTCTCTGTCCATTGAAACTAATTCTTCAAAGTGATTCTCCTTCCTCTATGATAGCATCCCCACCCCTACTTGTCCAAGAGCACTTCTACTGATCCACAACTCACTCACACCTCCATTTTGGTTGTTTCATGTTGCCATGGGGGTATCCAACAGGGGCTGACATCCTCTTTCTTGGACTGCTAAGTATCTGATTGAGGAAATAGGGGAAGGAACCCAGCACGAGTGACTCAATCTCACCCTTCCCTCTCTTTTTCCAGAGCTGCCCTGTTCCAGATCTCTGACCTAGGTAGACATGCTAAGTAAGGAAAGGGGTGGATTGGGAACCCTCTGGCCACTCTCAACATCTTTTTTAGCCCCAGAGCTATCTTTGTCTCCATCTGTCTGATTCTTGGTCTTATTTCTCAATTGGTGCTAAGCCCAGATGGCACTTACATAGTACAAACAATTAGCAAATGCCCACAAACCTGGGCCACTCAGTGAAGGATGAAGTGGCAGTGGCCATAGGACTGGTCTGTGTTGGTCTGTATGGCACACTGGTGACCAGTACATCATCTCTGGGGGTATGAGTACTCATCACTAGCAAGGAGGCCCCACATCAGCTTTGGTGGCCCCTACCATCCACACAGTGCCCTCTGTCTGGGAGCCTGGCTCCCCAGTAACCTGCAGATGACCCTGTAACCCACCTTTGGGAAATGCCAGGAGGGCAGTCTGGGAAGACAGGTGTTTGTGCTGTGGCTACTGGGCAATGTCCTTCAGAGTGAATTAGTTCATTGCTATCTAGTTTATAGATTAGCCGTGTCAATTTGCTCAGCACAGACCAGGCTCTCAGGCCACAGACATCCTTCAGTGAGTAGATAATGAAGGTGTCCAACTATGCAAACTTCCCCCCCGCAAGCCATCCATGCCTCCACTCTCTCCTATGTCCACACCTCACCTGCCCCCAGGCAGAGAAACCTTACCTGCTGATGGGCACTGCTGGCAGGGTGTTTCCTCAGCCCCAGAACACAAAGAAGGCTGCCTTCACCACCCTTCTCACAGCAGAGAACAACACATGCACACAATCTCACTTCCAAGGAGGAACAAACGGACCTCAAGTCATTTCAGTGCCTCAACCTGATGATAGACAGACTCAGAGAAATGCTTCAAATGCATCCTCATCTTGAATACTTCCAACAGGCTTCATCACAAAAAGCATCCCCTAAAAATATAACCAGCAGGGACTTGCTTATTGTTGAAGCTGGTTGATCAGTAAGTTGATTCACTATAGGATTTCCTTCTACTTTTGTGTGTGTTTTAATTTTTTTATAACAAAGGATTCATTGTTGTTGTTTGTTTGTTTAAATCTAGCACTTAGGGATCTGAGCTTTTCCAGAGGGGAGGGGAGGCACAGGAGTCTACCTTTCCTTGCTGGAGACCAAAACAACCAGAACTAGGGTTTGAACCTCAATTCCTAGTGACACAGATGGCGCTCCTTGTAAAGTGCCATTCAGGCTCTCTGGGGGTCCTAACACCCAACCAAACACTCAGCCTACCCTCGTTCAGACCCTCATCATCTCTCCACTCCCCCTCCACCCCCTACCTGATTGTCAAAGCTGCCTCGTCTAGGCTTCCTACTTCCAGATGACTCATGTCCAACCCACCTTTTCCATGGCATTATTCCTCTGCTCCCAAACCCTCCATGGCTCCCTAGTGTTTCAGGAACAAAGCTGTATTCCTTAGCTTAGCTACCGAAGCACTCATAAGATCCACCTTCCCAGCTGCACTTCTTACCACACCCTTAGTTAAGTCCCATTGAGCTACTTTCTCCTCCCTAAATAACTGAAGGGTTTCTCTATTCCTCTGTTTCGGGTGCTTTACTCCAGCTATATTTTTAAATCTCACCCATTCTAAGACCTTATCCAAATGCACCAACCCAAGAAAGCCCCACCCCAGTGCCTGAAGGTGTTGGCTGCTCCTCTCTGCTTCTCCCATACTTGGTACTCACCTTCATCAACTTGCTTACAGCTTTGATTGTCCATTCCTCATATGTCTGTCTCCTCTTCTAAATTAAGATGCTTGAGAGCAAGGAATATGCTCTATTCACCTCCCTATCCTCAGAGTCCAGCAGTGAACCTGACACAGGTGGACACTCAGTAAATGCTAGCTGATGAAAAATGTTAGGTGTGTGTGCTGAGTGGTGGGCAAAAGGAGGAAGGGCATGTGAGAGAGAGAGAGAGAGAAAGAAAGAGAAAGAGAGAGAGAGAGAGAAAACTCAAGTGCGAGTGAGTGAGCTTGGCCAATTTTCTGAATAAAGGTGGGGAGTTGTCCACGGCAGCCTCTCCACTCTCACTTTCTCTGTACACGAGGCTCCCTTCTTTGCAGTGAAGGAACTCTGCTGTAAGGATAACTTGACCGTGCTTGGCCCTGGCACGACCAAGGATCAAGTGATGAATGCAAGTAGATTTCCACAGGACTGATGCGAGAAGAGGATGTAACTTCCCCTAACAGATGATAAAACCAGGCATTTCCACTTATTCTATTATTTTAGAATGCTAAGCAACAAGAAAAAAAAAAAAACAGACCTGACTTGGCAAGTTTTCTCGATCATCTAGAGTGTTCAGAGGCCTCATACATAACTGTAGCCTGTAGCTTACTACCTCCTACAAGCCTCCTAAGCTACCTGGGGAGGAGCACAGACCCCAGAATTTGGCAAGCTCTAGGTAAATATGAATTGGATTAATCAAAGTTTATTATGTCTTTTGAGCCTTCATTTCAACACTTGTCAAACAGTTTAATCCTGAATCAATGCAATAGTTTTCTTTTTTCTCTGGGAAAAAAAAAGATTAGGCCAGTAGGAGACCACAGAATTCCCCTAAAGACAGGCTGTGTGCACTGGCAATGATAGCCTGGCTCCTGCCTCTGTCAGAGGAGAAGGGGGCTTCCTCTGTAGGCCTGGGCTGGAGGGTACTGATTAGTAGGGTATTAGCAGCTCTGTCTTCACTGGAGGGCTGAGGGCCAGGTGGGAGCCAGATGAAGACAGCCACAGAACCCACTGCTGTTAGAGAGCTCTGACTGCAAGGGAACTGCCTGGCTTGGACTTTTCAGTGCTGAGCCTTTGGACAAGGCCAATCAAGCCTCCTGCACTGACTGCGTCTACCTTCCTCTCCTGGTCCCTCAGCAGGAACAGCAGTGAATGCCTCTCCATCCCTCACCAGGACACGGAGGCTTGTTCACTGAGGGTTTGGGAAACATCCTGTCGTAGGCCAAATTGTATCTGCCTCCCTGAATTCATATGTTGATGTCCCAACACCCAGTACCTTAGAATACAACTATACTTAGGAGCATATTCTTTAAAGAGATGATTAAGTTAAAATGGGGTCATAGGGGTAGGTCTTAATCCAACATGACTGGTGTCCTCATAAGGACACAGACGGGTATAGAGGGAAGGCCATGTGAAGACACAGGGAGATGACCATCCACAAGCCAAAGACAGAGGTCTCAGAGGAAACCAAGCCTGCCGCCACCCTGATCTTGGACTTCCAGCCTCCCAGCTAAGAGACAACACATTTCTGTCCAGCTAATCTGTGGTGTTTTGTTATGGCCAGGCTAACAAGCTAGGACACACCCCAGTCTGATCCCAGACACACTAACCTGTGGAGACAGGGCAGCCCCCCTTCAGAGATGTGGGGCTCTGTTCCCCTTCCCTGTCAGTCTAAGGAAGACTTGATTTGCATCTTCAGATCCTAAACAAAATCCAGGTAGGGACAGTTCCTCATAGTCCTTTATCTATCTTTGCAAGTCAGCTCAGAGACGGGACATGCCCAGGGAGCAAGGCCAGACTTTGGTAGGCTTCACAGAGGAAACTCTGAGACGCGGCAGCCTGACCAGCTCTCAAGCTGCATTCAAGGAGCTAAGCACCCTGGGCCCCGTGGTCTGTTCTTCAACTCAATTCAACAACTCCAGCATGTGATCGGGGGGAGGAGGGGCAGGCATGAGCCCTTAATCTCAGCTCACCCATCACAGGACACTTGCCCCTAACAGCACTTAGGCCAGACTGATGTGGGGACTTTCCCAAGGAAAGTGATCCAGGAATCCGCCATTTGCACACATATTCCTGCAGACCAAAGACTAGAGAATTCAAGCTAGAAGAATTCTCTAGCCAGCTAGAGGTCTTACTCCTGACATTTGGTCAGTCTGATCCCAGGGCAATGGGAGCATCTGCAATTGCTCCAGGGGCCTCTCTCCATCTTGCTCACTTCTTGTCCATAGAGCAGGACTATCTCCCATGGGACATCCCTGAGAAGTTTCTCAGATTCATAGTGAAATGGTAGAAAGGAGACACAGCAGAGGAAGGAAGCACCAACAGGAGATCCCTCCTGCCTCCCACCATCCCTGTTCTGAACCCAGAGCTCCTGTGCTCCTTCCCATGCCCCTGAGGAAGGAGAGGAGTGGGGAGGGGGCAGTAGAATGAGTACAAGCTTTGCAGTCAGACTGACTTGGGTTTAAATCCTGGCTCTGCTCCTTACAGCTGGGTTAGTTTTTGACCTTGGATAATATATATTAACCTCTTGGGTTACTATGTAATGGAGATAATACCTGCCTCACACAGCGCTGATTGGAAGGTTATGAGAGAGGACAGAGTAAACCACTCTGCTCAGTGCCTTGCCCATTAATATGCAATGCTTTGCCTTTCCCCTCTCAGGGAACACGTCCTCAAGTGCACTGTTCCAGAAGATGGATTTAGCCAAGACCCCTTATCAGGCCCTAACTGCTGGGGTTAGGGGAAAAAATATATGACACTGACTCCCTTTGAGAAGTTACCAAATCCCCTAGAGTCAGCCCCCAGTTAGGCAGACGCTGGGGCTACAAACACAGCGCACATGCTCTGAACTTTCTGTGTTTCTCTATCAGACAGGAAGGTGCAGGCCACCAAGTCTTCCAGAGCACAAAGTGTCCTATTGATCTTGTGCTTACTCTTAGAACCCTCTGGCACCTTCCTCAGCCATTCCACCAGGGTCTCTCAGGCACCCCACTTGGGGACAGTGAGTGGGCAGGGTTAATGTTGTCATGGGCCATGTTGGGAGGCACTTGGCAGAGAAGTCACAGGCGGGGGATGGATTTGGGAGAGCCCAAACATGGAAGCTGAAGCTGGGCTCCAGGAATTGGAGGCAGGAAGGGCCATGTCCTGATCACGTTTATGGAGCAGGAAGTCCCTAGCCCCAGGCACTGGTGTCCGGAGAGCCCATTTAACTCAGAGATGGCTTTGACAGAAGATGGTCAAGTTGTACTGGTGGCCCAGAGAGGCCCCACAATTGCTTCCCATGGACACCACACTTTCACAGAACACCTACAGCCAAACAGGCAATTGTTCCTGGGGTTACTCAGGAGAGGTTCCCATGCGTGGTGTGTGATGACAATACAACAGGACATGGGTCTCATGAAGCCTGTAGAAACCTTCTCACACCATCTCTCATTCGACTGTCACAAGATTTATTTAAAATTCTCTTTCAGGGGCGTTTGGGTGGCTCAGTCGGTTAGGTGTTCGACTTCAGCTCAGACCATGATCTCGTGGTCCAGTCCGTGGGTTTAAGCCCCATGCCAGGCTCTGTGCTGACAGCGTGGAGCCTGGAGCCTGCTTCAGATTCTGTCTCTCCATCTCTCTCTCTCTCTCTCTCTCTCTCAACAATAAACAAACATTTAATAAAGTAAAAAATAAAAAAATAAAATTCCCTTTCAAATACAAATAACCATGATATTTGAGGACTAGATCCATGACTCTGAAGCAGACCTTAACAGTTTTCAAAGTGCTCCTGGCAGGACAGCGAAGGAGAGCTTTGTTTTACCTGAAGTCCCCTGTTAGCACGAGATCCCAAGTCACTGCAGCCCAGATATTACCCAATCTACTCCAGCCTCCCTTAGGTGGTCTTCTCAGGCTTTCTCTCTGGCCTGAGGAAGCATTCCATTGTGCAGCCTGAAGGACCCCAGGTCCACTCTGAAGAAGAGGCTGTGGCTGGATTTGGGTTCTGAGCTCTGGCTGGAAAGCCAAGCTGAACAGATAGGATGGGGCCCTGGGTAGACACAGGCACAATCAGCAATGATGACTGGTTGGCTCTATAGCATACAAGGTAAGGAAGAACCCCAACTTCAACAGGCAGCCACCACCAGGACCCACCTGCTCAGAGCCTGGACATGCTTAGTGGACACAGTACTCTCTTTTCACACAGGCACCCCAGCCCCCACTCAACTCCCCAGCACAGGCAAGCTCCCAGCCGGCTTACTGAACTGTGCTGGCCTCTCCTCTCCACCCCCACACCCCTACCTGGTTTACTGCTGTGGCTTCTCTGACCCTAGTCCCTCACCCCACCTTCCAACCCACTCCAGAGTGCCATCTTGCTTCATATCCCTTTATGGCCGACACTCTGGGGTCTCCAACAGATGAGGTGGGTTGTAAGCAACTTGTCACTAATGATAAAGTAGCTAAACCCAAGAGGCCTTTTGTGTAAATTAGATTAGATTCCAGTTTATCTAGCCCCCTTCTAATGTACTTTATAGAGTGGGAGGAATTCAGCCAGGAAATCAGCGATTGCCTATAGTGCTCAGGAAGTAAGTTTCTACGGCATCACGGAACAACTATGCAACTTCCTACTATTTTAGAGATTTACTTCCAAATACATTTCTGTGTGTCTACGTATACATTGATTAGGGCTGGCAGTGTATCCTTAACAATCTGGCCACATCAACCAAGCGCTTCTCACAGGTTAATATAGTCTGACACATGCAAACTGACCATCTTCCCACCTCAACATCAAGAGTTGATCTTCATGGTAAGCTTAAGACTGAATAATCTGACCTCAGGATGTGGTAGCAAGATAAAGTGGAAAAAACATGGGTCTGAGGATCAGGTAGACTGGGCATAAGGCTTATTTTAGCCTCTTGCCAGCTGGGGAACCTTAGGAAAGTCACTTTTCCTTAGTCATTTTCCTGCTGGGTGAAAGTCCTGAGAGGCCCCTGTGAGATGTAAATCAGCACAGTTGGCTCTGTGCTCCGTGCCTAATGCCCTGGCAGGGACTTAATAAATGATAATTTCTGATCCCAGTCCCCCATCTAACCCCATTCCTCAGTTCTACCCAAACCAAACCCCTGGCTGTTGTCCACACCTGCCCCTTAATTCCCCATCCCCATGCCTTCCTTTGTGCATTGCTGTTCCCTCAGCCAGAAATGCCCTTCACCCAGAGAAAGAGTAGTCTCTGCTCCCCAACTTTCCCTCCAGACACATCTCAAATGCCATTTCCTCAGCAAGCCAAGTACCCCAACTGCTTCTTTCTCTGAATGTTCTCTCTATGGTTGTTATTACCTGCTTTGAGGAAGGAGTACACTCCTTAAGCACAATCCAAGCAGGGGACATGTCTCACTCATCTCATGTTCCCACCACCACAGTCTTCAGCATAGACAATGGTCAAAACTCATTTGGTGACTGAAAGCATAAATGAGGTCACAAGTCTATTGGCTCCAGAGTACTTGGAACTATGCTCTCCCTCTGCTCCTGCAGGGGACTTTCCTTAGATCCAGTGGGCCAGTTCTTCCATGGCCTCCCTCCCTGCCAGCCAGGCCAGGATAGCGTGCCCCTCAGGCATCCACGTTGCTTAACCACGACACTCTCCATCCTCCGCCTGTACACCCCACCCAAAACCTCAGCCTACTTGACTAGGGCCCTGCTGCCCACAGCCCTTCCCCAGCTCCTCTTGGGGGCTGGAAGTTCGCTCTGTGGCCCAGGCTGCATACAGACAGTCAGACTTCCCAGGGTCATGCCCAGCGCCTTCCTGGATGGCTCTTTCCTATACCCGCCATCCCCTCTTGGATGCTGTGAGTCCAGTGCCTCAGACCACATGGCCTGGTTCTTCAGATGCCAGGATGCCGTGTTCTCTAAATCTTCAAGGGGTGGCCATGAGTCTGTAAGGGCCTTCAAGCCCCAGTTAGGTGTCTGAGCCAAGGTAGGCACGAACAGAGGATACATGGTGTATAATCACTTCTTTGGGGTCACAGCCTCAGAGTTTCAGGCCACAAAGCCTCTCTTCCAAACCCTGTTACAGAGCAGGACTTTGGCCTGTGGCTTGGGACAGAGAAGCTCCCGCAGAGCTTTGCGGCCACCCTCCCCCGCCTCCTGCCTTCATCCTACCCTACATGTGCTGCAAGCCATCTCTGCTCAGAAGCCAACTATCCCCCACAGCCCTGCCGTTCTCTTAGTTAGACCTCCCAGCAAATCTGCCTCCCCCGCAATTTTACAAACTTCCCTCTAATCAATACCGCTTGGACGACACTCTCTTCAGGGAGACAGTGACACAGGCTGTGAGACCACTGCCTCCCCCTAAAGATAAACATGAGTTCTATGATTGCTTACATCACTGAGAATTGAAATCTGCCTCTTCTTTAATTCTCTCTTGTCACCACCACGGACCCCCAACTCTGCCCTCTGAGCAACACAGAACAAGATAGCTCCTCCTCGGCCTGAAAATCACAGTCATGGCACTGATGTCTTCCTGTCAGTCCTCAGGTCCTTTCAAACCTTGCAGGGTACAGACTCCAGCTTCTCAGGGGCGAGCATCCCTCCTCCACCTGTTCCCATAGTGTGGGATGTCTGGCCTTGGCCAGTGCAGGGAAAAGTGGGATGATCTTCTAGCAAGGTCTAAAGCCAGGTGTTGTATTAATGCATCCAGGCTAACTAAGGCAACCTATATGGACTTTTCCACATGGTCAGGTAGGAAACTCCTACCATTGATTTTTGGAGCCTGTGAACAGGACTCTGCACCTCCCTGCCACATGCCGCATCTCACAGAGCTGGTTTGGGAGCTCAGCTCTTTCTGCTGTCTTCACCCTATACATGGGTGACCCGCCATCTGAAACCAGGCTGTTCCCCTCCAGTCATGTACTTCTGCCTTCTGGACTTCCTGCTTACCTTCGCCATGGCTGTCCATTCTCTGTCATACCTGGAAGTCCAGAGAATGCTACTTGCCCCTGAAATTTCAGAAGAAGCCTGCTAGATGATGTAAATCACTCTTCTTGACGAAGGATTTTTTCCTGGGCTTCCTGAGAAGAGGATGATATGATAACAACACCACTTGTTGACGGTGCAGGAAGAGCCAAGTGCCGCAGGCAACACAGTACATGCATCCTCTCATTTCATGTCACAAGAACCAAATGAGATAGGTTTACCATTGTTCCCATTTAACAGATGAGGAACTCAGAGCTCAAAGCAGTGACAGCAAATCTGTGTAGAGTGGGATTCAAAGGGAGGCCTGTCTGGTTCACAGTCCATACTCCAGAGCTAGCGGGGAGCCTCAGAGATCAGGGAGACTAGGCCCTCACGGTAGAGAACACCTGCTACCTGCCACGCTGGAGGGAGGGTGATGGGCAGGAGTCAGTTTCCTCATCTCCAGCAGCGGGACAATAATCTCTGCCTGAGGCATTGTGCAGTTCCAGTGAGCTGGCGCGGCGAAAACCTAGACGGACGCACAGGGTGGTTGTTGTTACTGGGTGAGCGGCACTGCATGGAAGAACCAGATGTCTTGGCTAGTCACAGGAGAGCTTATGTAATAAAACTTTTTCATGACATCCAGTCAAGGTCAGGTGTAAGAGCCAAGAACTATTCCTTTGCTTTGGTAAAATGCTGAATTAGAAGAATCTTCCTTTCTCGTCTAGATTCAAGTTCTAACTTCTCCCCTCCCCCTACTCCATTCCTCTCTCTCCAATCCCCATC
>NW_027531873.1:822960-834615 GCF_008692635.1 Crocuta crocuta | reverse complement strand
ATACCACATCCCTGGTACACCCAGGACAGTCCTGTCACCTCAGGACCCCACCCAGCTCAGCATTTGTCTGCCTCCTTTCTCTCTCAAAAGTGTCCCACTTTGGACAATACATTAAATTTAAAACTCTGGATCCTTTTTTTAAAAAAATCACTTCTCTGGCACCTATTTGTCTCCCATGAAATGGGAGTAATATCACCCACTTCATGAGACAAGCCCTTTGTAAACCCCACTAGAGCCGGAAACTCCCCCTATCCTTCCTCTGGAAGCAGCTTTCTGTGGGGCCAGTCTAGCCACACCTCTCGTGCCTTCGTCAAGCCGCGCAGTGTCCAGGTAGCTATTCCTGCAAAAACCTCTTTGATTCAGAGGAAATAAGGCCCAGTATTGGGAGAAGGAAACAGTTGCCCCTGAAGAGAGAGGAGTCGCCACAAGTGCATGTAAGAAACAAAGGTAACCAATTCTGGGTGTTCTGAGCCTGAGCTGTGGCTCTGCCTTCTCTCTTCCCTAATCCCTACAACAGACCTTTGGCTCCTATACAACCGCCTCTCTCTTTCCCTTCCTTCCTTCCTTCCTTCCTTCCTCCCTTCCTTCCTTCCCCTCTCTTTCTCTGTCTCTCACACATGCACACATAGTCAGGAGTTCCTTTTGGCAGGGCTTTCTGAGCTTTTCTGCCAGAAGCAGGTTGGAGAAGTTTGCTAAGCCCTCTTGGGACAGCAGTGCAGTCACAAGAGTGGCCCTCACAGTTAGAATGGTCCCTGCCCAACTGAGAGGCCCAGCGACATGTGAGTGGTACATTCCAACTATGCACACAAGTCACTGTGGATTTACATTTTCATCCTCGAGTCAGGGCAAGGGTTCTGACTATGTCCACTGAGCACACTCTCAGCAACCAGCAAGCACTGGCTATCCCTGAGCAGGTGGAGATCAACCCTGGGATTTGGATGAACCCTGCTCTGCGCTTGTCCTCATCACCTAGAGGAAACAGATGTACCCAAAGCAGAGCCACCAGGGACCGGCTCAGCAGCTATAGGACTGGGGAGAGGCCAGGCTGCGATCGATTCTGATTCCCCTGGAGTCTCACCTGGGTTAAGAATCTGTTCTTGGAGATTTGTCAGAAGGCCCTCCACCCACTCACCTCTGTATAAGTCATTCCTGAGTCATTCCTGGACAACCCAAGTCCCAAGTCTGCAATCCATGGCGATCCTTGATTCTTTACCATGGATGAAGCGGCCCTGCACCCATTTTAGTATCGGTGTAAATAAATAAACAAATAAATAAATAACACAAAAACAAAAACTCAAAATAAGATAAGGTAGAAACTTCCCAGAGATCCAGCTGCATAATTCAAAAGAACCATGAGGCTTAACAAGATTTCCCTCAAAGTTGAACTCCAGCCTTCCTTGCCTTTGTTTTCCTTTGGCAGTTACCACATGCCAGGCAATAATCTAAGTGTTTGACATGCATTAGCCCCGCTTTGTCTGAGCAAGCTAAGGTGACCGCTGGGCCATGGCAAAGGCAAGACCTGTCCTTGGGGGGCTGGGGAGTGAGGAACCTGGCCAGGCAGAAAGGTGTGGAAGGGAGAGGTGGGGAGGAGAGGAAATCTAGCCTCAGGGTCACTCAGTCTCCAGGCAGCAATACAGATTCTAGATAATGTCCTCCCTCCTCCCCTAACAGCTATGGCCCTCCCCCAACCACCTGGGCCCCTGACGCTGGTCCTACTCAGAGGCCTCTGCTTGCAGGGAGGAGGTGCTCAAGGCTGGATGCCTTCCCCAGATGGGTGCCACCCACCACCCCCACTCCAACACTACACAGGCAACTTTTCGGGACTGATTGGATATGTCTCTAAAGTTCATTAGGGGGAAAAAAGTGTGTGGGTCTTGGATTACATCTTTCTGTAGAACTGACAAATTGGTAATTGTATTCCCAGAAAAGCTATTCAATATACATGTACCCACACGGAGCACTAATGAGTGCCCATACCATAAAACACTCCTTACTTCCCATCACCTCACACAGAGCTAGGCCACAGGACAGAAAGGAGGACGCATGAGCCTTCATACCCACATTGGCAGTAGCTACCAACAGACTCCCTTCTGAATTCTTGACCTCTGAGATTCCAGCTTTAGCTGTTCTGCAGACTGAATTCACCCTAAACCTGGTCTTTTTCCCATTTTTCATTGCCTAATGCAATCTCCATCTGGACCTCCTGGCAGCCCTTCTCTGGCCAACTCACCACACAACAAAGGAGAGAGCCCCAGGTCAGAGAACCAGGAGGCCTGGCTTCTGCCACCAGCAGCAGGTGACCCTGCATAGGTCCTTTTGGGTAGCTACACCATCCGTGTGTGTGTGTGTGTGTGTGTGTGTGTATTTATATATGAGAAACTACTCGGCGCTCTCTTCTGATTCCTAAAGGAATCACCCATCCTCACTTCCCTTCCCCCTTCCAAGAATCTCCTCCATGCTCTCATGCTACTAACAATGCCTCGTTCTTCTCCCAGCACATGAGCACAAAGTGTCAGTGTCCAACTTGATGCCTTTCTCTCTCCCTCAAATCCAGTCAGTCATCAAAACCTGCAGGATTTCTGGACAAGATCACTCACTCTTCATCTCTATTGCCACTGCCCTGATTTATACCCGAAGCTACCTCCATGGGTTATTCCAATACATTTTTTCACAGGAAGTTGCTCCTTGGCCCTCTAACCTGCCCTTCTCAGCCCTGAATCCTCCTGAAAGCAGAGAGTTCACCATGTGTTTTCCACACCAAAAGACCTTCAATGTCATGGGAAGAAAATGTCAATTCCTTAGCTTCAGAGTTCAAGGCCTTCCCTGACCTCTCCCCAGCCTAAGACGCCAGTCTCACCTCTCCCAGTGTCCCCTCCCCACCCCACCCTCTGACTCTAGCCATGTGGGCCACTCCTCACTGGGCTTGTCCCAGTCTTTCAGGTTCTGTTTTCATTTCTTCCTCATCACCTGTGCAGAATAGCCTACTCTTTTCCCCTTTTACGGAGGCAAACGTTGCAAAAGCAGCCAGCTCCAGGCCCATGGTTACCACAAACTCTTCCTGGACATCTGCTAAATGTAGGGCTGCCCACAGGTGTCTGGAGTGGATGTGAACAGAGACATGCAAATAAAGCACCTCAGTACCGTAGCACAATTCTCCAGCTGATGATACATGTACATACTAGAGAGAAGGGTAAAAGTGCTTAGAGCTGGGGGCGAGGGGAGGCGCTTCAAGAGTTTGATCTGCATCCTAAAGTTTTTTTTTTATTTTTTAATGTTTTATTTATTTCTGCGAGAGAGAGAGAGGCCGCATGAGCAGGGAAGGGTCAGAGAGGGAGACACAGAATCTGAAGCAGGCTCCAGGCTCTGAGCTAGCTGTCAGCACAGAGCCTGATGCGGGGCTCGAACCCACGAATCACAGGATCATGACCTGAGCCAAAGTTGGACGTCCAACCGAGTGAGCCACCCAGGCGCCCCTGCATCCTAAAGTTTTAATAAGAGTTCGTTCAGCTCACAGAGCAGACAAAGAGCTTTCCAGGAAGAGCAAACAGTGTGTGCAAAGACAGAGAGGCACAAAAGATAGGATCTCTTGAGCTACTCAGTTTGGGGAACAGTGGAGATGCAGCTGATGAGCTAAAGTACTGCCAGCCTTTGCAGAGCCTAGAATGCCAAACAAGGATGTTATACTTTATCATATTGAGGAGGGAACCCTATCCCATCTTGTGTAGACCTTCCATCCACAGCTACAGCACAGGACCACGATGACTACATGACATGGAACATAGTGATTAAGAGCGTAGAGCACAATGAGGGGTCAGTTCTCTGTGTGCATAAGGGCATACGTGACAGACGGAGGAAATGAAAGCAAGGATTATAGCGGAGCGCCAAAGTAAGAATTACTTAAGGAGCACTAAGTAGAAATCATAAATTTTCTGAAGACAAAGCTTGGGTTAGCAGCCCCCTGGAAGACTGCAGGGCCTTGAGGAGATCTGAGGCTGAAGCTAAACAGATTGCATCTCCCAGACTGTTTATTGAGTGTGTCAGAGATAAGAATGGATGTCTTGAAACTCTGCAAGGGCAAGAGCTGGCTCCCAGAGTCTATAAGGGATCCAGCCCACCTGTGGGCTCTTTGAAAACTGAGACTCCTGGATGCCAGCAAGTATTGAAACTCAAGATGCATGCCAGGAAACATAAAGTGGAACCACTGTAAGGAGGAAGCAGGAAATACAGTGACTCCAGAAAAGACAAAGCTGCCAAAAGCTTCAGCCTGGTTGTGCCCACACCAAGTGGTGACAATGTCACATCTCCCTCCACCCCAAGTGTCACCTCTTGAATGAGGGTGCACAGCCTGGGAACTTAATAAATGTTTACATACCTCATTAGTTGCATTCACATTAACTTTTCCTTCTTATATTTTGCAAGAGAGGATCTGCCAGAGGATTTTAAGTAGGTAAGTGTCATGAACAGGTTTGTAATTCAGGAAAGAAGAAACAAATCTGATGGCCACGCTAAAACCAACTTCCACATTTTATTACGTCAAATGGTAGAGCCTAAAGGGCATGACATTCTTCTCCAAAGCTGAATTGTTTCAGAATCATTCCCCATCCTCACTTCTGGAAGCTGTCTGGTCAGTCTGAAGACAGATACCACATACTCCCTGGCCCTTCCCGCCCACAGATTCTATCTCTCCAGAGCTCTCCCACCTGTCCCACTCACTGTCTCTACTCTGGTGGATTTTCAATGTCCTAACTGGTCCCTCCATGCCAGGGTCTCTCCCCTCCACTCACTCCTTCCCACAGCCACAGTGGACTAGAGGAGGCCCCACCGTGGCCTTCATTAGAATCATCCCTGGAGGAATTTGGGAACACCATCCCGAACCTACTTCATCCAAATAGTTTAAAAGCTCCCCAGGTTTGCAAACCATGGTCCTTAATCCTTGCCATAGATAGAGAAGAGGGCCACCCTGGAATGTGTTAGAAAGCAGATCAGGTTCCACCCTGACCTAGGAATCAGAATCTCCATTTGAATTAAGAGCGCCCTCGTGATTCTTAAGCTTGTTAAAGGTTGAGAAGCTCAGTTCCAAAGGGTTGCCTGACCATTCATTCCACAAATATTTACTGAATTTTCTCCCTGTCTGGCTAGGGGTTGGGAGGGTCAAGGGCCAAGGTCCGGGACTTTGAGAAGCTCATGAAACCATCAGTCAGTCCCTTGATTAAAACCTGTCACTGGCTCCATGCTTTCTAAGTCCAGACTTCTGCATCTGGCCTTCATGGCCCACTGGGGCCAGGTTTCATCCCTGTCACCAGCTTTGCACTCGCTCTGGTAGCCCAGTTAGACCACTTGCCACTTCTCAAGACTAGCTGGTGCTTGCCCTGCCTACACAGATCTCAGCCTAGGTCATGCTTTACCTGCCTCTGCCCGGAGACACCCAGGAGAAATCCTCTAAGATCGATCACGCACATTACTCCTTTCTTGAAATTATCCCAGATCTTCCCTGCTCAGGTGAAAGACAGGAATTCCCACAACTCTTTGCTCTTTCCTCCTTCATAGCATTTGCCATTCGACTCGGTCTTAAAACTAGCGCACCTGCCACAGCGACCCCAGTAAAGAAGAGATCATGATTCTCAGTTTGTCTCCTCAGTAGCAATAAGCTAATAACTGGCACATCATCTAATTTCTAACTAAGAATAATAATAATAATAAGTGTATGAATAAAATCATGGATGAATGCAGTAAGTGAGAAATGCTCTACTCTCTCTCCTTTCCGACTTCATAGTTGTTTAAATATGAATTTAAGCAGAATATTAGTGGGCTGCCTTTCAAGCTCAAAAGAGAAATAATCTCAAAATCAAATAATATTTTGTGTTTTCTAGATACAAATAACAAAGACTGAACATCTTGAAGATGAATTTTGTGCACAGCCAACTACCTTCCTGTAGTTGGGTGTTTAACTTCACAAAATGCAACATACAATCTGGAAACACTTCTGATTTGTATTATAATCAATTAAGAGACTGGGAAAGGAAAGAGACAGACGAAGAGAAAGATAGGAAGTAGACCAAAGTATGGAAAGGGAGACAGACCGATAACAAATAACCAGCTGTTCTAAAAGTAAAAATACAACATGCTGGATTTGTTTTTTAAGAGGATTAAACACTAGTTAGAAAACCTGTTTCAATCCTGGTCAAACTTTAGAAATTCTAGCTTTTAAATACATAATCTTATTTTCATTTGAAGGAAAACTGCAGGTCTGGAGTTGGGATGTCATGAGGGAGAGGAGGAGCCCACTTTAAGTAAGACCGTCCCCATCTGGCAGTCTCCTGGGACTGCAGGGCCTTGACATTTTGATACATATGTTGCATTTTTGCAGTTAGAGTATAGAGTAGGTCTCAGTCAAGGCGTTGCATCTGACCACACTGAACAGATATGCCTGGGCAAAGAGACCCTATGCTGCCCGACCCCCTTGTGCTCTCTAGATTACTCCGATGCTTCAGTGACATACCGCACAAAACTGAGGTGACTGACCATCCAGCGCATCTCCAGGGCCATGCTGGCACCTACAGGGGCGAGGATTGTCCATAGATCCCTGGCAGGGTTGCGTGAAAATTCGAAGCAAATCCACGGGAGTTATACCCTCCTCCCAGCCTCCTGGCCAGAGAAGAGGCAAAGCGTTCCTGCCCTCGCGTCTGGGACACGCTCTGGGGCCCTAACTGGCACTGACCCCCACTCCTCCAGTGGTTTTTGAATCTGGGGGCTTTCAGTTAGCTAGGCAATGTACCCGCGGGGGCTCCCGGTCCGGAACGCGCAGGGGGCTTGGGGCGTGGGGACAGCCCACTGACCTGGGTGCTGGGCTCCTCTCCGGGCGGCTCAGGTGTGAGGGCCGCTCCCGTGTCCCTCCCACCTCCGAACATGAGAGCCGAGAACCGAGCTGCAGGCCACTGACCCACCGACCAACTGACCGACCAACCAGCGTACCGAGCGGCAGCGGCCGGGTCTGGAGCCCACGTGACGGGGGCGGGACCCACGGGANCCCTGCCAGCCCAGCCGCAGCCCCGCCCCCTGGACGGCGCTTCGGTCCACAAGCCCCGCCTCCCAGGAGACCACGCCCCCGGGAGCCCCGCCCCACTCCTGTCACCTCCCCGCCCTGCACCCTTCCGGCCCCGGAGAGACCAACGGGCGGTTTCTGGCTCTAGTGCCGTCAGTCCCCTGGGCTTCTCCAGCCCTTCAGCACCATTCGTTCCCCGGACGGAGGAAATGAAAACGAGGAACCAGAGAAGCAATTTGTATCCAGAGTTGCAAAGAGAGAGAAGCCACAGAAAAACTTATTGGAGGCACACCCAGAGCATAAACCCTTTGGGCGTCCGGGCTTTCCGGACCTGTGGGATCTAGTCCAAATTGAGGTTGGCCTGAAGGCAGCCTCATTCCCTGTCTCTGATCAACCCGTCTGGACGGCTCTGCGTCCCTCTAGAGTCCGGCTGCGCTTGAACCCCGCGACCTGGGGCAGAGGTCCCCCTAGTGGACACTTTGAGCCTGGTCTTGTGAGCAGCGAAGGACAAGAAGCCCTTCTCTGTGCTCAGCACCAAGAGGAGGGTTCCGTAGGCCCAAGAGCTTTGCCGACCTCCGACCACAGGAATGGATTCTGGAATCAGGACAGGACTGGGCCTTGGGAACTTAGTCCAACACCTTCCCCTAGTGTATGGCCTGAATCCCCTTTGGTTGTGCTGCTAGGTTGTTGCCTTGCCTGGGCCTCCCAGGACTGGTTGCTCAGTTCAGCTGATTAAAATCCCTGTGGGCCGCAGATGACATCTACACCACAGACTCTGGCGTAGTCCCCAGCCCTGGCAGGAGTCACTACAGCCCTGGCCTCAGTTTTTATCTACGTTTCTACAGGCTGGACAAACTCCATAGGACACATCTCTTTTCAAATTACCCTGGTGGTCTGAAATTACCAGTGTGCCCAGAAGGCTTTTACATGTGAACAGAACTTAAGCCACCCTTGCAAATATGAGACTCTGGTCACTGCAGGAACCTGGCCAGAAGCAGACCAAAGGCAAAGCCAGCAGAGGAAGGCTGGGGCCCACAAGAGTTGTGTTACAGCAGGACACCCTTCAGTTCTTTCACTTCCTTAAAATAGCAGCAGAGGCTTTTGTAGACCTAGGCGCTTCAGTTCACATGAGTTCGTGGGTGTTTCCAAATCCCACATGTTATTGCCCCAGCAGACACACTGCCCTAGCCTCAGCTCCTAGTAAATGCTAGTCTGTTCTCAAGACTATTTAATTTTACTTTTAAAAATGGTATAAGCCACTGGCTCTCAAGCTTATTCACACTCCCTAACCAGGCTGTGGGAGGGGGCTTTATAAATACAGCCTAGGTCCTACCTCCAGAAGTTCTGGCTTAATCCTCTGGGAGTATAGCCTAGTATCAGAATTTCTTTTTTTTTTAAAAATATATAGTATCAGAATTTTTTAAAGCTCCTCAGGTGATTCTTACAGGCAGTCAAGTTTAAGAACCACTGCTACAGGTCATAGGCACTTTCATCCTGACTAAACTCCAATAAGAGACCTCAGAGCTGAACAGTTCACCCAAAAGAAGCCCAAGATACTGTCCATGGGCCTGAATGCTTTGCTGCCCTGGCTCCCAGGAAACAAAGTGACACATTAACACAGAGAAAATGTCTTGACCTAAAAGAGTGATTCTAGCTGTAGGTATTTAAAATGCTTGGGTGTGTTGTTAGTGGCAGGTGCAGCCTACAGAATTGTCAAGTCAAAGCATATCACAGATGAAAGGCAACCGTCCTCGGTGCTTCCAAGGGAATTATGTGTGTGGGGCTCACATATAATTCCACTCACTGATAATCCCATGCTACCCTCCTCCAGAGGCAGTCCCTCTTCCTTATCCCCATGAAATAGGTAATGTCATTTTGCCCGCGGAGTAGGTAATGTCCACAAACCCATGGAGTAAGGAACATTGCCATGCTTTATTCATACTTGCCTCATTCCACAACAGATTGGGGCTCTGTATCTATTAGAACTATGGGTAATTGTGCTGTATGCATGGGGTGAGTAATTCCATTCTGCCAGAGATCTACTCAAATGCTATGAGGAGTGGGGGTGGGGGTGGGGGAGGGTCTCTTCATTGCCTATGGTCCCACCCTGAGCTTGGCAGAGTTGGCCAAACAGCTGCAGGCACACAAAGCCAACCCTCTCATGTGACCAACCTGGGAAGACAGAGGCCTCAGCACATGACACAGACGGGCACCACAGCCTGTGCATGTGACCCACACTAGGCTGAACTGGACAAACACGTGGGAAAGATTTGAAGAAGACCCTCTGGACAGGCACAGCTGCCCTCTGTCACCTGCACCACTTGGCATGCCTGCTGTGACAGAGAGCCACTTGCCTGCTACCTGGCTTCCATCCAGATTCCAGAATCTTCACCAAGGGCCTCAGTGTGTTGGGGAGCTTCACAGGGAATCCCAGCACAGATAGCACTTCCTGAGAGCCTGTATGTCAAGGGCATGTAGCAAATATAACCTGATGAGGGTTATTTGCTTCGTGTCAGTTTTATTGTGTTTCTAGCAAGAAAAGAGACACAGAGGAAGGTAAAACAAGATGAGGCTACAGGTGAGGTCCTCACCCTTAGGCTGGTTTTCTGGAGGAAGTAGCTTTTGAAGGCTTATAGGAAGGTTTTGTGCAGACATGAAAAACAGCCAAAGGGGGCAGACCATTATTTTTAGGATGAAATGATGAATGTACAGCTTACAAAAGGTTTGGTGAGCAAACATGCATTTCCTTGGGCAATGGAAAGACTGTGGGATTTGAAGTACCTTCCAGCCCTATTTTCATTTTGCGGTTGTGTTACTTTGGCTCACCTCAACTTTTCTCATCTCTTAACTGGCAATTATAGACTTCTGCATGTCTCAGAAGAAGACATGGGATGGGGATTAAACGATGTCCATAGATGCAAACACTTTGTAACGGGCATGTGGTATTCACATGTGAATGGTTTTGCTTCACTATTGTAGCTACTCAGCTTGGTGGAGAGGCAGAGCTAGGGAAACAGAGATTCAACATCAGGAAGAGATTGATTGTATTTTATGGTCCAGTGACAAATGGAAGAATATCGACAGGCATTTATGAAAGAGGAAAGAGCTTCAGGAAAGGCCAGGAGGGAGGCCAGGAGTACTAGAAGGTGGCCTTCATTTCTAATTCCTGGCTGAGGGGAGTAAAGAAAAGGATGGACATACACTAGATCAAAATGTGGAAGGCCTTGAGAAGGCCTTGGAAGACCTTAGAGCCAGCAGGTTTGGACGGGTGATGGAAGTGGAAAATGTCTGAATGACAGACTCTCATCTAATGTCTTGGAAGATACCTCAGGCCACAACATCCAGGGAAGGATGCATATGCAAGCCCGCTTCTACACCCTACGCCTGTTTTGATCAGAGGGATACGATATTGTAAAGGGGCTATGGCCTCAATGTTCTGGAGAGCAGCGTCCGCAGCCACAGCGCTTTCCCTCCTTGCTGTAATGTATTACTCCCGAAGTTGCTTTCTCTTTGTCTTGACTTTGTAAATGATCTGGTTTCCATCATTCCAGGCATAGAGCTGCTTATCTCTGGGGTTATAATGGATCATGGAATGACTTCTTGGTCGCCTGGGGAAGAACAGTTTGGGCAGATCCTCCTCACCGATAGTGCCCAGCGGGTCAAAGACACAGGTGACACGATGAGGGCCATGGCCACCAGAACTATAGACCACATAGAGAACCCCGCACAAAAGGAATGCGGCTTCGGCATCCTGGCTTCTGCAGGGGGTGTCCCATGAGTGTTCCACTGCCAGCGTACCAGGTTCAATTTTTGTGAGAACCAAATGGCCGTAGATACCTGGCCCTGAGTGGATGGCCCAGAGCCCATGCTCATCCACAGCCAGGTCAATGTATGTGGACGGGGAGTGCTGATAGACCAGCGCTCTGCCTGCCCCTCCCGGGAGGAGCATTCGATCTTCCACAGTCCTCTTCTGCAGATTATACTTTATTATCTCATTGAGAGTCCCTTGGTTGTGAAAAAACAGAAAACCTTTGTGGATCACGTGGCCTGTTCCCTGCCAGGAATGCGTTAGGATGAGCTTCCGCGGGGCTGGCTTGGTGCTATCCTCTGTGAATGCCCGCATGTTTGCAAATTCCCACAGAGTTTTGTTTCTGGATCCAAGTAGGAAATAAACCTTCTGGGAATTGCTGGCAGCATCTTTCATCCAAGAGCCGTGTGTATCCGTAGTCTTCTTCACTATTTTCAGAGACTTTATGCCCATCAACATGTTGTCACAGCCTGGCCAAACAGGAGAAAAAGGAGAGGAACTTTGTAAACATGAGATGTCTGCTCTTCTCACAGATTCCTTTCCCCCTCTGCTTATTATTGCATAGTTTGTGCACAATATAACATTAGTTTCAGTGTACAACATAGTGGTTCAACTTGTCTATATGTTAGGCTTGCTTACAGGAAGTGTAGCCACCATCTGTCACCATACAGTCCTATGACAATACCATTGACTATATTCTTATGCTGTGCCTTTTATCCTCATCACATTCATTTAACTGGATGCTGTACCTTCCACTCCCCTTCACCCATTTTGCACCCCCCCACCCCCCAAAATACTAGTTTGA
>NW_027531873.1:771726-822854 GCF_008692635.1 Crocuta crocuta | reverse complement strand
CTGTTTCGGTTTTTTTTTTTTTTGAAGATTTCATATATAAATGAAATCATATGGTATTTGTTTTTCTCTGATTTATTTCATTTAGCATAATGCCCTCTAGGTCCATCCATGTTGTCATAAATGGCAAGATTGCTTTCTTTCTTATGGCAGAGTAATATTTCATTGTACATTTATACCCTATCTTTATCTACTCCTCTATTGGTAGACACTTAAGTGCTCCTAGGTTTTGGCATTTGTAAATAATGATGCAAGAAACACAGGGATGCACATATCTTTTCAAATTTAGTATTCTGGGTATTTTTGGGTAAAAATCCAGTAGTGAATTATTGGATTATATGGTATCTCTATTTTGAGGAACCACCCTACTCTTTTCCACAGTGGCTACAATGATTTACATTCTCACCAATAGCACACAAGGGTTCCTTTTTGACTCCACATCCTTGCCACCACTTGTTATTTCTTATCTCTTTGATACTAGCCATTCTGACAGATGTAAGGCGGTAGCTCTTTGTGGGTTTGATTTGTATTTCCCTGATGATTAGTGAGGTTGAGCATCTTTTCATGTGTCTGTTCACACTGATTGCTTTTTTTTCCCTTCAGTGTCTAGAATAAACTTATCACACATAGATCAATCACAATTTATTGTATGGTTCAAAGAATCAAAGAATTACATGAATAAATGGGTCTCTATTAAGAGAGTTGCTTTCCAATTATAAGAGTCAACACTTTACTCAAGTCAGGATATAAACAGCTATTTGCTGGGGCAAAGACCCTGTTCACTTTCTTGGGGTTGATACAGTGAGAGAATCACTTAGGTGTGAAGCCACCTAGTTCAATTCCATTTGCAAAGATCTTACTGGAGATCTACTGTATACTTAGCTTACAATTCTCCCAGAACCATGCTAAGAAAGTATTGAGGATAAAAAAAAATATAATATCAATCCTAATGCTTGAAGAGATCACCTTCTAGTGAAGGATTCTGGCCCTTAATACTACTAGAACATTGTAAGAACTCTATTCATCCATCCATTTATTTATTCATGAATGTACCCATTTGGTCAGCAGACAATGGATACCTACAAAAGGCAAGGTACTGAGCTAGGTGTTATGCGGTACAATAGGCTGAGGTGCAGTGATAAATCAAGAATGGCTCTTGCTTAATAGGTACCCGACTAACTACAATATGAAACTTAAAGTGAATTTTTTACAAAAGGACAGAGAATTATGCTGTCATTTAAGGAAGGGGATAATCTGCATTTGAATTGACCCCTGAAGGATGCCATTCAGAAGTGGTTGGTAATAACATTCTCACAGTTAACAAAACCACTTTTGGGAAAGTCCTTCCTGATTAGTGTTAGGAAAGTAGTGCAGAGTTTAAACCAGTATAAACTAAGTACTTGCTGTTGCCTTAAACTAGATGCATAAAACAAAATAGATTGAAAGCAGCTCTGTGGGGTATCTGGGTGGCTCAGTGGGTCAAGCATCCGACTTTGGCTCAGGTGATGATCTCATGGTTCATGGGTTCGAGCCCTGCATCAGGCTCTGTGCTGCTAGCTCAGAGCCTGGAGGCTGCTTCAGATTTTATGTCTCCCTCTCTCTGTCCCTCTCATGCTTGTGCTCTCTCTCTCTGTCTCAAAAAATAAATTAAAAAAACATTGAAGAAAAAAAAAGAAACCAGTTCTGTGCCTGGGACATTCAGGGTGGGGCTAAGGAACATAGATTTTATTCTATAGGCAGGTAAGGAACTATTGAAGTTTTTGAACAAGTGTGATTCATGGTCAAGCTTACTTAAACTGGCAGGTCTGTGTATGATGGATACATGGGAGGAAACCAAAATCAGGGAAATCAATTAGGAGAATATTTCTAGAATCCAAACAGGATCATAAGGCTGTAAAGTAGGTGGAGGAAGATGAAGTTAAAAAGGGCGGGGGGCAGTTTACATTTTTCCAGCTCTTCTACCTTCCTTCATGCAAAAACCCTCCCTTCTTGGGGTGCCTGGGTGACTCAGTCAGTTAAGCATTGGATTCTTAAGTTTGATTCAGGTCATGATCTTATAGTTTTTGGGATCAAGCACGGAGCCTGCTTGGGACCCCTCTCTGCACCCTCCCCCCAAATAAATAAATAAACTTAAAAAAAATCCTTCCTTTTTTGTATCTCATGCTATTAACTCCTTCTAGTCTAAAGCATTGAGAGCTCTCCAGGACACTACTTGTATGCATTAACAGCCTGAGCACTTCCAGCCTCTTCAGCTCCACAGCACCTTGCTTTCAACCTACTTTAGTGACCCCCTCCATGCTCATACTCTGGATTCCTGGCACAACCTCCCCCCACTCAATCCCCTGGAACTATTCCCTATAAGAAATGTAAAACTCTACTATCCTACCCTCTGCGACACTACTTTACCTTTCCATTTCTCACTTCTTTGTTCTTACCTCCTTTGCTCTTTCATTTCCCTGGGCCCTGAAGTCCCTTGACCTCTGCTTTTTCTTAGGCTGTCAGCTTCCTTTACTATCCAACCTGGACCACTGTAATACCCCTCTCACCAGCACCCTTACCCACCAACCCCTAGTTATTCCACAATATCTACTCTACAAAAATCCCTAGCCCTGAATGAATTCAAACCCCTGGCTCTGTCCCAGAGACTTGAATGTGGTAGAGAATACCTTGCAAAGGTGCCCTACACATAGGGCATCTCCATCCTCAGCTGAGTCCTAATTACATACTGCTCTCTCCATGGTTAGTTCCCTATCTTCCTCATAGCACATATCTAAATCCCAGCCCCATACACTCAAACTCTACTCCATCAGTCTCTTCACTAACAGCAGATTAACTCCTTTGAAAAAATAAATACCCCCAGACATGAAGTGCCTCCACCTCCTGTCCTTCACTTAAAATTTCTCTTAAGTTGTTCTTACCCTTACCACCCTCCCACACATCTTAGAAGAGGCCACGTCATTCCTCCTGTCCAAGACTAATTCTTTCACTTGTGCTCTGATCTCATTCTTTCCTGGCTTCTTGACTCCCTCAGTGAATTGCCTCTTTTCTTTTATCTTTAATTTCTCCTTCATGGCTAGTTCCTTAGCTTATTAACATTTTATCTATATTAAAAAACAATTCTCTCTCAGGTACCATTTTCTAGCTACTTCACTCTTTCTATCATTTTATATAGTTTCTCCTCCAGAATAGTTTGCTCTCTGGGTCCACCTCTTCACCTCCCAAATTTTGCTTCACAATAACTCCACAGAAACCATCCTCCATAATGTCACTGGGGACCTCCAAACTGAAAACTCAGACCTTTACATTCACATCTTACTTGATCTTCCCATAGCATGACGGTATGGATCAATTCCTCCTTCTTGAAGATTTCTTTGCCCTTGATCTTTGTGTCACTACAGTCTCTGTGTGTGCCTCCTACTTGCTTCTTCTCTGCTTATGGCAGTGACAGTGTCTGTGTTCGCCAAAATGCCATTTCATTTTTCTCTTCCCTACTTCTATATTCTCAGCTTTCTTTGTACTTAGGCTGCACCCACTGACCTGTGTTCTCTCCAAAGGGATGTGGACAGAAGTGGTGTGAGCCATTTCGACCTGGCCCTTAAATATGCTATCTTCCAGATGACCTTCGTGTCTTGGAATTCTCATGGTGTCCAAGCTAAAGAGGGATATGGGCCAAGATGAAATTAATTCCACTGGTCATTTCAGGATCCATTAGGACTGAGTCATCAGCTCCAATGATAAACTTTTTGGGACTGCACCATTAGACAATCTGCTGAGTTACAGAGATAGGGAGTGGTGGCTTACTAGGAGCATGAGGAATCCTGTGGGCATCCCTCAAACCCTGCCCAGGTCTGTATCATGGGAAGGACAGAATGGTCTTAACAAGAGCATGGGAAGAGTATGGGCCTCTCTCCTTGACTGCTGGAGCATGTGGTGGTGGAATATGGTGTGTAACAATCTCTCTGGGACAACTGAGCCCTCTGGGGGTTTCCCTCAAGTCTTTGCAAAGGCTTTGGTATAAGAAGCTGGATAGGCTGATGGGTTGTCATTTTCTTCTTAATAAATGTTTGGGTTCTCCAGGCCAACTGGGGACTACCTAGAATCAGAGGACAGAAACAGGGGGAAGGGAGAGAAACTAGACACAAGGAAAAGAGGTGCACACCCAGAGAAGTCCCAGAGGTTCTGAGGTAAGCAAGTTTTCAGCAAACTTCTTGTTACTGCCAGCTGTTTGGCTAACAATCCTACCACAGTTCCTTAACCAATTCATCATCCACTACTATACCTTCTCTTCCTTCTTCAAGCCTCCATCATACCCTCCTTACCTTCATATGAAGATCTTGCTTCTTATTTTGCTTTCTAGCATGCCTTATTTCTCTCCTCCACTTTATGATAAAACCCCTTGAAGGAGGAGCTTCCTCACCTCCAGTTATGCCCTAAGCCACTCTAATCAGGCTTCAGACCCCCTACTGATCTAAACTTCCCTCCCCAAGCCACAGAATCAGTTCTTGTCAAGGTCACCAATGACCTCCATGCTGCCAAACCCAAGGGTGAGTTCTCAGTTTTCATCTTAGTCAACTTCTCAGCAAAATTTGATTACTTGATCACTACCTCCCCTTGAAACTCTTTTGGATGGATGCTGGAACACGCCTCCTCTTGTTTGTCTTCCCATCTTTCTGGATTTTTTTTTTTTTGGCATTCATTGTTGGTTCCTTTTCCTCTCCCACCCATAAGTGATTTGTCCTCACACCCCTTCTCTGTCTATAATCACTTTTTGAACCACCTCATTCTATCTCATGGCTCTGCATACCATGTATATTCTAATTAATGATGAATTCTGAAGTTGCCTCTGGAACGACATCCTATCTGGATGTCTACTTAGTCCCAAACTCACTTATCCAACTGCCTGCCAGTAGCCCTACTTGGATATCTTCAAACTTAACCTGTTCAACATAGAATTCTTATTTTTATATCACAATCTCTTTTTCTCCCTACTCTTCCCATTTTAAGCAAAAAACATCGACAAAGTTTCTTATCTAGAAGTCATTCTTTTTTTTTTTTTTGAAGGGGAGAATAGGCAGAGGGAGAAGGAAAGAGAATGCTAAGAGGATTCTCATGCCCAGCATGGAGAATCCTCCACGTTTGGCTCAGAGTCTGATGTGAGGCTCCATCTCACAACTGTGAGATCATGACCTGAGCCAATATCAAGAGTCGGAAGCTTAACTGAGCCACCAAGCCACCCAGACACCCCTAGAAGTCATTCTTAACTCCTCTCCATCTCCCCACCACCACCAAGTTCTGATAGTAAAACTAACCTTTAAATTATGTACTTAAATGAAAATGCTCAAGGAGTTCCTGAGTGGCTCAGTCAGTTGAGCATCTGACTTCGGCTCAGGTCGTAATCTTGTGGTCTGTGAGTCAAAGCCCCGCATTAGACTCCGTGCTGATAGCTCAGAGCCTGGAGCCTGCTTCAGATTCTGTGTCTCCCTCTCTTTCTGTCCCTCCCCTGCTCATGCTCTGTCTCTCTCTTAAAAATAAATATTAAAAAAAATTAAATTTTTTTAAAATGTTCAAATATATTTCTTTCTTCCTCTTCCCAGCATTCATCCCTGTACTCCCTGAATTCTTCCCTCTTGCCTAGACCATGACAGTGGTCTCTAATTTTCCCTCCAATTTTACTTTGGCTTACCTATAATATGTTCTCCACAAAGCAATAGAAGTAATCTTTTTAAAAACATAAGTTATGTGGCTGACCTGCTAAGCCTATTCTATCACTCTTGGAATAAAATCCTAACCTCTTACTCTGTACTAAAGTACATACATTATATGCAGCTGCCTGCCTGTGGGACTTTATCCTCCACTCCCTGCCCCCTTGCTCACTGTGTTGTGACTACACTGGCTCTCTTGCTATTCCACAAGCATGTCAGGTTTGTCTCTGCCTCATGGCTCTTGTACTTGTGATTCTTCCTGTCTCGGGTATTCTTTTCCTTGATCTTCCCACAGTCTGCTCCTCTCATCCTTCAAATCTTAGTTTCAATATCATCTCCCTAAGGGGCTTCCTGTGACTATTGCATCTAAATTTAAAATGACCTACCACAACATCTTTCTTATTTCCTTGAGATCACTTGTCATATTCTGTAATTACGTCATTCGTTTTATTTATTAGGTTATTGTCCTCCTCCACTAGACAATAAGCTCCACAAAGTAGGGCTTTTGTTTTCATGTTTACTTTCATACTCCTACTGCCTAACACAGTGCCTTGTGGGTTCAATAACTATTGCATTAATGAGGGAAATAGCTTCATTCAAACAGATGTTTTTCTAGGGCCTACATAGTACCGAGCATCTGGAGTTCTGACCACAGGCCTGTCTTAAGTAAATAATAATTTGTAAAGTACTTTAAAGCCTTTACGATACTTTCAAATCCATTATTTCATTGAGAAATCTGACACAAGTTTCTTGTCAAAGAACAAATGGCAGGAGTGGGCATGGGGAGCAACTCTAGCCGGGAAGAGCCGAACCTCAGCAGGTCAGTCCTTTCCATGGTCAGGTCATTACTGGCTGTTCGCAGTTGCCCAGAGGCCTTGCCTGGTCCCCACCATGGTCAGGGACGACTTTGGGACAAGCTATAGAAGTCTCTTGGCCACCAGTTGCCACCATATCCCCCTGGTGACATGCTTTGCCAGCCAGAGGGATCGCTTCCCCGTGGCCTCTGGGTCCACTTCAGCGTGGTTACGGTCATCACCCCTCATCTGTGATGGGTACATTCTAAAACCCAGTGGATGCCTGTATATATATAAATACACACACTATGTTTTTTCCTATACATTATACATGGATACCTGTGATAAAGTTTAATTTATAAATTAGGCATAGTAGAGATTAACAATAACTAATAATATAATAGAACAATGATAACAATATACTGTAATAAAAGTAATGTGCATGTGGTGTCTCTGTCCCTCTCAAAAGTATCTTACTGTACTGTACTCAGACTTCTTAGGATGGTGTGTGATGATAAAATGCCAATGTGATGAGACAAAGTGAGGTGAATGACATAGGCACTGGGACACAGTGTTAGGCTACTACTGACCTTCTGACATTCCTAGACCGCAATTGACAGTGGTCACTGAAACTGTGGAAGGCAAAACCACAGATAAGGGGAAATTCATGTATAGGAAGCCAGGCCCTAGGGAAGGCAGAGAAGCCTGGGCCAACTGCATTAAACCTTATGGGTTGCAGGACAGCTAATGGAAGGTCCCCCACCAGGTGAGCCCTGGGTGGGGGTGGGGGTGGAGGGCTCCAGGCTGTGGCTGGATGGGGAAGGAGGGAGCTGCCCTGTTTACCAGGGCTTTGTCTCTGCCAGGCGCAGAATACCTTTTCTCAGCTTCCCAAGCAGAGTCTGTCTCCTGTGGATGCTCTCCTCTTCTCACGCTTTCGGGTGATCACAGAGGATGAGTGAATGAATGAGAGTTTAAGCTTGCAACTGCAACTGCTCACAGATGTCATTAATGGGAAAGAGGAGGGGTCCGTGGGCCACTAGAGAAGCTCAGAAACTATTTCTGATTGGAGAACAAGCACAAAGCCTTGAGAAGTTAGTTAATAAATATGTACAAATACACATAATGTGCTTGGTATGGTGATACTTCATTTACATCAACTTGTCTAGTTCTTGCAATAAGCCTAAGTGGTAAATATTTCAGTCTCCATTTTCTAAATGGAAAGAAAGGCTTGGATAAGTTACTTGGAAGGTCACATGGCTATGGGTCCTCCCGGCTCAGTGTGAACCTGGAGACAGGGCCCACCAGGAACCCTCCAGCCAGCCCCAGGGACGGGCCATCCCTCCAGGAGGAGCATCAGCAGGCTTGCAGCCCAGCTACAGAGGGGGACTATGGCTAAGAACAAGGCACATTCAATGTCTCATAAGTGAGAAAATGTTCATTTAACATACAGCAGAAACTAATACAACCATTCTTCTTTCTCCTTCTATTCCTCCTTTCTATGCAGAATCCTTAGAGAAAGAGCAAAACAAGAGAGTGTTGATAGATGGTTTTGATTAAGCAGAGCCGGTTGTGAGAGTGCACAAACAGACAATTGCCCCTGTGCTCCTCTTATTCTTCCTTTGTAGAGGGAACCCAGCACTGGGAGTCAGAGACCTGAATGCTCTGAACCCCATCTCTGGTTCTCCATGTGTCTCCCTAAAAGTCCCTTGGTCAATCCGTCCTTACCTATCCTCACCTTGAAATGAGGGATTCAGGCTGGGAGTTCTCTAGAGTGTCTTCAGGGCAGGAAGTCTGTGAATTTTATAAATTCCTCTTCTTTTTGGAATTTGGAGAAAATACACTTCTAGTGTTTGAGTAAAAGGGTAAGTTAGAAGTCCCTGCTGTGCTTCTCTTGAGAGAGAGATAATTAGCAGGAGAAAAAGACTGAGGAAGGAAATAAATTTAAAACCTTTGAACTCAACAAAGATGCAAATTATTTAACAGAGACAATGACAATGAAGGTTCCACCTGCAAATCAGAGAATGCAAATCTGTGGTTTTCCCTCAAGCACAATTGGAGACAAGCAATTAGAATATAATGTGGCCCAAGGACTCACAGTGACATCATAAACAAATATCACTTATTTGAATTTTTAAAATAATTTTTCCCTTATTTAATGGCAATACTCTCCAGACCTGGTGAGACTTGTCCCTCTACAAGGAGTGAGGCAACTCCCCTGTGGTTATGTTTAGGAAACATGATCTGGATGTTGGTGGAGAGTGGCCTGGGCGGGGTTTAAGGGAGGGAGAGAGGGGGCACAGGGAAACAGGTAGAGAGTCTGTAGGTACAGCCCAGATCAGAGATATCCAAATAATGATGGACATGGGAAAATGGGTAAGGATTAGGGCAAACCTTAGGAAAAGAGGGGTCAGGTCTTAGCAACTGGGTAGATGGAAGGAGCCCTCAAGGCTAAGGGTGATGGAATGCACAGGAGAGCAACAGAGAAGGGAAACAGGTTTGCTTGGGAAAAATGAGGGATGAATTCATTTAAAAAAAGGAGAATGGCAGGGGCACCTGGGTGGCTCAGTTGGTTGAGTGTTCAACTTCAGCTCAGGTAATGATCTCATCTCTGGTAGGTTTGAGCCCCGCACTGGGCTCTGTGCTGACAGCTCAGAGCCTGGAGCCTGCTCTGGATTCTGTCTCCCTCTCTCTCCGCCCCTCCCCCACTCACATTCTGTCTCTCTCTCAAAAATAAACATTAAAAAAATAAATAAAAGAGAACTCCTCTAAAACCATGAGTATTTTGGCTTCTTCTTGAAATTCTGTGCTATAAAACTTGACTTTTTCAACCACCTGGATTGTCTCCATGTTAATAAACCCTAGTCAATACGTATCAAGTGCCAGTATAATGTTAGGCTCCAGGATGACAAAGATGGAAGCTCTCAGATGAGCAATTAATTAAAAAAGCTTCGAGCTATAGAACAAGGAAATTGTCAGCGTGGACTTAATTTGTTCTAGAAATTAGGGCTGTCTTGTGCTTTCTGCCTCCAGAGTAAGCTTCAGCTATCTCTGCACAGCACTCAGGGTCCTTCATGTGACTTCCTCTTGGCACTTCCCCACCACGCTGGGCTGGTCACTGGTCACCCAACTGCCATGACCTCTTACAAGTCTTAGACTTTGCCCATATTTTTCCTTAGCTTTCCATATGTATCTTCACTCACTTGGGATGCATCTACTGGCCCTTCGAAACCAAACTGTCTGGCTCCTGCAGGGCCATCAGTTGTTCCTCCTTGTGTGTGTTTCAAGCACTCTGTGCAGGTCTCTTTCTGAGCCGTTCTGGTGCTGAACTGGATTTGCTTACTCACTCTGTTTCCTAGCAAGCACTTTACATAGGGGCCGTGTCTTATTCATGTTCATATCCATAGCGCCTGGGACCCACCACATATATCCTGTCTATTTAATCTCTTATTGCTTGCTGTCCACAAACTCAGGAATACATTTGATTCAGAAAATGCAGTATTAGTCAGTGTCCAAACTTACTATCCCATCTCATGGAATGCCAGCTTAGAAATCAGATAGATGCGAAGAGCAAGAGGTATGTGCAGACATTAGCAGGTGCTAGTTCACCCTCCTGAGTGCCTGGGTAGATGGAGGGCAGGAAAGTGGGAAGGCTGGCTTGTGTGAAATGGTACTCAGTGAGCCATAGGAGGATTTGGCTTTGCAGGCCTGTGAATCCAGGGCTTTTAAAGGGCCTAGCAGACAAAAAGTGCTCTATATGCTGATTTTGGTGAGTCCTACAGAAGTCTTTGGTAAATCTATATTAGAGGTTTTTCTGGGTTCTAACTTCACAATATTCCATGGTACCCAGTGTGGTATGCTGACCACTTCCCTTTACTGGTGATTAGCAGCAGCTTGTGAGAAAGAAAACAGACTTGATACATGGCTGATAGGCTGCATGGCTCTGTTCCTCCACATCAAGTTGGGAACTTCACAGGAGTGTGCGGAAGCCTGGAAGATGTGTGACGACGAGTGTGAGCTGGGCCTGCTTCCACCATGGGGTCCCTCTAGCTGGAATCCCACACAGCCAGCCTCCTTCAGATGCTTCCTTTTGGAATCGGCCAGCTCTCATCACCTCCACACCTTAGCTGACTTTCTTCCACGGTATTTCTTATCTTCTATCTGACATGCTTTACATGTAGCTGTTAACACACTTATCGTTTGTCTCCTCTCAAAAGAATCTAAGCCACACAAGGGCAAGGCTTTGTCTAATCTGTTGTTTTTACTGTTGTGTGTCCTGTCCTAAAATAGCATCTGGTACACATCATCATTTTTCTATTTTAATTATGAATATGGTACATGTCAATAGACATGAAGTACATCAAGAAAAATTCTTTGGAGTCCTGAGTAATTTTTTAGAAATGTAAAAGTTTCCTGAAACTGAAAGTTTGACAATGCTGTCCTAGAGGGTCCAGGCTGGTCAACACTCATGGGAAGTGAGGCGTTGAAGGGAACAGTCTCTGAGGAATTTCTGATCAAACATCTCCATTTTGAACCAATTATCTGACTGTTGCAACATTTAAGCATTCCAAGGTTATAATGATGAACTTTTTTGTTTTAACGCATTTTTCATTTAAAAGATGACCTGGTGCTTGAGAGTTTTTCTTGCACAGTGGTTTTTTTTCTTTATTTTCTTCCTGTTAACATTCTTACCAAAGAAAAAGGGATGGAAATGTTCTCAGTTTCTAGGCGTGGTACTGCCATTCCCTCATTTTCTTGGTTGGAAAACAGAGTCATTTTAACATTGTACCCCAGCTTCTTCCTGTGAGATAAATCTCACTTCATCCTGTTCTCATCCTTCCTGTCTCAAAGTCTAGGACTTGCTCTTCTGAACTTGATGGAACTTTGCAGCAGTCTAAAAACCATCAAAACACTAACGCCCAATTTACTGCTTCCACATAGAAATTTTCATACCTAGAAACTGATCTTGATTACTGCCTGTTTCCAGGACCATTAGAACAAAAAGCCTTATGAGATGCTATCAGAGGTTCTAGCAGAAGTGTAGACTCCAGAGCCACGCTTGGAACTTGCTTTGGCCAAAAGACTTCAGTACAAGGGACCAGACCTTCAGTGTGCTTGTGCCTCCTTCCTCAGAGGTCTGCCTGCATTACGGGAACAAGCCCAGGTTCATCTTCTGAAAGATCAGGGAGACCACGTGGAGGAGACACAAGCCATCCCAGTTGAGGCCATCCTCAACCAGCCATCCCCTGGGCCATGTGCCACCGGGGAACCAAGAGCAGCCAAGCCTGGCCCAGACCAATCAAACTGTCCTTCTGCCCTGTAGACTCCTGAGAAATAATCAATGATTATCGTTTAAACCCACTAAGTTACGGAGTGGTTTGTTATGCAGCATTCTTGTGGCAGCAGAGAATTGACATGGGTGGGGGTGGGGGGATGGAGAGCAGAAATGGAGGCTGAGATGAACCTAGTGTGTCTGGGACAGGGGAGCACGCTCCCAGCTGGAAAGTGGGAGGGATACAGGGCTGCATGAAACTATGCGTTATAGTTTCATCATCTAAAATGTCATAATGGTATCCCCTTGGCACAGGTGTTGTGGGCTTTGGGCAACATAACAGACAAAAGGGCTTAAAGCATTCTTTGGCAAATAGTTGCCTCTACTTTCTAATAAACTATTCCTCAAGGCCAGAAAATATTGATTTCTACTCTGTTCCAGGCACTGTGATAGACTTGGAGAACACAGTATGAATAACGCAGGGGCGCATGAACTATATTTTATGTTTTCATACTAGCACGTCAGACACAGCATAGAGTATTGGGTGGATGGGGACAGGCAGTAGTGACATAAGATGAGGCTGAGAAACATTCAAAGTTCGTGTGTTCAGCTGTTGGCATGTTACCTACTTAAAAAAAAATGTTTTTTAAATGTTATTTATTTCTGAGTGAGAGAGAAAGACAGTGCGAGAAGGGGAGGGTCCGAGAGAGAGGGAGACACAGAATCTGAAACAGGCTCCAGGCTCTGAGCTAGCTGTCAGCACTAAGCCCAACACAGGGCTCGAACCCACAAACCGTGAGATCATGGCCTGAGCCAAAGTCAGATGCTTAACCGAATGAGCCACCCAGTCACCCCTGTTACCTACTTTTTTACAAGAAAGGTAAATATAGTATATATGATATTAATAGCTTTTATTTAATCAGCAGATGCCACTTTCATGGAGAATAAAAAAATAATTAAAGAAAACTAGGTTGCGGTCAAGTTGTAAAGGGCTTTCTTTTTAAAAATTTTTTCAATGTTTATTTATTTTTGAGAGACAGAGAGAGACAGAGTGTGAGCAGGGAAGGGACAGAGAGAGAGGGAGACACAGAATACAAAGCAGGCTCCAGGCCTTGAGCTGTCAGCACAAGGGGCTGATGGGGGGCTCGAACCCATGAACCATGAGATCATGATCTGAGCCAAAGTTGGATGCTTAACTGACTGAGACACCCAGGTGCCCCAGAGGGCTTTCTTTATATTATTTAATGGGGTGTGCTTTACCCCATAGATTGTGGTTACCATCGATGCAGTAAGTCTAGCAACATAACCTTGGTGGCAATATAGGATGGAGCCCTGGAATGGGGACAGACTGGCAGCAGGAAGCTTGGTTAGCATGCTCCTGCAATAATTGGGACCAGAGATGATAGAAGAACAGTGCAGATGGAAAGAATAAATTTGAGGGATGTTCAGAAGGAAGTATGTACTGGATATGGTAACTGGTCAGATGAGGGCCAAACAGATGCTTGTGAGACTTCTAGCACAGGAAAAGTGTGTGTGTGGAACTCTTCTGCTAGCTCATGGGGGACAGAGAGGAATGTTTTAGTTTTAAATGTAAATGGGAGCTCAGTGGGTTAAGTGTTAGACTCTTGATTTTGGCTGAAGTCATGATCTGGTGGTTTGTGAGTTTGAGTCCTGCACCTGGCTCTGCCCTAACAGTGAGGAGCCTGCTCGAGATTGTTTCCTCCTCTCTCTGCCCCTCCTTGCCCCCCTCTCTCTCAAAAGTAAAAATAAGTAAATAAAGAATAACAATTTTAAAAAATTAGAAAATAAAGTAAATGAAGGAAAGGCAAAGAATTACAAACCAAGGAAGCAGGAGGAAAAAAATCAACCCTTCTTGGCCAGGGTTTATAAGAATGACTTAAAGTAATCTGTTTGTGAGTAGGAATCATCATCACACAGTGACCAAGAGGAAGGACATAGTCTTCATATGTGTCCCACAACAAGATCACAAGCAGCCAGGCCTCCTGGGCTCAAGCACAGAGTTTCATAACAGAAGGCTCCTACCTAGAGCGCCTCCATGATAGGCTTGGAGATGGCCTACCTGGCTCTGCCTCTCCCTCCTGTGCACACCCATCTTCCCCTACTGCCAGTCTGTTCCTGAACAGTGGCCAGAATGACCTTCCCCAACCCCCATCTGAGCCCTGACACACCCATGCTCACCACTCTTAAGCAGGGACAACAGGGCGGGAGGGGTTAGAATGTGTAGGAGTGAGTCCGCCTTGGTCTGAATCCCAGCTCCTACATCAACTGGCTGTGAGACCTTGGGTGGTTTGCTCTTCTCTCCACACCTTGATTTCCTCCCGTACAAAGTGGGGGATAACTATAATACGTATACATTGGGGTGCCATGAGAATTGGATGAGATAACCCAATAAGGTAAATTCTTAAAGATCATTCAGTTCATAATGAGCACTCAGTAAATATTAGCTACCACGAGTCACATTATTTTCATTCCCCACAGCTTGACAGCGTGAACTGGCTTAGCACAAAGCTCCTGCCCCGTTCTTTCATCTGCTCTCCACGACTTCTTCCTCCACCTAAGATCCGAGCACAAAGCGCCATTAGGCCTCTGTGCTTCTGCAGGCTTTCCATTTGCTTACAGCAGCGTCTACTATATTCTCCATTCAAAGCGTTCTTTTCCATTATTAAAACTCGGCTTGAGGGTTACTTTCCAAATTCCACAGTCCCTCCCCACCCATCTCCACAGCAACACTGACCTTGCTAAATTACTCAGTGCCTGCCCCTTGTGCTTCTGGTGAGAGCAGTCATCGCTCCGGCTGTTACCCTGGGTTTGTTTAGATGGCCTCCCCACTTGGCTGTAGCTTCCTGAGGACAAGGATGTTACCCTATTCAGTGCTCCATCTCTAATGCCTGGCACCATGCCAACGGAGACCTGGAATTCACTAGACACTTGCTGAATGAGTGAGCAAATGAATGAGTTATAGAGAGAGTGAATGGGTGCTCACTCTACCTGGGGCTGAAAGCCCTCAGCAAAACAACTTTGGGACCTTCTATTAGTATCCATAGTGATTGGACTGGAGGTATCTTCTTAGACTGCAGGCCTTCCAGATGGATAAACAGAAGAAGCGTTGTGTATATAGGCCTTTCTGGACCCAGCACGGTGACCTATGGAACCCTGCAGGAGATGGCCCAAGATAAGCGTTACATACACCTCTGGTGTTGCCGGCCCCATAATGCAGCAACTTCTCAGTAGATGATGTGTGTGCATACACAAGTGAGTGCACACACACTCTCTGTCCTGCACATATACTTGTGTGTATAGTCTCAATTCCCTCCTTTATAGTAAATACATTGTCGAAAATTAGAGTTACACCTCTCTTAATGTTTTGTGCCCCTTGTCACAAACTAATGGACCTTGGTTGGGAATTGACTCACAGAGATGTTCTGTTTGGCTGCCAGGGTTTTTTGTTTTGATTTGTTTTTATTTCGTTTTGTTTTTAATGGCTTTGAATATGGGGCAGGCACATTTAAAATACCTGAATGGATCCCACAGGCATTTAAATGTGTGACAACAGATTTTCTTTTTGAAACATGATCCAACAAAAGATAGGAGTTTTTTAATTCAGGAGAGAGAGGGTTATTTGAGGTCACCTACATGCAGTCTTGCAATAAAAGTTGCTGTGCTGAAACAGGAAATAAAATAAAATCTGCTATAATGGCTTGTTTTGACTGCCTTTAGAATTTTTCTTCACAAGCTATTTGCAAGTTAAAAAGAGGTTAATACTCTTATCTGCGCAGGAATGCTGCCTTTGGAATCTGCAAAAAAACTGTTAGATAAATTCTCAATCTGGGTATCTGAGGCAATGTGCTTTGCCCTCAGTTGCCACGTGCAATGCAAAATTTCTTTTTACTTATAACAGAGTGCCAAAGACTTGGAATGACTTTTAAATATAAGCTGGATTGTGTATAGCAATGTTCATTCATTACATTCGATCGTGTGTGTGTGTGTGTGTGTGTGTGTGTGTGTGAGAGAGAGAGAGAGAGAGAGAGAGAGATGGAGAGAAGGAGAGAGGAAGAAAGAACCTATGTGTGTCAGAGTTAAGATTTAAGAATTTGACCTAACCCCAAAACATCCCCGGGATTGCTGCTTTCACGTGAACGCCATTTGTGGATTGTCTCTAAATAAAGCCTAAAGACTTGAGAACAGCTCTATAGGAAATGGCTTCATTACAGAACAATTCTATCTTATTTATCATCCTCAGTATCTGACCCTTCCTAGTTGACCGAGAGATATTCCAGAATAAAAGCAAACCATTTAGATGGATGTCAAAATTTTCTGGAAGTCTCCTTAGACACAGGGTAGAATCCCACGAGGGGCAGAGTGGGGAGAGAAAGAGAGAGAGAGAGAGAGAGGGAGAGAGGGAGAGAGAGAGTAGTGGGGCTCACCCGATGTGGGACTTGAACTCACAAACTGTGAGATCATGACCTGAGCAGAAGTCAGATGCTTAACAGACTGAGCCACCCAGGTGCCCCCCCAAAAGAAACTCTCTTTAGAAGACAGTGTGTATGTGATGTGACAATCCCTCCCTGGCCACACAAGGGTGTTGATTGAATCTAAAGGATTTTAGTGTGAGCTCTGTAGCTGGCTCAGTCCCTTCTGGCCAAGGTTAGAAGATAGGATGAAGGTCCGTACACATAATTGGTGGCACCAGCTAGGCCTAGTGGACTAGAGCACGAGGTAGGCAGAGTTCTAAGATGGCCTCCAAGATTTCCTCCCCTGGTGGACGTGCCCTCCATAATCCCCTCCCCTTGGCTGTGTGTGACATCTGTGAAAATGACAGGATAGCACCCATGATTTGGTTACATAACAAGACAAAGGTGGAGGGATTTTGCAGATATAATTAAGGTCCCATCAGTTGATTCTGAGCTAACCCCAAAGAAGGTTATTATGGGTGGGCCTGGCTTATATCACATACAAATTCATAAGAGGACTAGGTACTTCCTGAAGAAGTAACATTGTGAACTGGTGATGTAAATGGGCAACCTCTAGAAGCCGAGGGCCTCAGTCTTAGAGCTGTGAGAATGTAAATTCTGCCAGCAACCTCAGTGAGCTTGGAAGAGGACCCTGAGCTCTGGGTGAGAATGTAGCCCAGCTAATAACTTGACCTCCTGAGACCTTGAACAAAGGGAAGTGAAGCCTAGACTTCTGACCCACAGATTCTCTGAAATAATAAATGTACCTTTTTTTAAGCTGGTAAATCTTCAGTAATTTGTTACTCAGCATTAGAAAACTAAGATAGATATAGTTACTAACAGAAATGGCAAAAAAGAGGGGCTTTTGGGTGGCTTAGTTGGTTAAGCATCCGACTTCTGCTCAGGTCATGATCTCGCAGTTTCTGAGTTTGAGTTCCATGTTGGGCCATATGCTGACAGTCCAGAGCCTAGAGCCTGCTTTAGATTCTGTGTCTCCCTCTCTCTCTGCCCCTCCCCACCTCGCACTCTAGCCCTCTCAAAAATAAATGAATGCTAAAAAAAAATTTTTTTAAAGAAAAAATAAATGGAAAAAAAAGGAAAAGTGGGGGATGGGCACAATACAAAACAGTAGAGTCTATTCTTGAGCACAGAAACTCTGAAAATAATACATCAATACTAATCATGTGGTTGTGATTGTTTACAGGTTTGTCTTCCCCTAAATTAAGCTCTGAGGGGACTCTGCCATCAGTATCTCTTCTGTAGGCAATTTTTACAGCCTCCTCCATGGGCCACGCTGATCTAGACTCTGTGAATACAGACATGAAGATGTCTGTATGTTCATGGTCTGGTTGATATGTGTGCTTGAGAGTATTAATGCTCACTTGGAGGATTTAATGAGCTGCTCCAGGAGCACCAGAGGCCAACCTGCCTGGCAGAAGGGATTCACAGAGAATTCATAGCATTTCTGAGTCAAAAGGGGGGAATAAGAAAAACTACATATATATATTTAATTGCAACTGCATGTGGGTAAAGTGTCAGAGAAGAAGCAGCTGGAATGAACTTGGGTCCCTTCTTAAAGGGCTTTCCCCATATAAAAGGCCAAGAGATTTCAATAGAAATTTTGGTGTTGATAATTCTACACAGAGGAGTAAAAGGATTAATCTCGTCTGGAGGGGAGGTCTGTGTGACAGCAGATAGGAGGCAAGACCAGAGGCAAGAAGAGCAGTAAGAAAGGAAGCTTGGGGGGCAGACATGTTCTGCTCATGCCTTTATCCCTTCTGTGCAGCACAGGGCACGTCCAGCAGTAGAGGTCAAAAGTGTTGAATCTTAAACCAATGAATCATCAAACGAGGGTTCCAGAGGCAACAGGCATGGAAGAAGCAACCTCTGAAAAGTTGAAAGTTTTCACTCACCATGGAGCTGGGAGAGGGAATATTTCAGGCCTCCAGGGTCTGGGGGATGAGGCAGATGATAAGGGTTCAAAGGGTTTGCAGCAAGCTCGGAATCAGGACCTCTGCTGGGCTCTAGCTGGAGAAGAAAGGGGCAACCCCAAGGCCTGAGGGGCTTAGCAGTCCAGAGACCAGGAGCATCTCAGGGATCTAATCTAGCAGCACTGTTCAGGATTGGGGTCCTGCCTGACCCTTGGCATGACAGCTCAGGCACATTAGTATCCAATCCACCTCATCAGCTTTATAGGCAGCCTCTGTTCATTCTCTCCTGGATCACACCCACTCTTTCCCTCCTTCCCCCACCCCATGCTTATCCCCAGTTGCTCCCTCTCGGAGGGTGATTCATCTCAAGACAATGTCAAGGCCAAAAAGGATCATTTATTCATTCAACCAGCTTGATCAACTGCTTCATATTATAGGTAGGCACCCTTCTCTCTGTCTTCTGCCTCAGGGATAAGATGTTCTCCTTTCTATCAAAACCTAATATCCCCTCTGTCCATGCTGACAATCTCTCCACCCATTCATTCATTTGTTCACTTAGTTATTCACTGACAAATATGTGTTGAACAGAGACTCTGTTCTAGGCACTGGGGCACAGCATTGCACAGGATTATACAGAGCTAACATTCTAGATACAGAGGCAGAAAGTAAGCAGTGAGCAAATAAATTAACTAGAAGATTTCAGAGTAATAAGTACTCTGAAAAAACAAATAGTAGAGTAATAAGTGCTCCAAAACTCCTCCTGGGTTTCTTATCTCAATATTTGAGACCAACCACTCAATGACCTAAGCCAAAAATCTGGGAAGTGTCCTGGACTCATCATTCTCACTCATTTTTCACCTTTAATTATCAGTCACCAAGCCATGTGGATTCCAACTCTCAATGGCTCTCAAATCCATCTGCTCTTCTCTGTCTCAATGACACCTAATGCAGACACCATCCCGTGTTGTGCCAATTGCTGTGCTAGTCCCCCATTGGTCTCCTTTCTCTAGCCTTGCCCTCCTCCTTCATGTCATGTCCCTGCTGAAAACTGTTAAGTGGTTCTCTATCATTTTTCCAATCAAGTTCAACCCCCTGAGCTTTGCTTGCAAGGTCCTTCATTGGACCCTTCAATCTTGTTTCTTGTTTTCCAAATGCACCTCCCCCACTGAGGTTCCACTCAGACGTATCTGCCGACCTACATGCCGAAGTGTTCTCTATTCTCATGCCTTCAGTACGTTGTGCCCTCACCTCAGGTGCCCTTTGCTCATTCTTCTCTAGTGTTTTGTTTCAAAACTCAGATCAGGTGTCACCTCATTTAGGAAGATCCTTCTTATGATGACCCATGGAGTTCTTATGAGGATTACACTGAGACGATATATGCAACCTTTAACACAGTGATGACACTCAGCTTTTATCTTATTTCCCTAATGGAATTTCTCACATTTGGGGCAGACATATTTAACACATAAATAAAGTTTTCCTATTTACGGTGAAACCATCTCAGAATACAGACTCTGAGCTGGGCAACTTGTTTCCCTCATTGTTTTAATAAAACGGACTCATGCACAGGAAATTTTCTTTCTTGTTTATGGTTTTCTTGCTTGATACTCGTTAGTATAATTTGAGCTCCTAACCATTATTCTTAATGGCTTGGAAAGGATTCGAATAGGATCCCAAGATGGAAGAAAAATCCCCTAGGTGTCACCATCCTGACAACACACACAGCAATGATTCACTACAGTCCTCAACCCTCAGGGTTGACCAATGTCATTTACAATTTCAGATTGTTTCTTGCCACATTAACAGCTGCTGCCTACTCTCAGGGCACTGGAAGAATCCACCAACCTTCCACCCTCCCTAGAAGGATCTGGAACCACACACCTCTTCCAAACCAAGATCTATCTGGAGATGTGCTTCCTGAGCTGACCTCTGACACTGAGGCCTTGATCTTCTATGGGGGCTTCAGGAACTCTCTGTGAAAGGAAAAACTGCTTTCTGAGAATGCCTTTTTCCTTCAGACACCCGTTCCCTGCTAAGGTTTCCTTCCCAGAGCCTGCACCCAAAACCACACATCTGGTTCCTACTCTCATACCTGGTGAGACCCCTATCTGTGCTGAGGCTGTGTCTCTGAGTGTGAGTCCCTACAGGGGCTGTAAAAGACATGGTTCTCTTACTTGCATTCAGCAAAGTCCGGATCTTTTTCTCTTCTTCAGCCTCTTGGATGAGCTTTTCTGCCAGGGCCTTGTCCTCGGATTCCACGCACACATCAGCTTCCCGCAGGTACTCCAGGTAGTCTATCTCACGTTGGGCGCGTTCGACTCTCAGGGCCAGGTTTGCCACCGCACTCTTATACTCACTGGTGGAGGTCTGACATCTTCCCAGCATAACAGATATGTTTTTTGAAAACTCTTGGAAGTCTTGAATGTATGCCCTCGTTGCCTGGGTGCATTTCTCCAGTCCTTGCTTCAGTCAGAAAATAAATTCTCAAATTATTGCTAGTTACTTTTGGCCAAGTAATATAAATAGCTATCATTCACAGAAAAATACTTTTTAAATTTTTTTTGTTTTATTTTATACTTGAGAGAGACAGAGAGTGAGCGTGGGAGGAGCAGAGAGAGATGGAGACAGACTCGGAAGCAGGCTCCAGGCTCTGAGCTGTCAGCACGGAGCCCGATGAGGGGCTCGAACCCACAAACTGTGAGATCATGACCTGAGCTGAAGTCAGACTTTTGACCAACTATTTTAAAATATTTTAAAAATATAAATAATCAGGGGTGGCTCAGTCAGTTAAGCGCCCGACTTTGGCTCAGGTCATGGTCTCACAGTTCATGAGTTTGAGCCCTGAATTGGGCGGTGCACTGGTAGTGCAGAGTCTGCTTGGGATTCTCTTTCTCTCCCTCTCTCTCTCTCTGCCCCTTTCCCCCTTGTTCTCTCTCTCTCTCTCTCAAAATAAATAAATAAACTTAAAATTTAATAAAAAATAAAATACAAATAATCACAAAGGGGGAAAATAAAAATTACCTCAATCCCTTAGTTCAAAATTCCACTGATATGTTAGTGTATCAGTTTGTAAAAGTTTTCCCATGCATTTAGTCATACATATGTAAATATATATTTTTAAATGTAGTTTTTACTATGTTGTATGTTTTGTAACATATTTTCACTTGCTGATATACTGTGAATCTATTTCAATGCTAATTAAGAGATATCTGTATAATAATTTTAATGATACAGAATTTTATTGAACTGATATCTTCTTATTTATTCTATTAGACTCTTTTTGATGGACTTTCATGTACTTTTCAAATTTTTGCCTTCAACCAATGCTGAAAACAATCTTTGTATTTACTTCTTCATGTACTTATCTGGTTATTATCTTAGGGTAGATTTCAAGAAGAAAGCTCCATCCACAGCTCCTGGCACAAGGCCTAGCACGTAGTACTTAATAAACACTTAGTGACAGAAAGAATAAAATGAATGAAGAATGGAAATGGGGTGGCTAGGTCAAAGAGTATGTGTACTTAAAGCTCATTAGGCAGTTTATCAAAATGCTCTCCATTAAAGTTGTAAAAATTTATGCTCCAAACAGCAGTTGGTAACATTGTTCATTTTGAAGGGAAAGAGAGAGGGCTAGGTGAGAAAAGAGAGAAAGAGAGAAGAAGAGAGGGAGAGGGGGAATGAGAGAAATTCCTAAACCTATCCTCTTAATTCTGACCCCTCTGCCACAAATCCCTCAGGGTGAGTATTGTATTAGTTTGTAAGTGTCCACATTGGCCAACAGTGACCGTCACCTGGGACTTGACTTCCCCTCCAAGTCTTGACCAGGGTGGGAAGATCTATACGAACCATATCTCTATCTTTTTAAAATCCACATTCATAACCTTGTCTGCAGATAAACTTTTCAGGAATTGAGGGAAAACTGCAGGATTCTGGCTGGCGCTAATCCCAGGGCAAGTTGGTGCTAAATGCAGAGGGACCATAGTTGAGCCTAATTCTGGCACTTTCAAGGAGGCACACAGGGGAGGAGCTATCTGAGGAGAAAGCAAGGAAGGCAGCAGCAAGAGGCCACTGGCCTGGAAACATCCGGTTCTCTGCCCCCAGGCCTCAGCAGGTTGGCTGGACAACATTAGGAAATGCGTTCAGCCTGTTCTTTGGAATTATTTTACTCAACTAGATGATCAACTAATTTGGACTTTAATATTTTTCAAGAAGATATAGAAAATAAATATGGGAAATAAAAGTGTCTTTGGGAAAAAATGTCTTTGGAAGAAGGTAAAGAATTTATCAAAATTTAACTTGTACAAAAACAAAGCAATTGAGTATGAAATAATGGCAATGCCAGGGGGTATGCCAAAGACTAGGGGACAGGGTTACATTTGTGCCTGGGAGCCTGTCTAAGCTGCAAAAATGGTGGGTTTTACAAAGTTTAATGAAGTGGCAACTGCAACCCATGGAGAAGGGGACCCCAATACTTTCTCTCTAACACAGCTGAAATCTACTCATTTCTTGTTTTGTGGGGGAGTGAGAGAGAGAGAGAAGGAAACAGACAGACAGAGACAGAGAATGAGTGCGGGAGGGGAAGAGAGAGAGAAAGGGAGACACAGAATCTGAAGCAGGCTCCAGGCTCTGAGCTGTCAGCACAGAGCCCGATGTGGGGCTCAAACTCATAAACCATGAGATCAGGACCTGAGTCAGAGTCAGCGCTCAACCCACTGAGCCACTTAGGCACCCATGAAATCTACTCATTTTTAAACCCAAGTGCAGTTTGGCAAAGGAGCTAAGATGTAGCCTCTTGATACAATATCATAACTTTTACAGCATCCTAATATTTTATCATAAAAATACAAACGGAAAGGCTAGCATCTACTATCATCTTGATACAGTAAAATATGAATAAAAAGTGACCCAAAATTTTAATTTTCATAATTAAAATATTAAACTATGGAATAACAACATTGTGCAACATTACTGCCATGCCAGGCAATGTTCTAAGTATGCATTAATTTATTAAGTCTTTAGAATAGCCATAGGAGGTAAATTCTATTATCATCCCCATTTTACAGATGAGAAAAACTGTCAGATCATAGCACAGAGTGAAGTCCTGCTCAAGGTTTGGGAGTGGTACATCCTGGGCTCTGGAGCCAGTGCTCTGAACCACTAGACGGTAAAAAAATTCGCAATGGATTTATCATTTGCTATGTGGGGAAAGTGCATCCCAGTGGAGAGGGAAGAAGGGGTAAGATAACGTGACTTCCGGGAGGCATGTTCCCCAGATCAGGTGCACAGATGCCACCTACCTCCAAGACTTGAAAGCGCTGGTGGATGTAGTGCACCATGGCCGGGTCCTGGGCACACTGTGGCGGGAGCCGAAGAGACGCAAGGAATAGAACCAGGAGAGCAGATGCTTGCCGAAGGGCCATCACTGTCCTGCAAACCACCCAGGGGTGGAATCCCCTGTGCTGTGCCTTTCTAAGAAAACTCAAGGGTCCAGATAGTGGCCTTCTACTTTCTAGCCACTGCTGTGAAAATCCTCTACAAACAGCCAGAGAGCAAAGCCTGCTTGTTCTTCCACCAGACGCGTGATCTCACTTTGCAAGCCAGTGATCAAGTCCAGCTGTTGGCAAGTGGGTCCCTGGAGGCCTTGCAGGTCGACTTGGGGTAGAGAGCTCCTTGGGTCCATCTATTACTATCACCCTCTACACACACTGATCCTCTCCAGCCTAGCGGCTGCACCCTCTTGCAGGCCTGGGTGGGTGTGCACTGGGGTGGGCGTGAGGGTAGGGAGGGCATCCCCCCTCCCCTTGGCTCCTTGTGTTTACTTCTGTTTTCCTCCTCCCTAGCAGACTCTGCAGTCCAATCACAGGCCTGACCCAACACAAACCAAACCACCCCCAACTTCTCAGAGTTGGAATCTCAGTTCAGTTTCTGGCAAAAATTCCCAGGATCCTTTTCCCAGAAGTCCTATTGGGAGACCCCACCCCTTCCAGTCTCTGCATTCCTGCAGCTCTTAAAGGCACAGCAAGAAAAAAATGAAAGCTTGGATACACCCCTGTCTCTGAGCAGCCAGTGCACAGGGCTGACTGCCCCTTGGGGTGAGAGATACAATGGGCCACAGGACTGGCTGCCCCAGGCTGAGAGCTGAAAAATCAGAGGATGGAGCTCAGAAGAACTTTATTAAGGGGTACAGCAAAAGCTGTCTACACAGTGATGCTTCCAGAGCTGTCATCAGGACATTGAACTCCTTTGTATGAAAGTCCTTGAGTGTCCTCAATCTCTAGAAGCAGAATCTCCTGTAGGTTCAGGCCAGCAATTCACAGGATGCAACTCCTGCAGGCCCTGGTCCAGTTGAAGATACAGCACATCCCAAGGGCAAAGTGGTAAAAGCCTCCTTTTTTTCCCCCTTTGCTGTCCAGGCCTTTAATTAACTCAATCTGTCCTTCCATGGGTGGGTCCAGAATACCCATGGTTCTTTCTCAATCACCTACCAAAGTGGGGTAGGTTGGGCATCTATGAGACATGGAAGAACTCTGACCAGGAGCCAGAAGACCTGGGTTTGCATTTGGTTCCTGCAAGAGACACTAAAAGACAGAATTTTCCAGGGTACAATTACAAGTCCCTGTCCCCATCAGATAGACATCCCTCTCTACCTGTCTTCCACTTGACCTTAGCCCCTAACTGTGCCTCACCACTCCCTTGGTAAAGTCGCAAACAATGGCAACTAGGGTTAATTCTTCAATCCTAGCGTTAATTCCTCCTACTTCCAATAACCATCTTTGAACCATTCCCCAAATGAGGTGAAATTCTGCTGACCCCTCCTCTTAAATCCTCAGAAACAATACTGCCCGACTCCTCCTCTTCCTCCAAGTGGGAACGCTCTTTCAGAAACTTCTCATGCCCAGCATCTTGGAACCAAGTCTTATGTTGAAGAGGCCCTGGTTGATTTTATTCCTGAATGCCTCAAGTCCTAATGTTGAGATGGTGAACTCAGATGGATAAGGTCCAATGAGGTAAAACTCTGACTGTATCACAACTAACTTGGAGGGGGAGTGGGCAGAGTTGTGGAAAATCTGCTTCTTGGTTTTCTGTGGCATGCTTACATTATTATCACAATGAAATATACATTCACAACTAATGAAGTCTCATGAATTATGGAGAGTAGGTGAGAAGGTAGTGGAAGGCCACAGCAGTAGCATAATGCTGTGCTCAGGGCTGTGCCCAGGGCTGCTGTGGCCCTGACATCTCCACAGTGGGCTCCAGAGAGCCAGAGCCTCAGAGCCCTTCAGTCCAAGCTGGCAGGCCCTCACTTGCCAGCCACTGTCTGGCCCCTCACCACTCTCTCTTCAGTCACCAGCTTCATAGGCACAAGGCCTATCTACTCTAACTGCTCATCCCTGGTCTCAGTTGGAGAGTTTTACTCTTATGATCCCAGATGCAGCCAAGTCCATAGCTAGCTCCCTGATCCCATTAGAATTGTGAGCCCTGGGGCAGAGCCAGAGTGTAAACCCTCGTGTTCTTGTGACCAGAGGTTTCATAAAGAAAGAATAAATTCCTTTTGAAGATAGTCACAAATATGACTGACATACAGAGGCCAATTGGGGCCATCCTTATTCAGAGCAGGCCTTAATCAATGGAAAGATGGCCTGATACACGTTAGCCTACAGTTGAGATAAAATCATTTGCTGGGCTCTTTTGCCTTCCTTACATTTAACCTCTGGCCTTGACCACTGCTATAAGCTCACTAGCGATGACAGTGGTCAAGCACAGTGCCCCCTGCTTTCTTCCTCTGCAGGTGTCTGTTTCATCCTGCCTCGGTATCCTGAGAGAGGAGACTTAAGCCCTTGACAGCCACCCCATGTCCTCGGTGTGGTTGGATCCAGGTCACTAGTCCTTAATCTGTAGGCCCAGGCCTGAGATGACTGCCCTAGATGACCAGTCAGAACCAGACCTGTGAATGCGGAGCCTGGTCAGCCCACTGAGGCTGACTTCATCCAGTTTCCCAGGTCTTCTTGGAATTCTTTGCCACCTTGATGACAGGGGGCCCTTGTGCTGCTGTGCTTCTTTATTAATGGACTCCCTGACTTCTAGAGCCTTCTCTGCTCCCTATCCTCTACTTCACTGAGGAGGGCTAGCCAACTAGGAGGATACTCTGCCTTCTTGAGGAGGCAGAACCAACCTGACAGAATCCCATCTGTGTTACTAGAATTCCACATTTAGATCTGAACAAGTTACTTCCTGTTTTTTTCTTCTCTCTTTCCTCCCATCTTTTCCGCTTTATCTTTTACTCCCCACTCTGGCCCCCACCCCCACTCGAACAGCTCTTTGCCTTAGCATCATCCTCCAACCTCGCAGCCTTTTACAAGTAATTGCATTGTTTCCTGCCTGAGTGATCAGAGCAGCCTCTAATTCCCTGTCTATGTCTCTCTGCATAAAGTAGTGGCTGATTTTATGCCAACAGGAAACCATCTTAAAACATGACCTTGGCCAACCCCTCTTGCTTTGGCTCTTACTACCATCTCCCACATTCAACCTCCACAACAACCACATCTAATTGTCCCCAAACTCCCTCTGAAATTTAATATCATGGTATCTTTGCTTAGCCTAGAATGTTTCTCCCTTTGGTAACCAGTGAACTCTTAACTTATCCTTTGAATCTTCCTACCACCTCCTCACCCTCATCCTTGCAGAATAACGCACTCTTCCATCTGTTTCCATAACATATTGAAGACTGAGTCTTGGAAATCTGAGGGGAAGCCACTTCTGGACATTGGTGCTCTGATGGAGGGGTGTGGCTGGCTGCCTCTGAGGCAGCAGCGTAGAAGGAGGATAAGAGGAAATATAGACTTGTTCGGGGCTGAACTGTGTCCCTCTGCAAAGTTCTTAGTTTGACGTTCTAGCCCATAACACCTCAGAATGTGACTATACTTGGAGATAAGGCCTTTAAAAAGGTGATTAAGTTAAAATGAGGCCATTAGAGTAGGCCCTAATCTAATCTGGGGACCTTATAAAAAGAGGACCTTATAAAAAGAGGACTGGGGACCTTATAAAAAGAGGAAATTGAGGTACACAGAAGCAGCACATGTGCAATGGGCACGGAGGAAGCACCATGTAAGGACTCAGTAAGAAGGAGGACATCTGCAAGCCAAGGAAAGACTCCTCAGAAAGAAAATAAGCCTGTTGACACCTTGATCTTGGACCTTTGGCCCCCAGAACCATGAGAAATAAATTCTTGTTGTTATGGCAGCCCCAACAAACTCATATGAGCACCCGCTGAGTTGCAGAAGGGGGCAGCATGGGGACAAAGTGGAAAAAAGATTCCAATGGGGATTTACAAGATGTTCTTGGCAGGAAGTAAATTGATAAGGAATTTCCTGGGTGATACACCAATGATTTCCCGGTCTAGGCTTACTGCTTGAGCTCCAAATCCTATTTTCACCTGTCTACTGGACATTTGCACTTGGATATAGAATAAATATCTTAAACTTGAGCCGTCTGTATTTATCTTTCTAGTCAGACTTAAACTTCCTTTTGCATTTTCTTTATCCCCAAATAGCACCACCTTCTATCTACTTATAAATGCTGAAAAGTAGGAGTTATTCTAGATTCTTCCTCACTCTTTTTTCTTTTTAATTTTTTAATGTTTATTCATTTTTGAGAGAGAGAGACAGACAGACTGTAAGAGGGGGAAGGACAGAGAGAGAAGGAGACCAAGAATATGAAGCAGGCTCCAGGCTCTGAGCTGTCATCCTGACAGAGCCCAATGTGGGGCTCAAACTCACAGACTGCAAAATTATGACCTGAGTTGAAGTTGGGCATTTAACTGACTGAGCCACCCAGGTGCCTCATCACTCTTATTCTTGTGTTTAAAAAATCAATTAATCAGTCACCAAGACCTATTAATTTTATCACCTAAATATATATCAAAAATGCCCTCTTCTCTTTTATCCTTTTATTGCTATTTCTGTACTTAAGGCTTCCTTATTTTCTACTTCTTAATTCATTTATTTAACAAATATTTGGGGGTGCCTATTATGTTCCAATACTGGACTATGCACTAGGGATACAATGACAGATACAATACATATATTCTATGCCCACAAAGAGGATGTAATCTTGGAGGTGAGACAATCACAGAGATGTGTAATTATAATTATTTTATTTAATGTTTATTATTTTTGAGAGAGAGACAGAGTGTGAGGGGGGAGGGGCAGAGAGAGAGGGAGACACAGAATCTGAAGCAGGTTCCAGGCTCTCAGATGTCAGCATGGTGCCTGATGCAAGGCTTGAACCCACAAACTGTGACATCCTGACCTGAGACAAAGTCAGATGCTTAATCAACTGAGCCACCCAGGCACCCTGCATCATAACTATTTTAATTATGCAGTGATAAAGATAGTACTGAATGCAAAGACAGTATAGAGATGGAACACTTGAGCTCTGTGAATCAGGAAAGACTTCCCAAAGGAGGTAACACCTAATACCTGAAGTTGAGACTTGAAGGGTGAGTAGAAATTAGCTTATCAAGGAGATAGCAGCAGGGAGAGGTGGGAATGGCTCTAGGCACAGGCAAGAACATGTGCAAAGATACATAAATGAAAACTTAGTGGATTTGAGGCACAGATAAAAAGTTCTGTATGGACTTTCAATGACTGAGTAATGACACTAAGGAATTATTGTAGTTAGGCTCCCTAGGAAATAGATGTTGAGACCAACATGCATGCAAAACATTTCTGGGGATGTGCTCAGTGGACAATACCTATGGGGGGGTGGTGAATGAAGCATGAGTGAGCAAAAAGAGAAGTTAAATTGCAGTGCAGTTGCAACACAGTCCTCAAGTGATGTCACAAGGAGCTCCAGAACTAGGAAAGCCCTTCAGATATGTCCCGAATTGAGGCAAAGGGCCCATATGTTGCACCCCTGCATCAAGCAGTCATTGGCAAGGACTCTTCATAAGTTGGGAGGATATATAATCTTGAGTGAGGCAGTTTCCTTTGGCTGAGGACAATCCTGGAGAGGGACTGTGTTAGTGGCAACACTCACACAACATGGGGAATAAGTCTCCTTGTCCTAGAGGGTCACAGCATCCACTTCAGTAGGATAAGCAGAGGCCAGATCTCGCCAAGTTTGTAGGACCTGCCAGTTTAGATGTCATGGCAAGAATGATGAAAGAACAATTAGAGAGTTTCAAGCAAGTGAGTATATAAATAGATTGATGTTCTAGAGAGGCCTCTCCAGAGGCCAGGTGGAAGATGGATTGGAGGACAACTAGACCAAACTCAAGGTGGGAGATTAGGAGGCTGTTACAGTGATTGCAGAGAGATAATTAGGGCCAGGACTAGAGTAGTCAGTAGAGAGAGAGAGCTAAATGGATGTTATTATATTGTCAAATAAAATAAGAAATATAGATTTGGTCTTCAACCACTGTTCCTGACACAGATCTCCTAAAACCCTTGGAATTTCCTGTAATGAGAGCCATTAAACTCTCTTTTGTTAATGAAGTGACTTTCGGACTGCACCTAGCGTGAGGATTGGTCTTCAGTGGATCCAACCATGTGATTGGAGTTGGAACTTTCAGTTCCACCCAGGCCTCCAGGGAGGGGAAGGGGATAGAGATCAAGTTCAATGACCAACAACCATGATTTAATTACTCATGCCTATGGATGAAGCCTCTATAAACACCCAGAAGAATGGAGTTTGGAGAACTTCCAGGTTGATGAATGCAGGAGGTTCAAGAAAGTAGCATACTCAGAGATCATGGAGGTTCCACGCCTTTTATCCACATCTCTGCATCTCTTCCATCTGGCTGTTCCTGAGTTATATATTTTTATAATAAACTAGTATTCTAGTAAGCAAAATGTTTTTCTGAGTTCTGTGAACTGCTCTAGTAAATTAACACAAGGAGTGGGTTGTGGGAATCTCTGATTTATAGCCAATCAGTTGGAAGCGCAGGTGACAACCTGGATTTATAACTGGTGTCCAAAGTGGGAGAAGTCTTGTGGGACTGAGCCCTTAAGGTTGAGATCTGATGCTTTCTCCAGATAGAGTGTCAGATTTGAGTTAAGCTGTAGGGCACGCAGCTGGGATCAGAGAATTGATGCTGTGGGGGAAAAACATACATTGTAATTGGTGATCAGAATTGTAGTTGTCTTTGAGAGATGTTTAGGATGCAGAAGTGACAAAATTCATTACTAACTGAATGAAGGACAGAGAGAGAGAGAGAGGAATCCAGTTTGATGGCTTGATTCAGCATTGTCGACAATAGCCTCCATTCTGACCCCTTCTGGTCTATCATCCACATTGCAGCCAGGATGATGTAGCCAATTTGCAAACCTCACTATGTAATTCCCCTGCTTAGGAGCACTGCTTGTCTGCCAATTCCTCCCCAATAAAGTCTAAATTCCCCAGGCTCAGGAAAGGCTTTGCAAGTAAGTTATATCTAAATTAAGATCTATAGCATGAGTAAATATCGGCAAAGGAATAGGGATGTGAAGTACATTCCCAGTGGGGAGGTAGGAACACAGGCAGCCCTTTACCTCTGGCTAGCAGAGCTGCCTCTCAGAAATGAGTATGCCTCTTTTGGACCCAATTTCTGCTTCTCTGCTTGACTTTGCCATATGTCTTCTACTCAGCTCTTAGAGCTTTGTTGGACACATGTCCTTGTCTAGACTAATTCCTGAAGGAAAGACACATTTGCTCTTGGTCTCGGCTTCTATTTCCTACAGAACCGGTCCCTTGTCTAAATCATGCTTACTCCCACCTTGCAGCCAAGTCCTATCACCTGACAGCCTCTCTGAAAGACACTTAGAATTTTGCATGGATAACGTAAGGAGCTCAACTCTATTACAGAAGCCCACTTAATGGATTTTAGCATTGACCTCAAATCTTACGTTATTTTGAAGGACTCCATACTCTCTACCCCTTAGCAAACTGGACAGATATGAAATTTCACAGTAATTTAACATATTATATATACCTATGAAGACCAAGTTCTCAGAAGTGTCAGATTTACAAGCTATGTAGTGCTGTGGACGTGACAGGGAGGATTTTACAAGGACAATCAAACCTCAAAGCCTAAGAACACTTGGAGAGGAGGAGGGGCACTGAATGAAAAAGGGGGGCCTGAAACACCAAATTATTTAAAAAGTCAGTACTTTTTTAGTACTAAAGACCCAGTTGTGAGGATCACAGTTTGTGCATAAATGACAAGGGTGTAGGGGATTTGAAACAGCCTCCTTTCTTAATTATTGCCATTTCCCCCTTGGTGGATTTATTCTCTTATTAATTGGCTACTCTCGTCTTTTCAAATCTTTGGATTACCTGAAAGAAGGAAATGGGAGTGAAGCAATAGAGAGTGGTTTGTGGAATTTCATAGGACTAAATGCTGTTTCAGGATGTGATTTGAAAAAGAGACATACTATTGAAGGGAATTACATTTGACATTAAGACGAGTTTCTGACTGGGGTGCCTGGGTGGCTCAGTTGGTTGCATGTCTAACTTTGGTTCAGGTCATGATCTCACGGTCGAGTTTGAGCCCCCATATCAGGCTCACTGCTGTCAGCATAGAGCCTACTTCAGATCCTTGTCTTCCTCTCTCTCTGCCTCTTCCCCGCTCATGCTCTCCCTCTCTCTCCCTCTCTCAAAAATAAATAAACATTTAAAAATATTTATATATAAAAAAGAAGAGTTTCTGATTGATAATTCTAGGGCAAGAAGTTATTGAAGCAAGCTGCTATTTTTCTAATAGATAATGAGATATTTGAGGAAGCATTTAAAAAATCTTTAGAGATTTATGTTAGAACATAGGGAATCAGGACAGAACCCCCTAGAAGGCCCCATAAAAGTAACCAAAACTGGCAGTCATGTATAAATGCTTGTGGAATCTCCCATCAGTGTCAGATATACCTTTAGTTACCGTCTGTCCCCATACAGCCTTTGCTGTGTCACCAGCCTTTCCATTTATCAGTGATGATGTAATCTGATGGGAGAGAGAAGTTCCTGAGACACTCCCTTAGCCCCCATTCACCTCTTCTTATCCTCCTATCCCTCATTCTTGGCCTGACTCTACTCAGAGCACAGTCTTCTTCATTCTGGACTTCCTATCCCAGCTCCTCTGTGTTTTACTGGAAATGACTTCTGGCCAGAATCCTCTCAAGTGGCCTGCAGTGGTGCTGATCCCCCTCTGAAGTGGAGAGCCTGGTCCTGTCTCCTGCAGCCCCAGGATGGGAGAGGTGCTGTCCAGCATTCCTTAGGTGGAATATTCACAGCCTCCCTCTTTGTTGTTGTTGCTGTTTCTTAATTGAAGTATAATTGACATACAATGTCCTATTAGTTTCAGGCGTGCATCGTAGTGATTTGATATTTTTATACACTATAAACTGATCCCCATGATAACTCTGGTTACCATCTGTCACCACACAGAATTATTACAATATTGTTGATTATATTCCCTATGCTGTACATTATATCCCCATGACTTATTTAAACCATGTGCACCAGAGTCCCTAGAACTTCCAAAACCTCTCTTGGTGATCATTCTGGTTTGGCTTTTGAAATCCGCCTGAGCAGTTTCCTATGAGTGGATTCTCACTGGAGGCCAAGTATCTGCTCCTAACTAACACTAGTCAAATGCTAGACATGCTGCATGTAGCTGATTGGGCTCCGGTGGCCTATTTGGAGTGTCTGTTCTTAGAGAACCTGGTAACCACATCTCTGCCAAGAGCTCCTTTGAAGTCTTGCCAACATTCACTTAACTTGGGGAGGTCTTGGAAGTGGGGGATGGATGGACTTCAGGGAGGGGACTGATTAATGAGCACAGGGCTTCTTACTAAGTAGGCGCCAGGGCTAAGGCTGGTCAGCACGTGTAGGAAAGCTGGGTCTTATACAGGCTCTAAGTCTTCTCCAGCATAGGGCTTATCTTGGTTTCTGCTGTGAAGGTCCCCAAGAGGCCTATGAACATTTAGCCCACTGGGGACAGAGCCCCAGGACTTAACACCATGGATTACATCTTGTCCCCGCAGAGTATCTGCTTGGATGGTCTCAGTTAGTGTTCCAGGACCAAACAATTTTGGGCAAAATATTTGTTTGAGCCCTTAGCCACTAGGGGGTAGAGACTTTAGGCAGTTATCTGACTATGGCTAAAATGGTAGTCCTTTCTCTTTTTATATATATATTTTTTAATTTTTAAAAAATGTCTTATTTATTTCTGAGAGAGAGAAAGACAGTATGAGTAGGGGAGTGTCAGAGAGAGAGGGAGACACAGATTCTGAAACAGGCTCCAGGCTCTGAGCTAGCTATCAGCACAGAGCCCGATGCAGGGCTTGAACCCACAAACTGTAATATCATGACCTGAGCCAAAGTCAGATGCTTAACCAACTGAGCCACCCAGGTGCCCCTCTCTTTTTATATTTGAATAGGACTGTATCCCGTCTACAAAGAGTGTCCATAAGCTTTCTCTTTCTTTTCTTTTCTTCTGCCTTCCCCCATAAATTTTATTGACATTCTCAATCAGATAGACTGAACCAATAGAACAGACTGAGTGGTTTTAAACTCAAAGATGTTCGTACAGTCCATAGGGTATCAGACCCTCGAAACCCACATCTCAAACCAGTCACACATGGGCTTGGTGGGTGGGCAGTGATGGCTTGCCTGAACTGTGTATTGGGAGAAGGAAGGTTCCCGCTCATCTCCCTCTGCTCCCCCACCCCCACCTCAAACACCCCTGTCTTGATGTTATCAGGAGTACAGGGCTGAGCTGCAGGAGCTGTGGACAAATCCATGAGCTTCTCAGGATAAAGATTTTTATCACAGCCTGAGGTGAGGGATTATAGGCTGATGCCTAAGGAAGTAGGCCAGGGTGAGAGGCCGCTCAGCACTCTCCCCCTTTCCTGCTCCTGACTAGGAAACAACACCCTAGGCTGTCTCTCCCTCTTCATCTAACACCTACTTCTTCATCAAAAAGCTCCTCCTCTAGGGAGCTCTTTGCTGCTGCCCTCTTCCTACCCTCCAGCTTACTCACAGGATTATAATGAATTCTTCAGGGTATGTTGAGAGAATCTATGCTGGTATTAAATTCAAAATGGAATTTCCTCTGCCTGGAGTGCCAGTCTTGTGTTATGATCCACACTAGACATCACTGATCATTAAAAGGGATTTAGGTAATTCTCAAAATCAAAAACTGTTTTCAGATCATTTGTTAAAAATGAAGAGCCAGTGAAAAGGGAACTGAGAGGCAATGGGCGGGGTGGGGAAAGAGAGCTGATGGCCCTTGGAGAGCATAGAAAACCCTCCCCGCATAGTTAGTCTGCACTTGGGTTTCTGGGCAACAGGAGTCTAGGACTGCACAGGCCCCACCTCAGCTACAAAGCTTTCTGGGGACAGGGACAAGCAGTTCTTCAGACTCAGAGACACACGGAGCAGAAGTGGAAGAGCACAGAACACATCGGGCCAAACTTCCTCATGTGAGAAGAAGCTGGGAGCCACAGGAGTGGCCATGGCTTCAGAAGGAGGGGCAAAGCCCTGGGCCCAGCCCCAGACTGTGGCTCCATTACATCATGCTATCTCTTGGTCCTTGCTCAGTGTTCCTGATCCTTGAACAACAACAGCTGACCATGAACAACATGGATTTGAACTGGGTGGGTCCACTGATACCTGTTTTTTTTTTCCCCCAGTGCAGTACTATAAATTTATTTTTTCTTCCTTATGATTTTCTTGACACTATTTTCCTTTATCTAGGGTACTTCATTATAAGAATAATGTATATAAGTATATAATACATATAACATGCAAAATATATTAATTGACTATGTTATTGGTAAGGCTTGTGGTCAACAGTGAGTGGGCTATTAGTAGTTAAGCTTTGGGGGAGTCAAAAGTTATAGGAGGATTTCTGGCTGTGTTGGTGGTGGGGGGGTGGGGTCAGTTTTGTTACCCACATTGTGTATCCACAGGGTCAACAGTACTACACCTGAATGGCAATCTTTCACCAGAAATGGTAGCCCTGACAAACCCTACACACGATGCTGTAGTCTCTGGCATGATCCTTTCTTGAACCTACATGTTGTGGCTCATAATCTGCAGTGATGCTTTTCCTGGCCAAAGACTGGATTATGGAGATGAATGTCATGCAGACTCTTGCATAAAATGAGAGTAGAGTGCTGCCGTGACTGATAGTCACGGGTATCTAAGGAAATAAGAGGCGTTGAGAGAACTGGGCTCCTTGTGCTAGGTGGCCAAGAACACTCACAAAGCCTTGCTTTATCTCTGGCATTTCCAGGCAGCAATTTCTAAAAGATCCAGAGAGCTCCTTGCTGCAAAGAGATGTAAAAGTCAATTCTCCCAGTTCTGCATGGGGCCGTGTTCTCCTCAATCATTTTCTTCTGCCTAGGAGGGACAGGAAGCTCTGCAATAGCCTCTGCTGAGCAATCCCTGCACAATAATTGCATTTGTGCTTGTGTGTGTGCACATGTACCATAGGCATACCCAAGCACCACAAAGTAAAAATTAGTGAGAAGTTGGGTCAAGGCAGAAAGTCCCATGTCACATTTCTATTGTGTGCTTGAGCTCTTTGAGGACTGCCCAAGTCCTCTTAAGCCCAGAAGAGTGGGAGCCAAGTACTCCCACAAGTGCACTACTTTTTCTGTCTTGGGTATGTTTATGATCTGGTTGCACCAGAGACTGAGAAGGGTCTGGGCAGGAATCTTTGAGGGCCAGAGGTATAGTAGGAAGGTGAAGGCTAGAGGTTACAGTGTTGGTCAGTGGTGGAGTAGATCCTCAGCCCCACCACAGGGCAGGGCTCTCTCCAACCAGCACTATGCTTGGAGGTAACTGATTTGAGGTCTTTCTGCATCTTCTAGGGCCATCTGGTCTCTACCACTGCTTTGATCCATCAGCAAAGGGGAAATGTTTTACAGTTAGAACCAAAGCAGTGAGACCATACTGCTAGAATAGTTTCTGCTAGAAACTAGAATAATTTCAAGTGGTGGTTAAGAGTTTACTTAACCTCCCTTCCTGGTCCTTAACCCCACATAATTATAGCTTCAAGCCTGGAATCTGGCTTTCTGAAAATAGTGATTTTACATTATCCCCTGGAGCAAAGAAGGTCATGAGTTCTTTCCTCATGTATACAAATGCCTTCTTCCACAAGGAACTATCTTCCGCATGCAAATATTAGGAGACATGAAGACCATGCTCAGGTGTCCTGAATGGGCAGGCTTTTTCTTCTTCCAAACTAGAAAGGGCCCAAGATGGGCAGTGGGTCCCGCTGAGGCTTCACATGCAGGAGCAGTCCTTATGAAGACCCCGTGATATCTCCTTTTACATGAGCAGGGAAATGACCTAATGGAGCCATTCAGCCAAATGTCAATAGTCAATATGTGGTCTAAGAGATCTAACAAATGTGTGAATAGTTTACCTAAGTTTTCTGCTTTTATGGGAGTCTTTAAAGTCATTGATATCCCTTTGGATTTAAGTCCATTATTTACTTTTTTATTTTAAATTCCATCTTTATTCCCCTTAAAAATCCAAGATCAATGAACTTTAAAATGTAGAAAAAAGCTAAGAAGACTGCACGTGGGCTGGCTCTAGATGATGCGTGCCCCTAGGTTCCCCGCACGCACACACGGCGGTTGTCCTTGTTCTGTTTGGTGACCCGGTACACTCTCTTTTGCTTTGGATTTCTGGGTACAAAAGGACCACCTGTCAGATTGGAGAGAATCAAAAGCAAGTGGCAGTTGCTGCCCAAATGGCATTATCCTGCTGCAGAAGCCCCAGAGGTTTTGTCAAAGCTGCTAAGTGGACTTGCTACCGCCAGGCCCTAGTCTCAGTGGGGTGAGGCCCAGCATGTGTGAAAAGCACTAGTTGGGGCCAGGATCCAGCAAGTCGGGCAGGCAACTTCCTCTCCCAAACCTGCAAGACCAGGCACCTTACATGTAAGTGCCATTGGCTCCTCAGTGTGCCTTTCAAGTGTGGAAAACACCGGGAGGCAAAGTTTATGCCTCTTCTGGTTAATTCTACCCAAACAAACACAATTCTATCAAAACCTACCAGTGCTCTTCAACATAGGCTTTCACTTAACTTTGCAGAGAGCATAGCAAAACCAATACATTTTTTTAAAAATTTACTTTGGTTGGCGTACCTTCAGCCCCAGAATTCTAATTTGAAAAGTGGCATAAAGCACCTCGCTTCCATTTTAAAGAGGAGCCAAGACATATTGTTGGTCTCCACGGGGCTTGGCCCAGGGCCACCTGCGTCTTATCCTCAAGAAAACATGTTTTGTATTCACTCTTTGCATCCAGAAAACACCGACCATAATTGAACCACGCTACCCATAACGGTGATCATAAATGCAGGTTTGCGGCTTGGTTAGGAAAGTTCGCGAACATCGCTGGAGCCAGCAGGCCCCGTGAGTCCTCAGCAGACCTTCCAGTCTGCGTTTGTAGACATGCAGATGGGATAGTGCATTTGTTTCCCTTTAAGGAACGTACGCTTTATGGCACAGCTTTTCTTCACTGAGTTCTTACTCTGCTTGCACTTTCCAGTGCACTTCTCAAGTAGTGATTATTTAAAACTTTATTTTATGCTTAAAAAAATTGTTTAAGTCTATTTATTTGAGAGGGAGTGGGCACAGAAAGAGGAGAGAGAGGATCCCAAGCAGGCTCTGTACTGTCAGTGCAGAGGCAGATGCGACGCTTGAACCCACTAACTGTGAGATCATGACCTAAGCCGAAGTCAAGAGTCAGATGCTTAACCAATTGAGCCACCCAGGTCATAAAATTTTATGACCCATACTCAAAAAATTTTAATTTAACCCTAAACTCCCAAGGGGGAAAATACATCTTAAAAATCATTACTTTTTTGAAATGACAATTTAAAAAAAACTTGTTTCTGGAAGGTTTATTTACTAGTTTATGTGACCCATACGCTCATCTCTGAAGTCCTGAATACAAGTATCTTCAGGTATTTATTGTTCTCTGATAGCTTTGAGATTGGCAAATTAGAGAAACTGCCTTTCTTTGATAAATTCAAATCTGATTACTGCTGCCGTGCAAGATCTGTATCTAAATTGTGCTAATATCAGTGCCTTGAGATGATGTTCACTTGGTAGGAAAAACTATCAGTATTATTATGTCAGATGTCGGTCTGGAAATAGCTTTAATGCAATTGATAATTACTGGTATAATAGCTACAGTAAATTTAATATTGAGCCAAGAAGACTATAATTTTGTTTTACTACCTTTACTGTTTGGAATAACAGTTGAATTTTCAAAAAGTAAAGAAAATGGTAAAAGCAATACGATGTGTTAGAAGCACACACACAGTGTATTTATCATCAGTAACCTTCTTACAAATAAATGTACCTTTTTAACTGTCTGGCAACACTCACCCAGCCTTCATGAATAAATCTATCCTATGATGGAGTTTAGGAAGGCAGTAGCAATGACATAAGGGGACAGCCTTTGTGGCCCATGTCCCTTTGGCTCAGAGATGAAGTGAGAAAAGTATCCAACTTAAGCTTCCGAGCTTTCGGCAGGATGATGATAATCATATTTTTCCTCCAAAGTTTCTTGTGTCATGGTAAGCTCTGCATCAGTGATAATCAGTTGCTTTTCATTAGATTTTGCTCTATTTAAGTGTCCATCGATAACCCTTTCCCCTCTCCTCTGGCCCTTTATTATTGCCCCACTCACTCCACTTTTGTATGTATTAAGACTTGCACGGGCTTTTAAAGTAAGAAGCCCTCTGGCTTCTTACACTGAATCCAGGAAGCCCTCTGATTGAGTGACACCTCCCCCTCCACTCCTAATCCCACTATTTCCAAAGTAGCCCTAGTGAGCCACACCTTCTGATATTCCATTCTTGTGTAATCTCTTCCCCCAGATCTAGGCTGGCCTGAAGACTTGCTCTTGACCAGTAGTACAGGGCAGGAATGACACTGTGTTACTTCAAAGGTTATTGAGAAGAACTCTGCAGCATCCACTGGGACCTCTTGGGATGTTAGCTCTGGGGAAGCCAGGGCTATGCAAACAGTCTAACTACCTTGAGACTTCTATGTTGTGAGGAAGCCCAAACTAATCATGTGGAGAGACTATGTGGAGAGAGAAGTCCAAACAGCATCCAGCTGTTCCAGTTATCCCAGCGAAGGAGCCAGACATGTGAGTGATGAACCCATCGTAAATATTCCACCCTGTCGGGCATTGAGATGATGCCAGCCTCAGCTGCCATCTGATAGTAACTATGGGACTCCAAGAGAGAGCAATCAAAGCCCAGACAACCCACATAACCATGAGGGGTAATAACTTTCCCTATAAACCAGTAAGTTTTGTAACATTTTGTTATGCAGTAATAGATAACTGGAACATCCACCATTGCAGAATAGGATGGCCATGAAGATAGCTTCCCATGTCTATCTTTTGTCAGTCTCTTTGGCTTAAGTATGACAATAGTCATAACTTTCTTCTTTTCATATGCAATTTAGTTCTACTTATGGTCATGAAGACTAAGTCATTCCATTTAGAGTCATGATAATTGGAGTATTTTGAAAACATCCACATTGTAGAAACCATGCCTATCCCTCTCTCCCTTATTCTTGCTCTGGTCATGTAGCAGTGTGCTTCCTGGACATCATATCACCTGTTGAATGTGCTCAGCCCACTGGTAGGGAGATGCTTAGGTAACTACACACATCCAAGGCAGATCAGCTTGAAGACAAAGGCAGCAAGAGGAAGGGTCTGAGAATCAGTGTCAGGTGGGTGGGGGAGACACTTGGCCTCTCCCATCTCGTGGCATCAGCTTTTCCCAAGGTCTTCTCCCAATATCTGACCCTCTCACTGTCATTTCCATTTTTTCAAAGTATAATTTCCTTCTCCATCTTGGAAAGGAGGTTGGAGAATCCCCTTCCCCTCAAGTTCAATGAGACAAGGTTGGAGTTTTTCAAAAGGAACATTTACTAGGAAACTAAAGGGAAACCAAACAGAATGCAAGAGAACAGAGGCAGAGTTGCAGATGGGCTCAGGGAGTTCAAATTCAAAAATGGCCTCTGGCCACAGCTGGACTGGCTAGATAAAGCTTTCTAGACATAAAGCCACCTGCCTGCCATGCAGACAGGCTTCTTTGCCTGCTGGCCCCTACAAAGCCACTTTCTGTTCCATATCAACAAGCCAGTAACATGCTCAGTAGTACCCAGGGCTGCTAGCTCTCTGGGTAGGAAAATCTTTGGGTTGGTGGGGGGGTGGGGGGACAATAGGCATAGCTGCCCCAGGATCTCCTACCCAGGCTCTCAGTGCCAAGAACATGTCGAAGTTTATAGGGATGGCTGCCTGATATCTACTGAGGCTGGTCTGATTTCTCTGTGACCATTCTTCTGGGCTCATCTGCCTGGCTCTAGAGACAGTATATCTGCTGGCTATCTGGATGGCACATATCCTTCATGCTTTGGTTCAAAACACTGGTATGGTGGAGGATGTCTGAATGGGGAGGAAGAGGCAGAGTGGAGCCTTGGGCAAGGGAAGTTGAAGTCTCACGTCATCAGACGCAGGCAGAACCTTGGGTTCTCTTTGGATCCCCGTTGTTGAAAGCCAATCAGAGATGGAAATGGACTATGCAGGCTGGGCAACGCGTGAAGCTGGAGTGTGGTTAACACTGCCTCACACAACCAAAGGCCTCTATCCTTTTTAGATGTGAAATCAGAGTAGAGTTTCTTGCACCAGGCAGCTGTGGCAATAGGAACTTTCTGAAGACATGCGATGATCCTGCTTCTACACAGTTAGCCCCACAGTGAAACGTTAATTCAAGCAAATATAATGAGCTTCCCAGGATGTTATCTTGGAGAAGTGGTGCAATGTGTGGTTGGGGTACCTTGCACCTATAATGGAACAGAGAGGACCACTAGCCACCCCCTCCCCCCACCCCAAGATATGCTAAGGCCTTTGGTTTCATTTGTATGGAGGCAGAAGCAATGAGAATGAGGAGCAGAGCTGGCAGTGGGTTGGCTGATGTGGTCACAAAGGAAAAGCTGAGTAATGAATGAGATACCCGGGGAGAGCCCTTGACCTTCACTCTTGTAGGTATTTCCATTCCCCAAGTGCTGTGAAAGTGATTTATGTTCTGGAAGTGAAAGGAAACCTGTCTGTGGCTGCCCAAGGCTATGCCTCTGGGCTGTTGCATATGGAAATACCCCAGAAAGCACTCAGGCCAAGAAGGTCCCAAAGTTGTGCCTTTCTCAGAGGAAGGTTGACCTCTCCGTCAACTCATCTCACACAGTGGTACACTTGTTCTTGAGGCTGTTCCCCCAGTGGACAAATATGCCTGGAAAGGGTATTCCAGAATGCTTATGCCATTGAGATGCATGCCTCCCTAACAGAGATAGATGGCAATTAACTTTCATTCTAATGTCAACACCAGTTGCAAGGAAGTGGCTGCTGGCCGTCTAGGAAACACTGTTGAGGATTTTGGCTCCTCAGAATCTGAGTTTAGCACAAGAGAGGGCTATGATCAACTGGTACTCTCTGCCATGTGCATAGGAGGGGGCAGTGAATTTGCTGTGAATTAGCCCTCCTTGCACTAGATTTTCTCCAGGGGAACAGCCTGCTTATCCTCTGACTCTCCTGGGGCTATTCCTTGCAAAGCTGGAGCACTTCTTGGGGTAAAATTATTTTCTGAAGACACTTATTAGCTCAAAGGTAGTCCAGTGTGAATTAGATCTGCTGCCTATTTAGCACCTGGATATATTTTTAAATATTCTGTCCTTCCAGGGCATTCAAGCAAATAACATCATGTCAGAGTGACATTGCCAGTGCAGGTACTATGACCCCATCACCAAGGGCCTCATGTTAATCACTAAGAGTCCCAATGCTCTAGGGTACTCTTAGTGTTCTCACTACATCAGGTGGTTTCTTCCATAGTCCAGTCTTGGTTCTTGGCCATGACAGTCATGCTTCCCCTGCAGCACACCACCTTAGGCCCCTTGAGGATGGCCAGGCCATTCATATTCACCAAACCTAATCTGGACAGAGGGCCAGTTATTGCTGTGGCTATAGCTCAGCATTTGGTCACTGCAGTCATCTGGGTGTTGTTGGATGGAAAAAGTTACTTAAGATCTTTGTAAGTTGGTTGTCCCACTGTGTCTTCGGCACAAACAATCCTCTTACCAATCGTCATCGTTTCTGTAGGAAGAAGAAACAAAAAGAATGCTTTGGTTTTCATCCATATATTTTTTTTATTTTTTTAAATTGAAGTATAGTTAACACACAGTGTTATTTTAGTTTTAGGTGTACAATGTATTGATTCACAATTCTATACATCACTCAGTGCTTGCTATGGTAAGTGTAGCCACTATTTGTCACTGTACAATGTTATTATAATATTACTGACTATATTCCCTATGCTGTACTTTTCATCTCCATGACTATTTATTTTGGAACATGAAGTTTATATCTCTTTTTAAATCCTTTATGTATTTCATCCATCCCCCTACCTGCTTCCCCTCTGGCAACCACCAATTTGTTCTCTGTATTTAAGAGGCTTTTTTGTTGTTGTTGTGGTTTATTCATGTATTTTGTATTTTAGATTCCATATAGAAGTAAAATCATATGGTATTTGTCTATGTCTCACTTATTTCACTTTGCATGATGCTTTCTAGGTCCATCCATGTTGTCACAAAAGAGCAAAATCTCCCTCTTTTTAATGGTTGAATAATATTCCATTACATATGTGTACACACATATGCCGTATTTTCTTTATCCATTCATCAATCGATGGACACTTGGGCTGCTTCCATATCTTGGCTATTGTAGGTAATGCTGCAGTAAACATAGGGATGTGTATATCTTTTCAAATTAATGTGTGTTCTTGTTTTCTTTGGAATTTTGCAATTTTCTTTGGAGTTTAGTGGAATTACTAAATCATATGGCATTTCTAATTTTAATTTTTTGAGGGACCTCTGTACTGTTTTCCACAGAGGCTGCACCAGTTTACATTCTCATCAACAGTGCAAGAGGTTTCCTTTTTCTTCACATCCTCACTAACACTTGTTATTTCTTGTGTTTTTGATTCTAGCCATTCTATAGGTATAAAGTGGTATCTCATTATGGTTTTGATTTGTATTTTCCTAATGATGAGTGGTGTTGAGCATCCTTTCATGTATCTGTTGGCCATCTGTATATCTTCTTTGGAAAAATTTCTATTCAGGTCTTCTGCTCATTTTGCAATAGAATTATTTGTGGAGGTTTTTGGTACTGAGTTATAGAAGTTCTCTATATATTTTGTATTAACCTCCTTTTGGACATATCATTTGTAAATATCTTCTCCCATTCTATAGGTTGCCTTTTTGTTTTATTGATGGTTTCCTTCACTGTTCAAAAACTTACTACGGTGTGGTCCCAATAGTTTCTTTTTGCTTTTGTTTCCCTTGCTTGTGGAGACCTATCTAGAAAAATGTTGCTAAGGTCAACGTCAAAGAAATTACTGCCTATGTTTTCTTCTGGAAGTTTTATGGTTTCGGGTCTCACATTTAGATCTTTCATTCATTCTGAGTTTATTTTTGTGTATGGTATAAGAAAGTAGTCCAGTTTCATTCTTTTGCATGTAGCTGTCCAGTTTCCCCAGTATCATTTATTGAAGTGACTTTTTCCCATTGCATATTCTTGCCTCCTTTGTCATAGATTAAGTGATCATAAAAGCATGGGTTTATTTCTGGGCTCTCTATTCTGTTCCATTGATCTATGTGTCTATTTTTGTGTTCTTACTATACCTTTTGGGTTTTAGAGGGAATATACCTCCACATAATAAAGGCCATATATGACGAACTCACAGATAACATGATACTCAATGGTGAAAAACTGAGAGCTTTTCTTCTAAGATCAAAAAGAAGACAAGAATGTCCACTGTCACCACTTTTTCATTCAACACAGTACCAGAAGTCCTAGCTGTAGTAATCAAACAAAAAAGAAATAAAAGGCATCCAAACTGGTAAGAAAGAAGTAAAGCTTACACTATTTGCAGATGACATGATACTATATAGAGAAAACCTTAATGAAGCTATGAAAAAACTATTAGAACTGATGAATTCAGTAGTTTCAGGATACAAAATTAATATACAGAGATGTGTTGCATTTCTGTACACTAATAACAAAGTTGCAGAAAGAAAAATTAAGAAAACAATCCCATTACAATTACACCAAAAAGAATAAAATACCTAGCAATAAACATGACCATGGAGGTAAAGACCTGCACTCTGAAAACTAAAACACTGATAAAAGGAGTTGAAGACAACACAAACAAATGGAAAGATATTTCAATGCTCAAGAGTTGGAAGAACTAATATTGTTAAAATGCACATACCAGACAAAGCAATATACAGATTCAATACAATCCTTATCAAAATGCCAACAACATTTTTCATAGAACTAGAACAAATAATGCTAAAATTCGTACAGAACCACAAAAGATCCTGAATAGTCAAAAGCAATCTTGAGAAAGAAGAACAAAGCTGAAGGGATGCCTGGGTAGCTCAGTTGGTTAAGCATCCAGCTACAGCTCAGGTCATGATCTCACAGTTCACGAGTATGAGCTGTGAACGAGTATGGGCTGACAGCTCAGAGCCTGGAGCCTACTTGGGATTCTGTCTCCCTGTCTCTCTGCCCCTCCACTGCTTGTACTCTGTCTGTCTTGTTCTCAAAAATAAAACATTAAAAAGAAGAACAACAAAGCTGGAGGTATTAGAATTCCAGATTTCAAGATATACCACAAAGCTGTAGTAATCATCCATACATTTTTTAATGTATATCAAACAAGTGCTAGGTACTGTGACAGGTGCTAGGGATATAGATACCATGAGTAAGACACATTCCCCCGTTTCAAAGGGTTCACAGGGGTAGAAGTTAGAATGTGAGAGGCTAAATGACAGAGTTGTACATAAAATGCGTAGCAGCAAAGAAGAGGGAAGGACGAGGGGATTGAGGAGGTCTACAGAGAGGATTCTGAAAGACAAGTCAAGCTGGGCCATACAGGGTAAAGGGGAGTATGTCAGGAGAGAAGGAGGAAAAGCCATTTTGGACAGAGGAAAGAGTCTGCACAAAGGCACGAAAGCGGGAAAGGTGTATGTTTGGCCCATTGGAAGAACTGGCATAATTTGGTGTGAAAAATAGAAGGGAAGGAAGTAAGGCTGGGGAGGAAAGAGGGGCGTCTGCATGGTTCAACCTCCATTCCTTTTTTTCAAGCCGTGAAGGATGTGCTCTTTCAGTGGAGCCAAGACTTAGAGTAGCAGGATCTCTCATGTTTCACACTCAGTGGAGCATCAATTTAATTGATTAAATTAATCATTAATTTAAACTCAGGGCACCTTCCAGTATAGATTAAGGGTATTAATGCTGCCATCCCAGAGAGAAAGAGAAAGAAAACTGGAGTCACTCCCACAGCAATAACAAAAAATATACATATTAACTATGGGAGAGCCACAAACATTCTGAAACTGGAACACATGGACTGCATTTCAAGGATCAAATGTTCACATGTGAGGCTATAACTTACAGCAATAAAAGCTAGAGCATACATTGTAGAAAGACTGTGACCCTTGACTTTGAAGTGTGTGCCTGGGCATGGGCACACCCATACCCCTGGGAAAGGGACATTCCTTTCTGAGTCAAGAAGGAAAATGTGAATGGATATTTGTCTTATATTGTGATTCAAAACAACCTTCCCAGACCAGCTGATGCTCTGGAGCACCCGACGAATGGCTCATGAATGGCTCTCCTTCCCAGTTTACCACCCACATCCTGCAGGATCTTCCTGGAGCCCCTTCTCTCAGCTATGAGACACATATCTGCAGGCCCAGATTGCCAGTCCCTGAGGCCTTCCTTTTCTGGGAAGGCAAACTGTCAACAGGCTTAGCCCCACCAAAGAATTAATTGTGCTATCAGCCAACTAGGCCATGTGCCATATTCCTTCAGGTTTTGAGTACCCATTATGCATCATGCGCTCGGATATGCACTTTACAAATCCTTAAAGGGACCCTATGAGGCTCTTTCCTGGAGGACACAAAGATATAGAAAGGCTACTTTGTCCAAAGCCATACCGTTACTATGGGTCAGAGCTGGGATTTGAACTCAAGATTTGTAACTTCAAAGTCTATGCTTCAGCAATTACATCATTTCTAAATTTGCTCTGTAAGTCCAGTCTATATATTTGAGCTTCTGCCTTGGTTTTCTAGATACTCTAAATCAGATGAAGTAACACCAAGAAACCAGTAGCATGCATGCAGCAGATACCACAGCCCACTTACAGCTTCCAACCTTACTACTCCATTTTGATTCTCCTGGCTAGTGACCTGCCCATGTACCTCATTTGCCCCCACAATTCTATGCACAATCTCAGTCTTCCCTGTTCTGACCTTAATTTCTCCTCTCCATTTGAAGATGCCAAATGGCCAAATTATAGGACAGCTCTGACTTGACTTCCATAGCTGGGTTTTGCTCACTTGGTGAGTTTCCTTGTGCATGTAATCAGCTGGAATGAAACTCAGCCCCTGGGAATACTGTGGGGTGCCTACTCTCTTCTTTAGCTTGATCTCTCTCTTCTTTGGTTGGGTTTATTTTCTGGGCCCTGATCCTATCTGGTCCCAGTATCCTTTGTGTTCTTACTCTGGACAGTGCCATGAAGGCCCTGGAATGTTTTTGGTCTTCCAGCCCACAAGATAACAGGATAAAGGAGTTTCAGTGTCTGGTGGAATGGTGGTGTGGTCATCTCTACCAGGGGTCTTGCAAGAGAAGCTTCTTGGAAATGAACTTCTAGGGGAAGTCAGATATACAATACAGGTGTGGAAAAAGCAGTTCAGTTGCTACAGGAGAAGGGCAGTTTTGAGTGTGGCATGGGTGAATTGTGCTGTGGCCCAACCCCTTTTGTTTGTCTTTTGTGGGAGGAAAGACAGAAAAAGCTCAACAAAAACAAAGAAAACAAAATAAGTATATTACAACAACTTCCCATACTCTTATTACCTAATGAGCTGTTTCTCAGCCAAGATTTCTGTAAAATGAAGGGTTAGGAAAAGATTTTTCTATAGTTCAGAAGAGCACTGACCTGTTGAGGTTTGGTGGGGGGATGAAGTGGTAGAGACTTCCAGGGCTGGCACCAAGCTCATCTCAGTGGGCAGAAGCATCAGTGTTCTTGTTATCAGACCAGTGCCCACCCCCTGGCCCCCGCCCCCTGGAAGCACCAGAAGCTTGGAAAGTATCAGTAACTTCAGTGGCAACAACAGGAAGTAGTGGTTACAATCTTATCAGAACAGAGGGGAATTTAAGTGAATTGAATTGTCCTGAGACATACAGATCTGATTTGAATTAAATTGAATTGAAACCAAAGATGAGAACTGTCTCAATGAAAACTGTAATGTGAAGTGACATTTCGATCACAAAAATGACAGCTGATGTGAGACAGGCCATTGAAACTGACCCCAAATTAAGAACATGAAAAGACTGAGTGGATCATTAGATAATATCTTCCTGTGAATTTGAAAATGGGTTTTGATTACAGGAAGTATCTAAGGGCTTCGAACTAAGAAGCTTGTCAAAAATTGAAGTAACTCATTACATGATTCAATCTTACATGGGCTCATTATTACTAAGCTTGTATTAAAATTTTTATTTAAAAACCATAAAAAAAATCTCATGATTCTGTTGACTATTACTTAGCACTGCTTTGGAAATATATGAAGAAACATCAGGCCCTCCTGCTTACAATCTTATTAGCTTCTTTTTTTCTTTCCCCGAAGAGGGCATTCTTTATTCTTCACTGTCCCTCACCTCTTTCAGAATCATGTTAAAAAATAAACCAGGGTCAATGTGACTATACTTTTAGTCAGGAGACAGGGGTGGTAGCTGGAAAAGGAGAGTCCACCTGGGTAGTAACTACTATTTATGGAGCACTCAAGTGCTCTGCTCTATCCTAAGAGCTTTGCATAACTTACCTCATTCAGTGCCTGCCTGGACCCTCTTATGAGAATTATTACAGTTACATTTTTACAGAGGTAACTGAGTCTGAGAAAGGCCAAATAACAACGGTAGTGAATGGCAGAGCCAGGATCTGTTATCATGTGTTTATGGTTCCAAATGTATGCTCTTTTTTTATTAAAAAATGTTTAATGTTTATTTATTTTTGGAAGACAGACAGTGCCTGAGCATGGGAGGAGGAGAGAGAGAGGGAGACACAGAATGTGAAACAGACTCCAGGCTCTGAGCTGTTAGCATAGAGCCCAACGCGGGTCTCAAACTCATGAACCACGAGATCATGACCTGGGCTGAAGTCGGCCGCCTAACCACCTGAGCAACCCAGGTGACCCCCAAATATCACCTGGTACTCTTAAGTACCATGCCCAAGATGGCAAATTATTGTATCCTGCATGCCAACTACATCATGGTGCCTTTCTATTTTTTATTTCTTTTTTATTTTTTTAATATTTATACTTTTGAGAGAGAGAGAAAGAGACAGAGCATGAGTGGAATAGGGGCAGAGAGAGAGGGAGACACAGAATCCAAAGCAGGTTTCAGGCTCTGAGCTGTTAGCACAGAGTCCAATGTGGGGCTCGAACCCATGAACTGTGAGACCATGACCTGAGCCGAAGTTGGATACTTAACTGACTGAGTCACCCAGGTGCTTCATCATGGCGCCTTTGTAAAAAGGATTTCCAATTTAGACGATAATTCTGAACAGTCCAGACTTCATAGGAAGGTGTATTAAGATCCACTGTCAAGTCAACCTTGAGGGGAAAGTGGTGAATGGTGGCATATGTGACATGTACATTGTTACTGAGAAGGTTCATCAGAAACAAGCAAGAAGCAAGGGCTATAAGTGAGCTGTCATTAAAAAGGTATGGGGGGAGTGCTGTCATAGTTTTCAGATGAAGGGCCAAGTTAGTGAATTATTGCAAGGGAAAGCTTACTCTACTGATGGGAGTTGAGTGGAGGATATTTGGGGTTTGTTACTATAAGCTTGGAATTCATTACATTTATCCATTAATTCATTCAGCAAACATTTATTCAGCACCAGGCAAATGTGAGGACTACTAGAAACACAAAGATGACCAACGCACACCCTACTCTTCAAGAGCCTGCAGTTGTCAGTAAAGGACTAGAGAAACATGACACTGAGAAAGAAAAGAGCAAATGAAGTCTCATCAAGAAGCCTGATTGAAATTGCTATGTGTGTGTGGAGGGGAGAGACAGAAAGTGTATGTGTGTGTGCATGTGTGTGCGCGCACATGCATGCATGTGTGCACGCGTGAGTGCATGTGTGCATGCATGAGTGCATGTGTGCACACACACATGTGCAAGTGTACAGAATCCCATTTACCCAAATAAGAGAACAAAAAGGAAAAGTTATAAAAAAAAATTGGGTCAGGGTGGAAATTGAAAGGTTCCTAGGATATTTGAGATGCACTGGATTGTGAAAATGCAATCCTGCTAAGAAAGCATGGTGTTCTCTCAAACTGACCGTACAGCTAGAAGCCAACTATAAGCCAACATAAGAAGGGACTTGCCTTGTTAACGCATAGCTCTGCTGAAATTTTCCAGGGGGCATCCATGCCCTTCCCCATGTCTGTGCACAGGAATCCTACCTTTGCGGTTTGGGACCCAGACCTCTGAATGGCCATCTGTAATCTCAGGTGCTACCAAAGACTTGAACTGGTAATTCTGTTCCTGCTATTTGGAAAATTAACTCTGTAACACCAGAAAGGTATAACAAACAAGAATTCCAAACAATGAAACAATGATGCTTTTTTGGTGTAAGTTGTATTTATTTGAGTGTAAGAACACATTCTGTATCATAGTTCTGCTTTATGTTGAGGTAAGTGCTATATTAAAATTTACTGGATTTATGATTTTAATAGATATATTTAGGGTAACTTGACTTGTTAAATTTACTGAACATTTAAATGTGAAGGAAATTCCAGTATACTAAGTTTATAAATTTATTTTCTGAGATGTTGAAATGCTTAAGGTAGTTTAATTTAAAAGTGTAAGGTTTTATTTATTAGTATTAGAAGAGTTAACAGTGCTTGAGAACCATTTTGTTAAACACCTACTGTGTTAGATGTTTGAAGTGTTTTATGTAATCACTCTTCAGATTTGTGACTTCAGTTTGAAATGTTTAGGGAAATCAGCCAATCAATTGCTTAAACAGTGCTTAAGCATTAGGAGAATTTTATTTGCTAAATGTTTAAGGTCTTTTCTTTAATTTGAAATGTTTAAGAGAATTTGATTAAGTGTGAAATCAGTGTTTAGTAGTTTAGGGAAATATAATCTGTCAAATTAATGAACTAATTGAGAATTAAATATGGAACAAATGAAAATGAGTGCTTTAATTTAAAAACAAAATGATTACTTTCATAAATCATTATAATAGTTAATATTATATATAGCATTTAGTATGTACTGTTCAGAGAATATTTCATCCATGAATTCCTTTGTTCCTCACCACAGTTCTCTGAAGTGGATAATATTAATATGCCCATTTTACAGATGATGAAATCAAGGTACAAAGATGTAAATGACTGCTTTACCAAGTGCTATGGAATGAATTGTGTACCCCACAAAATTCATATATTGAAGCCCTAACCTCCAATGTGATGGTATTTGTAGATGCGACCTTTGTGGGGTAGTTAGGGCTAGATGAAGTCCTGCGGATGGGGTCCTCATCATGGGATTAGTGTCCCAAATAAGAAACATGAGAGAGCTGGTGCTCATTCTCTCTTTCCGCTTGCTATGTGGGGACACAGTGAGAAAGCAGCCATCTACAAGCCAGGGGGAGAGTCCTCACCAGAACCCAACCCTGGTTGTACCTAATCTTTGACTTTCAGTTTCCAGAACTGTGAGAAATATATGTCTGTTGTGTAAGCCCCCTTAGTCTATGGCATTTTGTCTTGGCACCCCAAGCTAAGGCACCAAGTACCTTTGTTTCCTAGGGCTTTCGGGGGGGGGGGG
>NW_027531873.1:720777-771666 GCF_008692635.1 Crocuta crocuta | reverse complement strand
GTTGCTTAAAATAATAGAAATTTATTCTTTCACAGTTCTGGAGGCCAAATGTTTGAATTCAAGGTGTCATTGGGGCTACGTTCTTCCTAAGGAAGAGTCCTTCCTTTCCTCTTCCTGGCTTCTGGTGGCTGCCAGCCATCATTGGCATTCCTCAGCTTTTAGCTGCATCACCCCACCATCTCTGCTCTGCTGTCACACTGCATTCTCCTTGTTGGCTCTCTCTGTGTCTTCAATGGTCTTCTTATCATAAGGACACTAGTCATTGAATTTAGAGCCAATTCTAATCCAATATGACCTCATTTTAACATAACTGAATATATCTGCAAAGATTTTTTCCAAAAAAGATTGTGGATAGACCAGCATGCCAGTTTCTCATGTCACCAATATCCAGCACATAGATAAAGTCCATGTCAGTTCTCAGTCTTCGTTTTATTTGACTTGTTGGTAACATCTGACAGATCTGATCACTCCCTTCTCCTGGAAACAATTTCCTCTCTCTTGTCTTTGGACACTCCTGGTTTTCTAACTATTTCAATGACTTTCTCCTTCTCTGTTGGCTTCTCTTCTTTTTCCTACCTTTAAGTGTTGGAATGTCCCAGTTTTTAGTCCTTGGACTTCTTCTCTTCTCCATTAAATGTCAGCTATCTTTACAACACCAGTTTCACCTTTCTCCGGAATTCTAGGTTTCTGCATCTAACTTCCACTTGAAGTTTCCCCGTAGATATCTAATATCTGATTGCCCTGCACAGGTGCTCAACCTACTGCTGTCTTCCTCAGTTGACTTCCAGGTGCTCAGGCACAAAATGTTGAAATCATCGTTGATGTCTCTCTGTCATACCCTACATCAGGAAATCCTATTAAGTCTCCTTCCAAAAATATATCCAGAATGTAACCACTTCTCACCATTACCCTGCTTCTACACCAGTCCAAGCCTATATTGTTTCTATCTGGATAATAGCAGTAGACTCCTAGTGGATCTCCCCCTTCTACACCATCCCCTATAGCCTCTTCCCAACACAGAATCAAAGGGATCACTTATGACCTCAGATCACATTACATCTCTCTTAAACCCACAAAATGTGAGATCATGACCTGAGACGAAGTTGGATGCTTAACTGTCTGAGTCACCCAGGCACCCCTTGTCTATTTTTTCTCATAGATATATACCCATTATAGGTATTCAATCAATATTTGTTGATAAATAATTGAATCCCCCACATCCCTCTGCAAAATCATTGTTTTAAAGGATATTTGATTGAGTACTACTTGAATAGAATGCCATAATAGACAGTAAATGATGGAAATAATGCAAAGAGGCATCTTGAAAGATTGCAGAGATAAGCAGCCAGCATCATAAGTCCAAACATGGAGAAATTCTAGAGGACATGGTCATTGTTCTTCCAACCTCTTTTGTTTTGTTTGTTTTTTAAAGAGACTAGATCTTATTTTATTTTATTTTGTCTTGTCTTATTTTAATTTTTGATTGGGGGAGAGCCAGAAGGAGGGAGGTAGAGAGAAAATCTTAACCAGGCTCTTCGCTTCAGGCCTCGATCCCACGATCTTGAGATCATGACCTGAGCCGATAAAAAGGGTGGAACACTCAACTGAGTGGGCCACCCAGGTGCCCCCCAACCTGTTTTTAAACTAAGGTGATTCTGTTACAGAGACCTTTACGAGAACCTCCGTGTGTTTTTATTGACACAAATCTCACCTGAGACAAAGACTGGGAACTCAGCACTATTGTAATTCTCACAGGTGCCGCCGTGCACTTGGAGAGCTGAGTGTGTAAGGTAGGTAGAGCTCATTGGCTCCTCGAGAAAATGGAGTTTCTTTGGCTTTCAGAGCTAACACTTGGTTACTTTTATAAATTAATAGAACAACTGCAGCTGTAGTTTTGAAAATATGACATGCAGAGTCCATCTAAGAAATCAACAATCATTTTCCAAGCTGTAAGATAGAGGAAATTGGAATTCTATCCAACAAGAATGTATTCAATGCTGACTTTGTGCCAGGCATTTTGCCAGGTACTGATTATACAACGATGAATAACAATTGCTATCCTCAGGAGCAGCTGGCTGTACTGCAGATGACACTTACACAAATAATATCAAGTGGCACCAGATGACATGGTAGGGGTAGGCACAAGGGACCAGCGGGCAAGAACACAAATAAGAGACACTTAACTCCTAGTAGGAGCATCTCCAGAATGCTTCCTAAAGAAGATGACAACTGATTAGATGCTTAAAAGATGAGCTGATGTAGCCAAGCAAAGAGAGGTGGAGAGGACAGCACAAGAAGAAGTCAAATCAGGAGCAAGGGCATGGGGGTGAATAAAAAGTATGGGGCGGGCATAAGAAAGTGGGCATGGCCTCAACATAAAGTACAAGGAGGAGATGGAGGCAGAGTCATAGAGGACCATGAATGCCAAGATAGGGGACCTGATCTTGATCTGAATGAAGAGCAGCAACTGAAGTAGGTGAGGAGCATGGGCAGATTTGTATTTTAGGACCTGGACCCTGCAAGCAGTGCAGAGACTGGACAGGAGAGCAGGGACCCCAGGGTGGAGCCACCATGTAGGAGTGGCTGATGCACCCCTCTTGCCTTTGTAGTCCTCATTTACCCTGGCCTTGCAGAAATGTTGGTCAGTGAAGATGGGGAGGAGGTAGCTGATTTTGGCTCCTGAGAGCTCTATTTGATTGGTTAAGGTTAAGGAAGCATTAAGGAATTTCCTAAAAAGGGACAAGTGGAACTCTGAAAACTAATGAAGAACTATAAATATAAATACCAAAGAGAGAGAGATAATGAATGAAGAGTCATAACTACCTCCAAACCCACCAATGCTTAGCATACAACAAAATGGATGATGCTTGATCTGTTCACCTGTGAAATTGACTCCAGAATACCACCATTACCACTTACAGAGGGTAGGCATTTTCTGGCTAAACAGCCAGACCCCAGTATCCTCTAGCTTTTATTTGCCTGACATAAGGGAGACACTGAAGGGAATGCTGCATGTGTGGGTCACTTGCACCTCTCCTCTGGGTGCTTCTACCCGCTTTGAAGAGCTTGTGCAGATTGTATGTGTCTTAATCCTCCCTTGGGACTCTCACACTGACCAATCCTCCTCCTGCTTGTTGATAATCATATGCTGGAAACTTCTCTATGGACCACAGAGGAAAGGCTCAGTCACCCTCTGCAGCAAAGATCCAGCAATGAGCTCATGTCAGCTAAATACATCAATTGAGTGAATAATGAAAGCCCCTACTTTTCACCGTGGGGAGGAAGCATAATCTCAGACCTCAAGGGGTTCACAGTCAAGAGAGAAGACAGATGAATCTAACTCACTAGAAAGCAAAAGCTAGAGGCAGTAAGTGGTCGATATGAATCACAGTCACAGTGTCATGGGAGAACTTCATGCTAAGTGGGGCGTAATTCACTGGAGACTTTACAGAGGAGGTGGCACTTACTGAACCCCGAGGATTATGTAGGATTTATACGGTAAGAATGTAGAGGAAAGGTACAGCAGGTTAAGGAAGCATTGAGAGAAAGAGTGAAAAATAGAAAATTAATTTAGGCACTAAAAATAGGCATGGCCAGCCAGTGGAAGCTTGTGAAGGAGGGAGACCTGGTAAAATCTGAGCTCTCCTGCCTACGGAGAGTGACTTAAAATGAGAAGGAAACAACTTAGGGGCTGCTGACATTGCTTCCACAGACTACCTGAAGGAGGGATGGCAGGCACTGGGGGGGACATTCTTCCTGGGCACCTGCTGGGACCAGCCTCACCCAACTGAGTGGTGATACTTGCTTCAGCAGATATGACCCAGGAGATGGTCAACCACGCCGAATTTACACAGGCCAAGGAGAACAGCTGTGGAATTCACAGTCTATTGTGATACCACGAGAGAGAAAATAACCCACTGCATGGTGGCCTCAGGCAGGGGTCGCCCTCATAAGTTACCCAGGCTTCTCATGCTCCATTTTCCTTCTGTGATTATGGATGTGTTTTCCTTAACTTGGGAGAAGTTTTCAGAATTAGCTTAAACATTGGGATGCAGTTGTATGGAATAGATACATCTAGTAGGTTGAACAGAACTATGTTTTGAAAAGCCCATTAAATAAGTGGTAATTTAAAAAGAATATAATGTCTTATAGCTTAGTTTTCTGTGTGTGAGAGAGATCCTTAAATATGTTTATTGTTTGAAAAGAGAGTATGACTTAAGACACTTTCTTTTCCCCAAAGATTTAGAGGCTTATATTAAGCTATTCACAATATCAATATTTTGGGCATTATTCCTACCATTAACTTTTCTTAATGTTTATTTATCTATTGTGTGTGAGAGAGAGAGAGAGAGAGCATGCATGCATGTGCATGAGTGGGGGAGGAGCAGAGAGAGAGGAAAACAGAAAATCCCAAGCAGGCTCTGTACTGTCAGCGTAGAGCCCAACTTGGAGCTCGATCTCACAAACTGTGAGATCTTGACCTGAGCTGAAATCAAGAGTTGGATGCTTAACTGACTGAGTCACCCCAGCGCCCCCCTACCATTAACTTTTCATCTCAGCTTCCCACAATGTCCAAAAAAAAAAAAAAATCCTAAAAATAACAACAAAAAAACCCCCAACCTATCAGCACAATTTTCTCTTATCTGAGCATCTGGTCTTTTCTGAAAAATCTACCTGGTAGTTGGCCATGGAATGCATCTCTCTGCACAGTGTGGTTAACATAGACCTGTGTGAATTGGAACAAGGAGCCCCTCCAGGCACTCATCACTGCCAAATGGCGGAAAGTGGAAAGACAGCTGACTTCAGCTTTATGTTTCTCCTCAATCCAGCTCCCTGCTGCAGGAATCTCCCATAGGAGTATTTGCAAGGCCCTGGGGGAAAAGCTCTTGGGAGTGGGGGTCCCTTGGGGGGCTTAGGTGACCAGGTAAAGCCCAGATGTTATCTTGGCCTGAGAGGCTGTATCACTGGAGTATGTATTGTTCTGCGTAATGAAGTAAAGTGTCTTCCTTGCAGGCAGGCTCCCACTGGCAAGGACAATATGACCTGAGATGGATGTTTCTTTCCCTGGTTATAGGATTTTTGGTTTCCTATGATCTATTTGTCTTGCAGTCACTCACGTCACCTCCAACCCCTAGGAAGCTTTCATTAAACACTGGCACCGGGCACTAGCTGTGCTTTGGGGAATTGCAGAAGAGCTAGGTCCATGCTGGGGGTAAGCAGCCCAGGGAGAGGCTGTGGGCTTGAAGAAGCAGGTCGGAGACTTCTGACAATGACCAGCAGAGAAACCGGGAGCGCGGCTGTGGGCAGAAAGTAAGCAACACGCAGGACTGATGAGACACAGAATCGCTGAGTGGTGTGGGGAAAGGAAGTTAAGGAGGGCAGACACAAAGGGAAGAGGCTCAGACAGGTAGGACCTGAGGACCTTGGACTTTCATCAAGGGGCTGGAAATCCAGGGAGAAGGGAGAAAAGTGACTGAGGATGGAGAGAGGACTGGAAAAGGTGGCTCTTCCTGCATGAATTAGGGGTTGGTGTTCCCTGTGGACAAGCTGAGCTCTCATAGCTTTGCCCACAGCAACTAGGCTGGGAGACAAGATGGGCCAGCAGAGGGGACAGGCTGAGGAGACTGAGTTCCACTCCTGTCCCCTGGGGCTCCTGATGAAGGGCGGGGTTGCAGAAACAGCAGGGGCAGCTACTCCTCTTTCCTGGACCTGGACTCCCTGGGACTCACTGTCCTAGCTACAACACCTCCTCTCTGCTCTTCCCACATCTTTGTTCTGCGGTCTGCTTCTTGTCCCGGGTCCCTGTTACTGTTACTTCCCAACACCAAGGTGGCTCTATTCACCCCATCACACCCCTCTGTTGTATTTTCATCCTTGAACTTACCATGACCCATTTCTGTTTACATGTTTGGGGTTTGTCTGTCTCCTTCCATTAGAATGCCAGATTCGCATTCAAGACTGCATTCCCAGTGTCTGGAACAGCATGTGACACCCGGAAGGTGCTCAGTGAACGCTGTCTGAATGAATGTGGGAAGGCAGACATCAGGAGAGCTGAAGAATGCAGTAGGAGCGGATAATAAACATCAACGACCAGCCCTCGGGGGTTAGAGGAACATAGTTTGGAGTGTCTTCCCGGCTCACGCTGATGTCACCTCCTCCTCCCTATCAGCCGCAGTGTCCCCCATCACAGCAGTGAGTCCTGGAAGCCATGCCTGTAAGATATGGCTCTCTTTCTCCCCTCCCCACCCACACCCCACTGTCTCAGCCATCAGGGCTGCAGTGAGCACCCAACCCAAGATGGGGCAATGAAAGGTCTTCTATGAAAATATGGGGAAGGGAAAGTAAGAGGAAAAGAGGCAGAGAAATGAGAATATGGAGAGACATAGAGATAGACGTGTGTGTGTGTGCGCGCGTGAGCACTCGTGAGAGAGAGCGAGCAACGCAGTAGAGGTGAAAAAAAAAAAGAGCAGAGTGAAAGAGAAAATAAATGTTGTCTGGTTTCCTCAAAGTTTCCAGTTACCAGCCCCAGTCCTTCCTAGAACTTACATATATTTTTGTTTTTGAATTCCAACAAGCTTCCTTCTCCTTACAAAAGTTCTAAGCTAGTTCCATTTGGTTTCTATTACCTATAATTAGGATAAACTAAAAGAGGGTGCTGGTGCCGTTCCACACCCGGGGTGCCTGGGGACTTCCAGGCTCCCCCACAGCAACCTGTACTTCCTGAGTCAGAGGCCAGTGAGTGTCGGGAGGGCAGCAGGATCCCCGCCCACACTAGGCGGGGCCGAGACTTACTACTGCAGCCCCTGCCACCTCAGTCACCCGCAGGCCCCAGTGCCACCCATTTGCCCTGTCCCAACCGATCAGTTTCTGGTCCCAGCCTCAGGCTGTTGCTCCTACCAGCCAACTCTGCCTGCCTCTGTCGGTCCTGCAACTTGTCTCTGGGCCCTCCCGGCCACCCTCCTTACACCACTAGCTGAGGCTTCCCACCCAAACCACCTGCTGTCACTGTTCTGTTCACCTTGCTCTGTGGGTCCCGTGCTGGCCAGTTCCACCCTGAGCCGCTGAGCTGTTGAGTGTTGAAATGTTGAGTGACATTATCGACAGGACATTGCAGTCTCTCAGTCCCTCTCGGTCTCTCCCTCCAGGGGTTCAGACAGTGTCACTTGGCCTCATTATCACTTTCTCCACATCTCAACTCTGCTCTCCTTTGATTTGCTCCATTCTGGGGCAAGTTCTGTGTGACGGCACGACAGCGGTAGTGACTCCACACGTGCGTGCTCACGGCTCCAGATTCAGTGGAAAGACATGACTCTTCTTCANAAATCAAATCACATCACCAATGTGACCAATGAACCAGTGCCGGAGTGTGCCAACCGGACACAGCCTGGGGGGACACAGACACACTCCTGGAGCTGAGGGTGGGGTCGCGTCCTCCCAAACCATAGGGGGAAAGAAGGAGGTGGAGTGGGTCCTCAAGGCAAATGGGGTTCTTTTATCAGAAGAAGGAATGCTGCTTCAGCAACGTAAGTTTTCACCTCAGAGCCTTTTGCATTAACAGCAAACCATGTTCTACTTTGAAGGAAACAAATCTTTGTCACTACGAAGTTTAGTCTTATCAGAATACAACGTTTAAAAACACATTTGTGGGGGCGCCTGGGTGGCTTAGTCGGTTAAGCGTCCGACTTTCGCTTAGGTCATGATCTCGCGGTTCGTGGGTTCGAGCCCCGCGTCGGGCTCTGTGCTGACTGCCAGCTCGGAGCCTGGAGCCTGTTTCAGTCTGTGACTCCCTCTCTCTCTGACCCTCCCTTGCTCACGCTGTCTCTCTCTCTCTCTCCTAGAAATAAATAAAACATTAAAATAAATAAATAAATAAAATAAAAACACATTTGTGGAAAAACCCCACAGAACACAACAGGACTGCTAAAATAAAGAAAGGGTAGTCCATTAGCTTTTAGGACTTTTTTTTTTAAAAAAATGGTTTCAGTTAATCAATTTTACTGCATATTTTTCACTGCATGTCCTACTGGTTTTGAAAATTGTGGTTATATTGAAGCAGCAGCTGATTAGGGTGGGGGAGAAACAGCACACGCAAAACAATGGGAAATAAATTAATAAAGAAACTTACATGACAAATCATTCGGGAATGTGAGGTCACAAGGGAGAGGACATGAGTGCCAGCAGGAGGAAAATGGAAGAATGTTCCAAAAATCCTTAGGCATTGTGTTAGATTTACATTCTTAATTGAGCTGCATAACAACAGCACAGAGGGAAAAATCTTTCAGAACCAGCATCCCTGTGTGATCCATAAGCTGACTGACCCCGTGAGGGTCTGTGGTGTCTGACTGATGTAGCTGCCTGAGCAGCAGAGAGGCGTGATTTGAGAGATTTGCAGAGAGACTGTGTAGGTACATGCAGATTTGTTTCTAGGAAGAGGGCCGGGGAAGAAAAAGAAGAGAGCAACTGGGACAGCTATAGGCTGCCTGATTCAACTTGATGAAGAGAGGCAGAGAGAGCTTTCCCTAAGAGGGTAGAGGAGGTCCACATCCAGACCCAGTCAGAACGGCCTTGGTATCTATGCCCAAGATCCATTGGGGCAGGAATCCAAAAAAATCTGTATTAGTCAGCTTTTGCTGCAAAACAATCAACTCCCCAGTCTTCGCTGCTTATAACAATGAACACATCTTTCTTGCTCATGGGTCTGTGGGCTGGCTGTGGCTCTGCTGGGCTCAGCTGGATCTGGCTCCAGACAGGTGGAAGTTGGCTTCTGTGTAATCTCATTCCAGGACCTAGGTAATTCCCTGACAGATGCTAAAAGCCCAAGGGGATGAGTAGAAATAGGAGATGCTTCTGAAAGTCCCCACTTGGAGCTGTGACCCTACCCATAGTCTGTTGGTCAAAGCAAGTCACAGGGCCTTACTCAGAGTAACCAAGGTATAAGGCCCTTGCAGAGTATAGACAGGGTCTTATATGTAACAATGGACAAATAACACAAGCTACCTCAATATGCCAGCTCTACCGCAGCTTTGCTGCATGATGGAGAAGTTAGTCCAGCTTCAGTTGTTTCATCTGAGGAGGTGCTATCGTCTGCCTCCCAGGGTGAGGGTGACATTGGATGATACCTGTACAGTGCTTAGCACAATGCCCTGGATAGAGTAGGTGCTTGATGTAGGCAAGCTAATGTAATATCCATCGGAGGCCATGTGTCACAGGTAAGGCACACCTGCTTGTCATGGGAGTAGATGACTGGCACTGGGGAGAAGGCAGGACAGCAACTGACAGCTTAGATGGGCACAGTCTGGGGCAGCAGAAGGGGAGGTGTTGGTCAGGCAGGCAGGTAAGGGCTTAAGATGGTAGAAAGGCCATGGACACACTAGACCCAAGCAAGGCTCACAAACACTGGTTGATGAATGAATGAATGGACACATGGATGATAGATGGCTCAGGTTAAGTCTTTTAGAACAACTCTGGAAGAGCAGGTGGTCTCAGGGCTGTTGTGGCTTTATCTTCCCACCCCCAGGACAGCCTAGTCACCTTACTTCCTCTAAAGGCATACTTTGCTCCCTGAGGCTGTAGCTGCCAGGCCTCACTCCCTTGCCTTCTGCCCCCACTATCTAGTCACCTTGTCTCTCTGCCCTGTCACCCATATCCTGCTCTTTACTTCCCCTTCCCTGAATGAACCACCCCTCTGAAACATCTGCAGCCCTGCTCTGGGGCTCTCCACATGCCATCCTCTACCAGCCCTGACTCCTTATTCAAACCTTCCACCTGCCTCCCTGCCTTAAGTTATCCTTCGAAGCCACAGCTCTACAGTCCTCTCAACGGAAGGCCATTTAGCCCTGTGTGTTCCCTGGGTCCCACGGTGGCATGGCGGCATTCTTTTGCTCCTTGATGCCCCTGCCTCTCCACCTCTTTGTCAAACCGCCTGCCTCCCCTCGACCTCTCTTCCCTGCTACCCCCAGGAACATCCTTGGCTGTCCCCCCTCAGTCTTGTGAAGACTAAGACCTCTGATGCCCCCGGCCCTGCCACTGCCCTGCACTGACACCCAGTCCAGGTAGGTGGCTCCCCTGGGTGCCAACCCATCCCATCATGAAGCCACAGCCAGCTGTTGTGACAGTGGTGGTGACAGTGGGGGTGGGGAGGAAGATTTGGGGAAACTGCGGAGAAATGGCCTCGAACTCGGCGTGCCCGGCTGCAAAATTATGTTGGAGGACCTATAAAAGGTGATTTATTTTGAGAGTATTCTTTGTGCTCTGTAGCAGAGGAGATTTTGCCCCTTTATCATATGATTTCAGGAAGTCTGGAAAACAAAACCATGCACTGCACCACGCTGGAGACACAGTGGGTACAGGTGCCATTTTCAGCATAGACTGAAGTGGGATAATCGCAGCATGAAATTGCGATAAATGGGCACAGTCATCTGGCTAAAGCCAGCACAAGTGCATGCATGGGCTGCTTTCGTCTTCAGAGCAGGGCTTGTGTGCCGCTGCCCTGTTCTCTGCCTTGTGGAGAGTGCACGGAGGCCGAGATCTGAGGGGGTGTTCTCTTCACAGGCACCATCAAGGGCAATGATGCTCCCCCCTCCCAAACTTCAAGCCAGCTCCCCACACCTGAGTACTACACCTTGGATGGTAAAGGGTGTTTTCAGAACAGACCCTAAAGCCTTTCTGGAGGCCATAGACTCTATCCCCACTGCCTCTCCATCTCCTGCCTCCTCAACTGCACAGGCAAGGTCACCAAATCATCTCAATGTGAAATATCCCAGAGTCTGGGGGCCCTGAAGCCCAGCTGTATTTCTTTCCTGTGGACCTTATAGATTTTCCCTAATGGCCCCTCCAGAGAGGGTGATCCCATGCCGCAGGGCAAGGTTTGGGCCTTTTCCATTCAGCTTTTCAGTGGGGAGAAGTCTGAACTGAAATCTGCTGGAATCATGTGAAGAACACCCAGTGTGGGGGGTCAGTTAGGGGACCCTGCATGCCTCAGGCCTAGCACATGGGAAGCCAGGCCCTCCAGTTCTCTCTCATTCAGCCAATACCAAGCATCTACTCATTGCTGGGGCCTATACAGGGTCTAGGGATTCAGAGATGAATGGGATCCACTCTCTGTTCTCAGGAAGCTCATGGTCTATTCAGGAAAATGAACATGAAATGACGAAATCGCGGGCACCTGGGTGGCTCGGTTGATTAAGTGTCTGACTTTGGCTCGGGTCATGATATCACAGTTCATGAGTTTGAGCCCTGCCATCTGGCTCTGTGCTCACAGCTCAGAGCCTGAATTAAGCCTGCTTCGGATTCTGTGTCTCCTTCTCGCTCTGCCCCACCCCCACTGTGCTCTCTCTCTCTCTCAAAAATAAATAAACATTTAAAAATTAAAAAAAAAATGACAAAATCGCATTATGGAAGCTATCACAAAGGTATATATATATATATAGAGAGAGAGAGAAGAGGCTATACTTGGGTTGAATCCGAAGGAAATACATGTTTGCAGGGAAGTTCTGGGGAGGTATTTCAGGTGAGTGGAATGGCCCATGCAAAAGCAAAGGGACATCACAGAACACAATGTCTCCACATTCCAGAAGCAGCTAGTGGGGTGTGGCTGGGCATAAAACGTCAAGGGGCTGTGATGGGCTAGAACTCCAGACAGAGAGGGGCCAGGTTGTGAAGGTCTCTGTGTGCACACTAAGGAATTTGGGTTCTACCTGAAACAGAAGGTCTGGAAGGGCTGGAGGGAAAGACAGAATTGGGGTGAGGTGCCAGGATGAGACACGTAGTGGGCAGGTAATTTCCAGATGTGTTCACTGAAGCACAGGGAGGCAGGCTGCACCTGCCTCCTGCTCCAAAGGGCTCTGGTTACAAGGTCGAGACTGGCCAGACTCCAAAACATATTTCACAGCATGGGAAAACCTGAGTTCCACCTGGCCAGTATTCTCACCTGTCCTGTAGCCTCACATACACTCGCATGTGGCCAAACCCCGTAGGCCAAAGCAAAAGGACACCAGGATATGGGTGCCCTTTGGCTCCAGGAGTAAGAGTTGTGTTGAAGTCACAGTCAGGTTCTGCTGAGAACCAGTGTGTCAAGGTGTGCCCTATGCTTCCTTCCCTACCTCTTCTCAAGGATCAGGTCCTTCAAGTCCACTGCATGGGCATTTTATTATTTAGGAATCATTGTAAGAGGCCTGGGGAACTGACCAAGACCAAGATGGGCTCACAGATAGAGAGGCAGAGCAGGAACCACCTCCCCAAATAACCAAGGAGGAGGGGAGGAAGACCTGGGAGGTCCCAGGGGACCAGCCTTGAATTCCTAGATGGGGAGCTCACAGAGTATCTCCTGCCTACATCTCCTTGAGGGAGTCAACACAGGGGCCATGTGAGTGGTTGGCATTGCAGGGGGGTGGGGTAGGGAGGGCTTTTCCTTCATTCCTTCTGGGCAGTGCCAGGATCCAGGTTCTTAAGGGACCAATACCTGTGGTATCAAATGTTAAGGGGGAAGATGTCATGATGTCATTGGACAGGAGGATTGGCCTTTCTGAGAGATTCCAAAGTTGGAGAGGGAGGGGTCAGGTATGGACAGTGTTTCTGGCCAGGACTCTATAAACCCTATGGAGCCTGGTTTCTCCTTTAATGATAATGACAATAATAACTAGTATCTATTGAGCACACGCTAGGCCCTAGGCATTCTTATAAGTGCTTTACATGTATTAACTCATTTAATTCTTATAACTCTAGATAGTAGTTAAAAAATAATCTTCACTTTTAGTCTTCCCAACAACAACCATGAACACCTATGGGTGTAAAGACTGGACATCCGGCTCCATGACATCACTGNGGGTGCATCAGGCTAGTCTGGCACCTGGATGGTGCTGTGCCTGGGGCCGGTTCCTAGCTTGGGGCTGCCAAGTACCTGTTGCTTATGCCGGAGGCAGGGAGGGAAGCCAGCTCTGTGGTCAGTGCCATGCTGGCCACATGAGTTGGACTTTTTAGCAATTTCAGTAGAAGGGGCACATACTGTGTGCAGGAGGGTAGGGTAGGGTGACCCCAGACGCTGGTGAGGAGTGGTGCTGCATCTGGAGAAGGTGGTTTCCAAATGGAGACCTTGCCAGTGCCCCATGGTGCACAGAGCATCTCTGGGATCCTGGCTCTAGGTACAGAGTCTCAACAGCTGATTTGGCCTGGCAAGCCCTGGCTATTAAAATAACTATCTCTCCATGGTATTCTATATGGAAAAGCCAAAAGATTCCACCAAAAATCTGCTAGAACTGATCCATGAATTCAGTAAAGTTGCAGGATATAAAATCAATGCACAGAAATCGGTTGCATTTCTATACACCAACAATGAAGCAACAGAAAGAGAAATCAAGGAATCGCTCCCATTTACAATTGCACCAAAAATCACAAAATACCTAGGAATAAACCTAACCAAAGAGGTGAAAAATCTACACACTGAAAACTACAGAAACCTTATGAAAGAAATTGAAGAAGATTCACACAAAAAAGGAAAAAATATTCCATGCTCCTGGATTGGAAGACCAAATATTGTTAAAATGTCAATACTACCCAAAGCAATCTATATATTCAATGCAATCCCCATTAAAATAACACCAGCATTCTTCACAGAACTAGAATAAATAATCCTAAAATTTGTATGGAACCAGAAAAGACCCTGAATAGCCAAAGCAATCCTGAAACAGAAAACCAAAGCTGGAGGCATTACAATCCTGGACTTCAAGATGTATTACAAAGCTGTAATTAACAAGACAGTATGGTACTGGCACAAAAACAGACACTTAGATCAGTGGAACAGAATAAAGAACCCAGAAATGGACCCACAAATGTATGGCCAACTAATCACTGACAAAGCAGGAAAGAATATCCAATGGAATAAAGACAGTCTCTTCAGCAAATGGTCTTAGGAAAACTGGACAGCTACATGCAGAAAAATGAACCTGGACCACTTTCTTACACCATACACAAAAATAAACTCAAAATGGAAGAAAGACCTAAATGTAAGCTAGGAAGCCATCAAAATTCTAGAGGACAAAACAAGCAACAACCTCCTTGACTTCAGCCGCAGCAACTTCTTACTCAACATATTTCTGGAGGCAAGGGAAACAAAAGCAAATATGAACTATTGGGACCTCATCATGATAAAAAGTTTCTGCACAGAGAAGGAAACAATCAGCAAAACTAAAAGGCAACCGACAGAATGGGAGAAGATATTTGCAAATGATGTATCAGATAAAGGGTTAGTATACAAAATATATAAAGAACTTATCAAACTCAACACCCCCAAAAAACAAATAATCCAGGGAAGAAATGGGCAAAAGGGCAAAAGACATGAATAGACACTTTTCCAAAGAAGGCATCCAGATGGCTAAGAGACACATGAACACATGATCAACATCACTCATCATCAGAGAAATACAAATTAAAAGCACAATGAGATACCACCTCACACCTGTCAGAATGGCTCAAATTAACAACACAAGAAACAACAGATGTTGGTGAGGATATGAAGAAAGGGGAACCCTCTTACATTGTTGGTGGGAATGCAAACTGGTGTAGCAACTCTGGAAAACAGTATCGTGGTTCCTCAAAAAATTAAAAATAGAACTACCCTACAACCCAGCAATTGCACTACTAGGTATATATCCAAGGAATACCAATGTGCTGTCTCAAAGAGCACGTGCACCTCAATGTTTATAGCAGTGCTGTCGACAATAGCCAAAGTATGGAAAGAGCCCAAATGTCTATTAACAGATTACTGGATAAAGAACATGTTACACACACACACACACACACACACACACACACACACAATGGAGTATTACTCAGCAATTAAAAATAATGAAATCTTGCAATTTGCAACAACGTGGATGGATGGAACTAGAGGGTATTTTGCTAGGTGAAATTAGTCAGTAGAGAAAGACAGATATCACATGACTCCATTCATATGTGGAATTTAAGATACAAAACAGATGAGATGGAGGAACAAGGGGGAGAAGAAGGGCGGAAATGGTGGGGGAAAGGGAGAGAGGCAAACCATGAGAGACTCTTGAATGCTGACAAAAACTGAGGACTGATGGAGGTGGGGGGAGGGGGGGATGGGCATGGAGGAGGGCACTTGTGGGGATGAGCACTGAGTGTTATGTGGAAACTAATTTGATAATAAACTATTTGTAAAAAAAAAAAAAAAGATACAAAACAGATGAACCAAAGGCAAGGGAAGTAAAAATAATATAAAAAAAGGGAGGGGGGCCAAAACACAAGAGACTCTTAAATACAGAGAACAACTGAGGGTTGCTGGAGGGGGTGTGGGTGAGGGGATGGGCTAAATGGGTAAGGAGCATTAAGGAGGACACTCATTGGGATGAGCACTGGGGGTTATATGTAGGGGATCTACTCCTGAAATCATTATAGCACTATATGCTAACTAACTTGGATGTACATGAAAATAAACAAACAAACAAATAAATAAAAGAACTGTGTCTCTAGCATCCACCATATTCCAGTAGGTCACCAGCACCCCTGTCCCCAAAAGTTGCTTTGTTTGGTATGGAAGAAAGAGAAGGCGGCCTAAAATGGAAACCTGGGGCATGAATGTGTCTTAACTGTGAGCCCACCAACTCACACAAGAGATAGAAAAGAATAGCTGAAAAAGGAGGACAGCAGGCTTGTTCTGGGACCCAGCAGGAGCCAGGAGAGGGCAGGCTCAGGGCAGAAGGGGCAGAGCAAGGCTGTAGTCAGGGGCTCCTTGGGGGTCACCATTGAGGGAGATTGAGGTCCAAGGGCACGGCTGTGAAGCCCAAGCTGGGCAGCGCAGCCTGAGGCCTGTGCCCCTTGCTCTCATTGGCCACTAGACCTTGAGGCAGCACATTATGGACAGTCCAGGTTTCCCTTCTGCTTCTCACCTTCCCCTGGACATACTTGTATGTTAAGTAACATCAATGACCAAAATACGTAGTATCCATTAAGGCAGACACTGTATTCAACAAACACATTGCAATACTTTCTCATTGAGTCTCAAACTACTCCATTTGGGAGGGTCTATTACTGTGCTGAGGCTCAGAGAGGTTCAAAATGTGTCAAACGACACACAGCTCAGAAGCAGTAGAGTCGAAACATGAGCCCAGTGGTCTGACTCTAGAGCTTGCATTTTTAATACCATGTTCTCTCCTGGGGTCCCTCAGTGAAAAGACCTCATCCCTGGCTTTCACTCAGTGGATGGTGGCCTAGGGCTCCTACAAAACCCCAGCAGGGGAGGGCCCTCCTGAAAGCCTATTGGCAAAATGAGCCACTTTCTCATTTGTCCCCAGCAGCTGACATCTAGGTCCCTGTAGTAATCCTGCTCTGAAAGATCATGAACTCCATGGGAGATCAAAGGCAAAGCTGGGTACCACCTGCTAATACATTCGCGCCTGGCCCCTCCCGTGGCAGGCTTCCAGGGAAAGCAGCCGCCACAAGACCAGAACATCCTTGGCTCTGCCTCCACAGGGGAGGCACACTCGGGCCTCCATGGCTCTGGAAATTGGGCAATTTTTCACTTAAAACCATCTGAAAACAAACTTCATGCCTTCAAAATTATACATTCACAGAACATTTCTAGACTCTGGAATAGGATTAGGCGGTAATGATTTAATTGATGGTTAAGTGTGTAGATAAAATGAATGCGCTGAATCCTTTCTGTAATTATCTCTCCAAGGAGCCCCGGCAGCTGTAATTACTGTCTGAGGCCAAAATTACAAACCAGCTGTAGTTTTAAGCAAAATGTGGTGAAGCCCCTGCCAGATGAGGCCCACGAGGCACACGTGGGCACAGAGGCCCACGAGGACTCGTCAAAGGGAGCATGTTCCTTGCAGAGGCTCATCTCAAACCTGGGGAATGTGTTCTCGCTATTACTCTGTACCCCTAGCCCTGACGACCACTACAATGTAGTCTACATCCTGTTGGTGGCCAATACACCAAATTAGGTTATAAATCCAGGTCTGGATTAACCAGAATGGCTGTCACCACTGATCAAATGAGTCCAGTCATGACTAAGTTCTTTGCAGAAGCTATGCTCCTGCCTAGGTAATTATGCACAGTTCATGGATTCATTCAAAAACCATTGACAGAATTATGGAGTGACTCCTACGTGTCAGGTGCTGTGTGAAGGATTGGGTACACATAGGTGAACAGAGCAGACAGGGCTCCTGCAATATAGGACTGTGCTGCTTGAGTCATCCTTGACTTGGCCAGGAGCCTGCTAAAGACCTCACAGATCTGGATGTGGACATGAGGAAGGCAGGTACAAGACCGTGTCAGGAAGTGGTGGGTGTGCTGTAGCTGAAAAGGCACAGGAGCTGCGGGTCTCAGCACAGCTTGTTGGAGGCAACAGGCTTGGTTCTTAGGCCTCTGGTCTGCACCCTCTGTCATGCTTTCAGCACTTCCCAAGATGCTCACCATGTGCACAAGTTATTCTCCTCTATGGTTCATTTTTTCCACCCAAAAACAAGGGATCCTGTACCTGATCTTTGCTGTGAAGAACTCTTACTAGATGTGAACAAGGCAGAACATAGCAGAAGGAAATGCTTACCATAAGTGTTATCATATCATCTGTCTGATTACTTACTTTGTCTGTGTCCTTAGACTATAAATTCCATGGGGACTGGGGCTAGCATTTCCCCTACTGTTATCTCTAGTGTCTGTCAGAATGCTTGGCATGTGCTCAGAAATATTTGGTTTATCAATGAAAACAAACCATAAAATGCTAGGGAGGAAGAAGGCAGATGGAGCTGGTACATTCTACTACTGGAGAGAGGCCAAAGGTCCCAGCTCCAGGGGAGGGGTGTCAGGTGTAGGTTCTGGGTGGTGGAGTCTGTGGAATGATGAGCAAATCTAGGCATCCCCAGGGGTCCACTAGAATTCATCAATTGTTTCTCTGTCTCTCCGTGTCTCTGTCCTTCCACTTTTCCTCACTAGACCGTGCTCCTGGAAAGAAAGTGCCATGTGTTTTTATTGCTGAATCCTCAGTGTCTAGACATTGCGTAGTGCAGAGTGGCCCTAAATAAATGTTTATTGAGGAAGAGCATCAGTAAAGCCATCAGAGCACTGAAAAGTTATCTGCAATGATACTGATGTCCAGGGGAGGGCAGCAAAGGGCAGCTGAGCTGAGGCCAGAGGCTCAGGAGAGAGGGCTGTCTGCTCTTTGGGGATCACTTGGCATTGATGCAAAAGTCCTACTATTCATGTGAATATTTAGGGACATGGAGGCACCAGTATTGGAGAAGACTGCTGACAGAAGTCCAATGAAGCCCAACGTTATAAAGGAGGGAGACCAATGTGAGCAGGCAGCTAGAGAGGGTTGGGGCCAATGCTGGAATAGAGGTATGTGGACAGAGAGGCTGATGGGCAGCATCTTGAGGGAAGTAGTCTAGAGTCACAGTGTTGACAGCACAAGACCTGTGCAGAGCACTTCCCGGAGCTCCAGACTTACTCTTGGGGTTCTGACTCTGATTTTTATAGTGACAAGTGTCCTGAAATTTGGGGCTGATACCACCTCCAATCCTGGTTTGGGCTCAGGACCAGTAGGAGCCAAAGGCTAACACCAGACTGGGCTGTGTGGAGGGATGCTCCCAAGGTCCCTGCTAGGTGTGGGAATTGGCAGAGTGCCAGATCGTTAGAAGAGCTCCTCATCTTGATCAATTTTCCCTGGTGCACAGAGTGCTGACAGCACATGCAGAGTTGTGACAAGCAGCAGGTGGGGTGCAGGCCATGGCTTCCTGTCAGGACCGCCTCTCACCTGGAGAGGTTCTCAGTGGGGGCTGCTGGCCCAGCAGGCATGGGTTTCAGACTTGATTTGCTATCCTGTGGTGCTCATGTTGGCTAGAAAATGCTCTGTTACCAGGAGGGCAGACGCCGCCGAGCCCAGAGCTGTCGTGGGCAGACATCAGGAAAATGGAGGCAATCACAGCTGGAAGGTCAGACAGACAGCACTATGGGAAATGGAATGGTGTTTTTCACCAGTATGAAGAAGGGATTCTGCCTGTGGTTGGAAAACAGTATCTTCCAAATCAAGGGAAGGCCTTGGTGCCTTGACAGATGTGACATGGCCGGCTAACCCAAGTGGTAGGTAAGACACATGTCCCTCCAGGATGTTTTGAGTGTCAGGAGCCTTGGGAGGTCTTTAGCCCATGAGAATATGAAGAGGCACATAACCTCAGGTTTTCTGAGCAAAGCTTTGATGGAAGTAAAATTGTTTCATGATACCTCAAAGTGTCTCAGTTGTGGAAAACAAGTAGCCCTGAGTCAATTCCATGAAGGATTTCAGCTTCCCAGTAGAGACAGAAGACCAGATTTCTAAGTTCACATCTGGCATGGGGCCCTCTAGGGAAGTGGTGAGACAAACAAGTTTCCATATTTCTAGAGTGGAGGTGCAGCAGAGAAGCAAAATGATGGGGATGAGGCAAGGTGGTAAGAGAGAGGTAGACCAGCTAGTAAGACAAAGGCAAGAATGCACCTTCCTTTTGGTTTTCTTTTCAGCCTTGTACATACCAATCCATGTAAAACATCAGTGAACATGTCTTTCTCTGAGTCCCTCCCTTACTATCATTTGTGACTGCAGTCAGAACAGCTTTTTAAAGAGCTTGTCAAATACATGGAGTCTATCTAGGCTCCCAGCAACGGAAAATGTCTACCTATTTTTTTTCTTCTGAGTTTTCAAAAATCTTTACTCAAAAGCTGATGACAGAATCTGACCATATCCAAACATTATCTCTTTCACTACCATGATCTCTATGATGATACAGTAATTTTCCCTGAGGGCCTAATTACTTCTACTTTGCCAAAGAGTTCTTGTTTTTCTACACGTTTTCTTTCTCCTTCTCTTTCTTACTTTAATATAGATTTTTTTTCTGGCTTGAACTCACGGTCTACATTTATCAGAAGGTGTCTTGTGAAGCACATTGTTAATTACCTGCCCAGCACTAACTCCCCGCTAATCTCCCTCCTAAATGAACCTTGAATTTGTCAGGTTTCCATTTCTCCCCCACAGGCCTATGAATCTCAAGGGAAGAGGATCTGATCTCCTCTCTGTTTGGTCTGCATATAATCCCATTCCTTTTGCCAGTGACTGATTCAAAAATTGGCATCTTCTGGCTAATGACATGTAAAGGGCTAGTCTGCTGAGGGCTTGAAGAATATTTTCCTTTTCCCAACAGAAATCTAGAAGAAGCACATTTTCTTCTCATTATTTTCATGTCTGGACTCAATGCCTGAGTGGCAACCATCTTGCCACCAACCTGAAGATGAACTGAAAAGGGAGGAGGATGGCCCAGCAGCCCAGAAAGATCCAGAGTTCCTGACCTCATCACTAACCACAACTGCTTAGCCAGATGATATATTTCTCATTGTTTAACCCAGTTTGTGACAGGATTTTGTTCTTTACATGCAAAGTATTCTGATACATCTTGCCAGCAAAGCAACTCAAGAGCTTGCCAGATCCTTTGTTTTTAATCAAAGAAGACTTCCCGGACATGTCTCTTTGGTGGACTTTCTCCCTCATGCTGAGATTTTGCCTTTGTGCTGGTGCTATGATTTGCTTTAGGAGAGCATTGCCCCTCTGCCTGCGATACTCACTTCGAGGGGGTCACTCTGTTAAGCTCTACGTGTACCCTTTTCCATGAGTTTTCTGCCTCAGGATTCCAGGCAGGTTAATTACCACTAACCTGACTGTTTTAAGGCATCTGCTGACAAGCCTGGGGTCTAAAGGCCTTGCACTGGATTATTGTGCTTGTTCTCTGTGTGGGAGACATTAGAATGCTGGAGGTCACTTCCAGCTGGTCTTCTGATCTCACCTCCCATGTATCACTGACACCACTGGTCCCAAAACTCTTTTTGCCACATCCTACTTAATTTCATCCACAGGGACTAGTCTGGTGTGTTATCTGTTTTGTTGGTTTCCTTTTCCTCAGGGCATTTCTGTTTTAAAGCATCTTGATGGGATTAGCTAATCAATAGCTAGATCCCCCATGTCTTTGTAGATCTGCATTCTTGGCTAAAAAGGATTTCTTCTGGTATGTTAAGCCATGGCTCAGAATCTCATCTAAACATAAACCTAATTTTTTGAGGTAACTGTTGATCATCTTTGAGGTATTTTTTCCAGAGTTCCAAAGGACAAGGGGAAGAAGTAAGGAAAAAACCATTTATGTTCTCAATTTCTTTATTTTCCCACCCCCAAATCATGATATCTGAAGATGTATCCATGTTTGCTCCTAGTGGGTTGTCTATGGTTCATGGAAAACAATAAATCTGACCAATCTCAGCTGACTCTTTATTACATCTTATTGACAATCAGGAAGCCGTCTTGCTATCAGATCATTTGTGTCCATCTGTAGCTGCCTCACTACTAGGAATCACAAACCAGACTCTTTTTAAGCTCCCCTCCATGCAGTTTTCTTTACACTCAAGTTTATGGAGTTTTTCCTTCATCCGTGCTTCTCTTCCAGAAACTATAGCTTCCTCTCAATGGGATAAATCTCCTTTCTCTTGTGTGTTATTCATTCTAGCTTCTTCCCTCTTCAGGAAGATTTCCACCATTTTCAGGTTTCATTTTAATGATGGGGGAACATAAGGCAAAGCCAAGCTAGTACACTCCCCCCCTCCCTCCCTGACCCCAGGTGGGATATGTGTGATATTCCTCAGGCACTCCTGGGTGCCCAAGGACAAAGGAAAAGGTCAGAAACAAATGGTTAAATTGCTAGTCTCCAGTTTACAAATATCTTGGTACAATTACAAGAAAAGGGCAATCTTATCAATAGCCTAATCTCTAGCAACTCCCTACTGTTTTAATGATAATGCTTTGCTGGACGGAAAAACAACCTTAGCTTGACAATAGCTAGGCCTCTAGAAATCTGTAAACCATCTTTAGTGTATGGAAATCCCTTTTAGGGAAACTTCCTCTTTACTTTATCTCCCCCAACTCCACAGTATATAAGTAGTCACTTCACAATCCTAATGCAGCTCTTTTTGACAATGGGTCCTATCTCTGTGCCTTAATAAAATCACCTTTTTTGCACCAAAGATGTCTTCAAGAATTCTTTCTTGGACATTGACTCTGAACTCCCACCACCACTCCAAAACCTCATCATAATACACAGCTAGACTGTGGCAAACTATGTGAAAACCTGGAGTGGCCCAAATCCAGCATCTGTCAAATGTACTGGGGACCCCAAGTCCATACATGTTCTGCTGCTAAGTCTTTGGGTTGTGAGGAATAAAGCCTCACATAAAAGGCTAGCTATGGGTGGTGGTGGTGATTTCTTATGAAAACACTCATGGAACAATAATGGAAATGGACTTTCACAGAAGTTCAAGAGCAGGAACTCTGGTAGGAGTAGGTCCTATGACCAATTGAGCAGGACTGTTCTGGGTCCAAGGTAACTCCTGGAATCTCAGTATCACAACTTCTGGATCTTGGCTCTGTTGCACAATTAACCTAATTCAGTTGTGCTCTCTTCTCTTTTTACTGATTGACTTCTTAATCTTCTACTGGGCATATACTTCTACTTACTTCCATTTCAATGTACTTCTACTGTGGTTTTCCCAAGGCCTACCAAGACCTCTAAAGTCTCTCTTTGTCTCATAGCTCTGCTGATGGCTCATTTTCTTGATATATCCAGGGTCACTGGCAATATCTAATGGCCACAACCCACTTGGGATACCATGTGACCACATCGTATTGGGCAGCCCATAGACATATGGGCTGGGAGCATGTGCCCCTCTTGATCCAATCCTCTGTGGCTATGGATACATTTTATAAACCATGGTGTTTAGAACTGGCTCTTCAACAGATGGTAGGGGTGGAGCTGGGTGTGCATGCAGGGGAGGCTGAGACCAGGCAGGCACTGTGAGTAACATACTCAGTACAATTCCCTTGCAAGGCTCTGCCTCCCATCTACTCTGTGTCCCACAATTGCTTCATTTTCTTGACCTCCAACCTTGAAGTCTGCTCAGGCTCTCTGGTCTCAGCTTACAGTTCCACTTCTCACCTCCTGGCCTGTCTTCTGATTTGGTGTTGCTTGACTGAAGCTCCTGTGGCTTGGCCAGGGGGTCCACTCCCATCAACCATTTCCAAGGAGCCTTGGTAGGTATGGCTCAGCATTCCTGAGCACTGGCCACCCCCTGGCATCAGCATAGGCTATACAAGATCAGACATGCTCTTCTTCTCTCTCAGCCACCACTCAGCTCCAACACTCACTCCTCTTAGCCTCCTTCTTATTTTCTGGAACCCAGAAACCTGCCCAGAAGGTTAAATTCACATTCTAAGTGAAGATTTCACACCATTCTCTTCTATGGTGTGTGCATGCCTCTGTGTCTCCGCTTGCTTGTCGGATATCTTCCATTCTCTCCTGGAACTTTGTCTTCTCTACTAAGCTGGGTTTTTAGGAACATTTTTTCAGACTACTTCATCTTTTCCAAAGTCTTAGAGTTTGTCTAATTAAAGCCAAAAGGGCACAGTGAGTGTTTGTACTCTGAGTTGTGAGGGACAGCCTCTTACATCAACTTTGAGCCCTTTAGGACTTTAGAATAAATGCTCAAAGGCTGTCCACAGCAGGACCTGCTGGAATTAAATGGAGGTGGGGTCAGCGAATTAGAGTGGGGAAGAGAAGACTTAGCAGGAAGAAGGTTCTGCATCAAGGCTGGTGCCAAAATCAGAGACGAGGTCTAGGCAGAGGTGTGCCACGTCCTTCAAGTGCCAGGAGTGGGACGTAGGATGTCCATGGGAGGACAGGGAGTGGGGCTCTGATCTGAGAGGCACAGTTTCGAAGTGCAGAGCAGAGCAGGGGAAGAGGCTGGGCTGTTCCAGATAATCTGATCAAAGTTGATGGGAGAATAAGAGTAAGGTCTGGATGCTGGAAAAAGGCTCAGCAGGATCCAGGTGGAGAAAGAGGTTCTTTCAAGGTGGAGCCAGGTTGGAAGAGGGCAGAGCTGCTTTCAGGACACCGGAGTGTGCAGGAAGTAAGCAGGGGAAACCTGGGGACCCAGAGGCGCGGTAAGAGAGGGGACGGGATCATCTGAGCCTCAGTTCTGATCGTTAGAGAAGGTGGAAAAGGGGCATTGCATAAATGCTGGGAGCTCTGTACAAGGCTACTCCCAACCCCACCTGTGGAGTGACATCTGTTTCTGTAGGTCACAGGGCATGCTGTGCTTGAACCAGGAGGGAGGAGCATCTGTGTGCTCTGTGAGAAAAGCTGGGGACAGGCCCAGGGCTGTGTGCCTCCAGGTTAACGCCCACACACACACACCATCCCTTCTCTCCCCTGCATTTTCAACCTTTCCTTCTCGCTGGCCTTTTCTTGAGCTTATAATGTTCAGATCTCGTTTCTGAAAAAAAATCTCACTCTCAAAAACTCTTGCCTTTCCATTTCGGCCAAGAAACTTGAAGCAGTTGTCTGTGTTTATTAAGTCCTGTCTGTCGCCAATCTGGATGCTACCAGATACCACTACTCTGCTGAAATGCTCTCCTTGAGGGGAGGAGCCATATGGACATAAAAACTCAGGGCAGTCAGCCCAACCAACCCGTGGATACAGAAAGACAAGAGCACTCTCTCTGAAGACATTTGAGAAATTTGAAGGAAGGCAGAAGGATGGGCACAGTAGTGAGGAATGATTTTTAAATACCATAAAGTTTAATTTGACATTGATTTGAAGAGATTTTGCTAACCTTTCTTCTGTCCTGGCTTGCTCTGTGACATCACACTGACACTGACTGCCTTAGTGTTATGCTGTTCCCTTGGGCCCCTTTCCAGTTTGGAGGGCACCCATCTGTCTGAGTCCCCTGATGACTACTGTTCCAGAGTTATTTTTTCAGTCCTCACTCTAGGCCTCAGGGGGAGAGGGCAGCAATTCCAAGAATCTGACTGTGTGAATGGACAGCTCTTCTCTTCATGGTAGGGTCACAGCTGCATCTGCATTCTCTAAAACTGATACACGGGCCACTTGGAAAAACCCGCAACCTCCCTTAATTCAGGGAGAGCTTTCACTGGTCAAGCTCAGGGCTTTCTGACATGCTCTTCCCAAGGGATCCAGGACTTAAAATCAGGCTGATTAGCCATTTGTCAGCAGACTATGGACATAGACATTTTTACTGCAAAACTGGTAAACGAATCTGCCTTCTTCCTGTAGCCTTAGGCCCAGATTACAATCTGACTGGCTGTCAGCTAAGAAAAGGGCAGGAGGTAGGAGTGCCGTGTGCACATGCACATGTGTGTGTGTGTGTGGGGGGGCAGGCAGTGGATGGTTAAAATTGAAGTAACTTAGCTTTGAACAGTATATATCTTCCAGAGGAGCATTTGTAGAAGTGTCACATGTCACTGCTCTTGGCACCTGTTGAAACTCCTTCATCCCTCCCCCGTCTCCTCATCAGGCCCTGTCCTTTCATCCTGCTCCCAAACACCCTATCCTTCGTCTACCATTCCATGGATCAGAAGATGTCAGAACCATCCATCTGGTCAGCAGTGCAGCCTGGATATCATCCTGAACTTCTCTCTAGCCTTGGCTTCCCATAAACCTTGGCAAGACTTTCTTCCCAGCTACCCCCCTACTGTGCCCTCTATAGGCCTGAGCATGAGCACTACAGCTGTGTCTGCCCCCAGCCTCCTCCCTCTTGTCCATAGTCCTCCAGTGTGATCCTTTTAAAACACAGATTTGGGCATGCTGCACTCTTCTTCAAATCATTCCAAAGTCCCCTATTGCCCCAGCAGAAACTTCACATTCCTTATCATGGCCGAACAAGTCTTTGCCTCCCTTTTGGACCTCATTTTTATCCCTGCAAACCCTGTGTTTCAGTCATCCTGAACTCCCTTGCCCCAGGCACCAGCCTTCCTTCTGTTCCCATCTCCGTGTCTCTGAATGTGTTCATCTGTCCTCCACATTCCTTTTCCTCTTTGCTCAGCAGGAAGATCCCTACTCATTTTGCAGAGCCTGCCCAAGAGGGCCAGCGTGTCTCTCTGGTGGCCAGCTTTCTCCAGTGGGTGGCTGGGGACTCTCATCCCATCTCCCTTACCAATTTTGAAAACAGTGATTATAGAATCTCCTGTCAGACTACCCCAACAGGCTCCTTGAAAATGGGCACTGGGTCCTCAGCACTTAGGACAAGTACCCCACATTCGGCAGGAGGGAAGGAGTCTACACAGGGCTAGTTACTCCAGGGAATTCATCTGAAGCAGTAACTGACACATCCAACAAGAATCTCCCCTTCCTTCTGTGGCTTTACACAACGTTTTTCTTCAATTATAAACACACAGTTGGTGTCTCTGTGCTATCTGAGCAGTGTAAGACTAAGTACAGTTCCAAACCAGAAGGTTAAATACTTGTGATTAAAAATAACCTATACATGTTCATGCACATGAGACAACACAGACTCAGGCATGCAGCGTCCTAGACAGAGTAGTAGAGCCAGCGTTTCCTGATTAATATGTGTAATGAAATGCCTACAATTCCAGTCTTGTAGAGAAAAAAGCATACTGGACAGACCTACAGAATGCATGATTCCACATTTCCCTCTTAAAACTGCATCAAAATTACAGTGGTCTTTTGAAAGGTGTGTATCTGTTCACTCCTGTGTTTTTCATAGTGTGAACTATGACCCATCACTGACTAGGTTTGTGAAGCCAATTTAATGGTTGTAATCAGTATTCTTGTTTTGTTGGTTTTTTTAATTTTTTTTTTACAGTTTATTTATTTTTGAGACAGAGAGAGACAGAGCATGAGTGGGGGAGGGGCAGATAGAGAGGGAGACATAGAATCTGAAACAGGCTCCAGGCTCTGAGCTGTCAGCACAGAGCCCGATGCAGGGCTCGAACCCATGAACTGGGAGATCATGACCTGAGCCGAAGTTGGACGCTTAACCCACTGAGCCACCCAGGCACCCCAGTATTCTTGTTTTAATGACAAAAAAATTTTTTTTTAAATGCATCACATGTGTATATATTATTTTGTGAAACTTTTTTTTTCAGTTTCATATCAGGTATGCCATGCTGTAAAATGTATTTCTTACTCTAAATCTAATCTAAGATCACTTGAGGCCACTGCTCTGTTCTGTAACAATTTGGAGCTTATTGAAATATGGTGCCACCCCTTGCGATCTTCACCTCTAAGTCTCTGGGTATCATTGGAAATTCCAAAGGCCAGAGAGATGACATGTTGGGACGTCATCAGAAAAGTTACTGTATGTGAGCGCTGCAAGAGCATCAGCAAAAACCAGCGGCCGCCAGGCTGGGTGGGGTTGTATTTTCCCACTTGTTCCAGACTTGCGATGCACCTTTCACTGCCAGAGACTACACTGGGTGCATTCATTTAATCGCCATGTAGTCCAGAGACTACGCTGGATCATTTAATCACCAAGGCAGGTATTTAAACTAGGTACTGACAGTTCATTTTGCCTAGCAGGAAACTAATCTCAGAGAGACTAGGGAATTTGCTTGGCAGCAGCAGCCCTGAGTGGCAGGCATCAGGCACCGGTAATGGAGCACAACCAGGCTAGCCCACCAGGAAGTGGGACTGGTCATGCCTTCCACTTTGATTCAATGATTTTGCTCTCCCCCTTTTCTGTCTCTTTTGACCACAGTAGCTTTTACATTTATCTGTTTACTCATTCAGTTTCCAAATGAGATTGGACTTCAGGAAACAGTTCACCAAAAAACCCCCCAAAATAAAACAAAATGAAATTACCTCCCCAAACTGGATACTACTGTGTTAAACAATTAATGTAAGCATTTTAAGGTATGTTTAAAATTGCAAAGAACTTAAATTTTTACACTTAAATATGCACATAAACAGCAGATTACAAATAAGTTAGAATCATTAGGACCTCCATGGACCCTGCAGTCTGGGGGTCAGACCCAACAAGTTCTCATATTACACTCCAAATGCAAATCTATGTCAATCCTACTAAGGACTTCCTGGAGCTATTCAAGGCTACCTTGTCTCTGGCCAGCAAACCTGAGTCCAGATCTCAGTGAAATATCCTTCATCTTCTACCATCCTCCTCTCCTCCACCAGATTTCTTTCCTTGAGGCTGGCTACTGCCCCACAAATCTCTCTCCCAAACCTCCTCTTCCTTTAGCTTCTTCAATCACAGGTAGGGCCCCATATGCAAACTTCTACCCCATTCCACTCAATGGCTACTTAGTAGGTGGGTCCCACTCAGCAACACAGAGCTTTAAACACAGAGGCCACCCAATGTTCTCTGAGCACAGTGGGCGGGGCATGGTGAAGGGCGCCCTGCCTTTAACTTTCAGACCCTCCTTTCTGGATGGGAATGGGCAAAGCCCTGAGTCTGATCCAGATCTTATTCTTTCATAACCCTGGTTCCCCAGTGTGCTGGGAGCCACATCGGCCTCACTGGATGACAGTCACAGCGAGGAAATGGCAGCGTGTGCACAGCTCCTGCCATGAGAAACGAAAACAGGTATCTCCTGCTACTACTGGCTCATGTTGGAAATGAGCCTGCTGGTATTGACCAGGCCTCACAATATTCCAGATCAGACCGATATTCCCCACACAGGTTGCTAATAAGGAAAAGCATATCCTTGCCTTTTCAAAAGAGATTTCAGATGAAAGCATTGTAGATGATTGTCAAAAGCCTCTTCCTATGGGCCTTGCAGATCCAAGACTTACATAATAAAGGGGGCTAAGAACACAAGAGTTACAATTAAGTCTGGCCCTGAGACAAAGAGCCTAATTTAGAGGTAAGGACATATCCACCCCCACTCAATTGTTTCTGCTTGGAGTACTAGCCCCCCAAGGCATTTGTGAGTGACTTATTCTGGCCTTGAATATGCTGATTGCTCCCTGTGAAGGGACCTATTGAGGAACTTCTTCTTTTGTGATTATGGGAGCAAAGGTGTTTCCTAAAAGACCTGTTTTTCTTAATACTCCTTAAACAAGCTATTGACCCCGCTCACAAAGAAGTAACTTCACCCTTTTTATGCTAAAAACATTGTCTGGTATGCTAAAGATACCTTCCTTCTCCATAGGCTAAGCATCTAAATCACCTACCTCAATCACTATTGATAAAGGTTATGCAGGAGTCTTCTACAAATCTATGTTCTGGGAAATTCTTACATATCAAAGAAATTTGTCATCAGAAATCATTGTCTAAGGCAAATGCCACTTCTGTGCCATCCCCCAAACACTTAATTATAAAATAAAGTTGAGCCCCAGTCAGAGAGGAGATGCCTGCCTGGTGATCAGAAAGAATCTCGTGGCTCTCTCATCCCTCCCTCGCTGACACCGCCCATCCTTCACGGATCCCTGGACCCTGGTCGGAGCCGGCTTCCGACACCAGTGTTTCTTGGCTCATGAAGTCCCCTTCTGGTCTTCACAGCTGATTCTCTACGCAGATTTAGAGGAGTCTCAGTCTGCAGTTGCTCAAGGAGCCTCGCACTGACTAGAACACAGGGCTCAGCACTGAATCTCCAGTGCTGCTCCCATTATTAGTGCTGTCCCTCGTTCCCACTACTGAGGAAGTCCTTATGCAACAGGGCAGTGTTCTGGGCTCCCACAAACTCAAACACAATCTGCAGACAGTGAAGGAAGCTGCATATGTGCTGGAGGCTTTAGAGAATTATGGCTTAAAGCAGTAAGAGGAACATCTTCTGGGCTGAGTGGTCCTTGAAGACTCCCATGAGATTCACAAGTCCTTTTCTTGCCTATTATTCCCTTTCTTGCTTTCAAGCATCTCTTCTGGCAGCAGCAGCTGGAGCTAAAAGCTACCTCCCTGTAACAAAGCACAGCTTTCCCAAGGTCCTTGCTATTAACGCTTTGGTGCCCGCTGACACGCCAAAGCGGCAGCCATCCCAGGTTTCCCCTTGTTATCCTGAGAGTGGAGGCTTTCCTTGAGTAACTATTTCTTTTGCTACAAGGACCCCCGGATCCTTATTCCTGATCTACAGTTCGGTTCTAGGTACGTCTACATTCACGCAATACTTTGGTTCCATACTTGAGAAGCAACAGAACTATCACATTATTTTTAAGCAGGAGGATACAAGCTATCAGTGCCAGTCCTGGGAGTGGACATCTTGCAACTTTGAGGGACATAAAATTTTAAACGCAAGCGAAAGATCAGATTTCGTCACTCCCAACTACTCACGCTGTTGACATCACCCTGTAGGCTCCATCCAGGTGGGGAGGCAGAACTGTAGCTCTGTGGCTGCCCTGCCCTGCTTCCGGGTCCTGTGATGCAATCTTCCATAGCATGGGGGCCTCGGTTGTCAACCCCTTCCAGGACCCGGTGTGCCGAGGTGAGTCAAACTCCACATCCTTTGCCTCCCCTACCAGATGAACCCTGCTCACTCCTGAAAGTTTGCCATGAAGACCTCTGCCATCATTCTCTCTAAAAACAGAAGCCTGCCCGGATCCCTGTACTCTTGGCTTCTTTGTTAGAGGTTGAATCTGCAGCTATAGTCACTGCCACCAGAGAGCTCCACTCATTAACCCTAGATGGAAACTTCCAGAACTAAGAAGGGAGTACTAGATGCTCCACCTCGATATCTTAGCTATGGACTCTATGGGCTCCCTGCCCATCTTCCCCTTGTGAGTAGGTGTTGCCTGTTCCAATTCAGCTCTGCTCTCAGTGTGACTGTGATTCCAGGCAACAAGGCACAACTAAACCAGCACTCTGAGTCCGCATCTCCATGCCCCTTTCAAAGACTTCATTAAGCATTAATGAAGGAAGGCATATTCAGAATGTTTACACTGCTTAACTTGAGTCAATTTGAACTTTTCAGATGGCATTTTCTTGATTGGTTTTATGAGCTTTTCTAGTAAACCTTCTAAATCTAGACATTTACTATCAATATGTATAGTATTTAAGTACGTTCCACTCAGATCTTCATCTACGTTTGGGGGCGGGGGGAAGTACATCTTTGTTTTCCTAACCCTCATTCATAGCTGCTTTTCCTTTGATAATCTGAGCACAACTCACAGCGGTATCCCTAAACCTACAAGTTAAAATTGCACTTTGTAATTGCTCTGTGATTTTTCCCTGTTTCCTTATTTTTAAGTATTTCAGTGATCAATGTCATCACATTTCATGTTCTGAATTCGATTTAAAATGGAGGAAAATAGGGGCGCCTGGGTGGCTTAGTCGGTTAAGCGTCCGACTTTCGCTTAGGTCATGATCTCGCGGTTCGTGGGTTCGAGCCCCACGTCGGGCTCTGTGCTGACTGCCAGCTCAGAGCCTGGAACCTGTTTCAGTCTGTGACTCCCTCTCTCTCTGACCCTCCCCTGCTCACGCTGTCTCTCTCTCTCTCTCCTAGAAATAAATAAGACATTTTAAAAAAATAAAAAATAAAATGGAGGAAAATATGTAATTCTACCACTATTGATTATAGGCTTTAGCCTATGAGCTTTAGATCATAAATAAAAATAAAATAATAAGCATAGGACTACAAGGGGCGCCTGGGTGGCTCAGTCGGTTAAGCGTCCGACTTCGGCTCAGGTCATGATCTCACGGTTCCTGGGTTCAAGCCCCGCGTCGGGCTCTGTGCTGACTGACAGCTCAAAGCCTGGAGCCTGCTTCAGATTCTGTGTCTTCTTCTCTCTCTGACCCTCCCCTGCTCATGCTGTCTCTCTCTCTCTCTCACAAAAATAAATAAAAAAACATTTAAAAAAAAGAATAGGCTGCAAGAGGGAGGCAAACCATGAGAGACTCTTGAATGCTAAGAACAAACTGAGGGCTGATGGGGGTGGAGGAGAGGGGAAGGGGGGTGGTGGGCATGGAAGAGGGCACTTGTGGGGATGAGCACTGGGTGTTATATGGAAACCAACTTGAAAATAAACTATTAAAAAAAAGAAAAAAGAATAGGAATACAAGATAATGTTAGAGCTGTTAAAATATCATTATTAAAAGAGTATAGATTTTTATTTTCATTCTAAACAGAACTGTAGTACACGGTAGGGGACATCAATGGGAAATGACAGGCATGTGACTGACCTCCATTGCTGAGGAACTGTGTCTTTATCAACCCAAGGGAACCACCATAAGCTAGAAAGCTGCCCACACGTCCTGCAGGTCCATGCAGAATTTGAATTTCCCTTTGCAAAATAAGATACAAATGCAACAGGAAAGCAGTTTTCCCCCTCGCTTCACACAGCATTTGTGTGTCATTAAGAGCAGAAAGTCTCTCTCCTGGCCATGACTTTTTCAACATGTGAGCTAAGCAATCAAACATTGATAACGTTTTCTTAGGAACATTTCACTGAATGCCTACCATGTGCTTTGGTACTGCTTTGGTACTACCATGTACTTTGTTAGGTACTGGACATACTACAGTGAGCAAGACAGAAGAGTTGATCTCATGGCAGCTTTGGGAATGGTTTTGTTCACTCCAAAGGAACACCAAATGGGTCAGGAATGGGTGTTTACCAGTGTCCCAGATAATATATTTGTTTCAAACAACAGAAATCCTATCTCATATTGCTTACACGGCAAGGAAACTTCTATGCTTACATATTCATAAAGGTAAGAGGTAACACTGTGTTCAGGAGTGGCTTGATCCAGCCGCTTGATCAGGGTCTAGATTCTTTTTCTCTCTCTACTCTGCCATCCATGGGTTTGGCCTCACCCCATGCCTGGATCTTCTAGAGATTCAAAACGGTCACAGCTGCTCCTGGGGTATACGCTTCTTTGTTTTTATCCAACAGGAAAGAGACAGTATCTTTGTCCAAGCATTCACACCAAATGCTTGGACATTTCATTCTCCTACTGAATCAGCTTATGCAGTGCTAATCCCCCATGGGAGGTGGAGGGTTTTGACTGGTTTAGCCTAGGACCAGGTCACAGTTTCATCACTGGAGCCAAGGAGGGAGCTAGGCTCCCTAGAATCCCCAGTCAGAAATCAGACTTATCAGAAAGAAGGGCTGATGCTAGGGAGGCAACTAATAAACATTCACACTATCTGTGGGCACCTGCAGAACTGGGCAAATTTCTTGTCATCTCTCTTGCTCCCTGTTCTTGACATGTGAGAGCTAAAGCCATCTACCCTACACAGCTGTCTACAGAATATGCTCTACGTCAACCTGACTATAACTATTCTACTGTCTTCATTAACACAACTTTGCTATTTCTGGAGACCCTTGCCAAGAGAGATAAAAGTTGTAAATAACATAATTGCTCACTACAGGGAATTCTCAAAAGACCATTGGTTCTTCCTTAGTATCAAAAGACAAGTTTATACCCCCAAACTATTTGAACTTTGGTCTCACGATCCTCACCTTGATGTGTCCACCTAAATTATCACCTCATGATCTTTACCGAATCCTAACCAAGCTCCCCCATTCCGTAGTAGGCAAGCAATGAACTCAGCTTTGCCCTATTAACAGGTTGTTCTGGTGATATTTGGGAGGTAGCAGTCAATAGACCCATCTGCTGAAAGATTCACTTCCAGGAGCAGTGGTCTTCCAGACTTCCTTCGTCTTCTGCCAAGATGCACCACCCTTGCTCCAGGCCCCTCAACCCATGAAGTTTCCTCTTATCCCTAGATACCACTGAGGGGTGTGGCTCTTTCAGAGGCTGCCAGGAACACTTGCAGTGCATTTCATCATCTATGGGGGAAGAATTGGCTCATTGGCCCACTGCATAAACTGTCACCCCTGAATGCCATTCCTGGAGATGGAGATTGCCAGAGGCTCAAGCCCGTTGTTAACCACTTTCTTATTTAATTACTATTCAAGTGTGTGGCAGGTGGCTCCAGGGCAGAGACTGCTGGGGCCAAGGTCATTTGTGAGAGAGAGGAGAGTCAAGATGCAATTGACTTTTTGTTCAGGCAGAAATGTTATTTTCTAACACACTGTTATTATCTCTTATACCTCTAGTTGCCCCAAATGTTTTCATGTTTTATAGGAGTACCAGATCTACAGATACTCAGAAGAACCACTGGTTTTGCATCCCAGCTAAAGATGAAAAAATGCTTAGTGTCTTCCTCCCTCCCTCCCTTCCTTCCTTCCTTCCTTCCTTCCTTCCTTCCTTCCTTCCTTCCTTCCTTCCTCCTTCCCTTTTAGCTAATTCAATACAAGAAAGAAGACCTGCTTGGGAAATACTGAGTGCTCTTGGCTTTGTTTGTTGACCATTTCCTCCACTAGCTGGAAATACAATGCCCAATTAACACTAACCATGCCTACTTGTCCAAACGGCATTCTGGCCGCTTGTAACAATTGGCACAGATTTCAGAAGGTTTGTTAATGTTCTTCAGATCCCAAACATGTAGCATATCTTTAGGTTCTTTGCAATCGGTTTTGCTTCAGTGGCACTGCAGATTTTTATGGATAGTGGCATGCTAAATCTCACTGATAAAAATAGTTAATTTTTTCCCAAAAAATTTCAACTACAAGTCCTTTATTTTGTCCAAAAAATACTTTTCTGCTATACTTTCCTTTTTTATAGTCACACGTAGGTGGAGTGAATCGTTACATTGTGTAAAACCACTGCTAAAGCGTTTCCCTGTTGAGAAAACCAACTTAGGAACTAAAGTCCTTGTTCCTCCTGATCGGTTCTCATTCAGGGTGCAGCTGTCTACCATTTGCCACAGACATCTCGGTGCTGTTTCTGCTTCCTCTGTCTCTTATAAAAGAAGACACTAAAATACTCTAGGACCTGGCCACCTACGTCAGCTCGAGGGAGTCCTTCAAGATTTTACAAGGTGCCTCTTTATGTTCTGATATTTTTCACTTTCACTCAAAATGCAAAGCTATTGTCACCAGATGGCAGTTTGTCATGGAAAGAAAGAAAGAAAGAAAGAAAGAAAGAAAGAAAGAAAGAAAGAAAGAAAGAAAGAGAGAGAAAGGACGGAAGGAAGGAAGGAAGGAAGGAAGGAAGGAAGGAAGGAAGAAAAAGAAGCAACAGGCTCAAAATAGAGTCACTTGTGCTAAAGCTCCACATCAGCAAACCAGCTAGTCTACCTACAGCTCAGCCTCTCCCACCAATGTGACCCTTAACCAGTCAATCTGGACTTCTCTGGTCAGCAGCACTAGTGAGGTATTCTGTCTGGCCCCCATTTTCTCCCAGAGGAAGGTTATCTTACCTGAAACAATCCACTCTTTGTTAGAGTAACTTCCTTGCTTCATTCCCCTCCTTCTGCATACAGAAGGCTTTCATTTTTACATTTTATACAGCTCTTCAGAGCTCCTTTCTATCTGCCAGATGGGAGACTGTCCAATTCATGAATCACTGGATAAAGCAAATAAGATCTTTAAATTTACTCAGTTGAATTTGTTTTTAAACAATGGGAACAAAGGGAGGAAATGACCTCTTCTCATCTCCTCCTCCTAAATAGAAAAAAGTTAATCAAAATGTAGAGCTAAATAAATTAGGGCCATCTCCATTTGAACAGCCCACTGCAAGTTCCGTGTCAGGACCTTTTACATCTTGCCTTGAACTGACTTCTACTTTGGACTCTGTCGAATGGAAAACTGTGGAACTTTAGAACTAAAGGAACNATTCAATACAAGAAAGAAGACCTGCTTGGGAAATACTGAGTGCTCTTGGCTTTGTTTGTTGACCATTTCCTCCACTAGCTGGAAATACAATGCCCAATTAACACTAACCATGCCTACTTGTCCAAACGGCATTCTGGCCGCTTGTAACAATTGGCACAGATTTCAGAAGGTTTGTTAATGTTCTTCAGATCCCAAACATGTAGCATATCTTTAGGTTCTTTGCAATCGGTTTTGCTTCAGTGGCACTGCAGATTTTTATGGATAGTGGCATGCTAAATCTCACTGATAAAAATAGTTAATTTTTTCCCAAAAAATTTCAACTACAAGTCCTTTATTTTGTCCAAAAAATACTTTTCTGCTATACTTTCCTTTTTTATAGTCACACGTAGGTGGAGTGAATCGTTACATTGTGTAAAACCACTGCTAAAGCGTTTCCCTGTTGAGAAAACCAACTTAGGAACTAAAGTCCTTGTTCCTCCTGATCGGTTCTCATTCAGGGTGCAGCTGTCTACCATTTGCCACAGACATCTCGGTGCTGTTTCTGCTTCCTCTGTCTCTTATAAAAGAAGACACTAAAATACTCTAGGACCTGGCCACCTACGTCAGCTCGAGGGAGTCCTTCAAGATTTTACAAGGTGCCTCTTTATGTTCTGATATTTTTCACTTTCACTCAAAATGCAAAGCTATTGTCACCAGATGGCAGTTTGTCATGGAAAGAAAGAAAGAAAGAAAGAAAGAAAGAAAGAAAGAAAGAAAGAAAGAAAGAAAGAAAGAAAGAAAGAAAGAGAGAGAAAGGACGGAAGGAAGGAAGGAAGGAAGGAAGGAAGGAAGGAAGGAAGGAAGGAAGAAAAAGAAGCAACAGGCTCAAAATAGAGTCACTTGTGCTAAAGCTCCACATCAGCAAACCAGCTAGTCTACCTACAGCTCAGCCTCTCCCACCAATGTGACCCTTAACCAGTCAATCTGGACTTCTCTGGTCAGCAGCACTAGTGAGGTATTCTGTCTGGCCCCCATTTTCTCCCAGAGGAAGGTTATCTTACCTGAAACAATCCACTCTTTGTTAGAGTAACTTCCTTGCTTCATTCCCCTCCTTCTGCATACAGAAGGCTTTCATTTTTACATTTTATACAGCTCTTCAGAGCTCCTTTCTATCTGCCAGATGGGAGACTGTCCAATTCATGAATCACTGGATAAAGCAAATAAGATCTTTAAATTTACTCAGTTGAATTTGTTTTTAAACAATGGGAACAAAGGGAGGAAATGACCTCTTCTCATCTCCTCCTCCTAAATAGAAAAAAGTTAATCAAAATGTAGAGCTAAATAAATTAGGGCCATCTCCATTTGAACAGCCCACTGCAAGTTCCGTGTCAGGACCTTTTACATCTTGCCTTGAACTGACTTCTACTTTGGACTCTGTCGAATGGAAAACTGTGGAACTTTAGAACTAAAGGAACCCAAATGCTTTTACTATATGTCTCATTCACTCATTCATTCATCAATACTAATTCAATACCTACAATACCCTCTTACAAGAGGGGTAGTATATCCATTCTTTGCAAATCATGTTGTTCCATGCAATGAATCCATGCCATAGATTCCTATAAGCCAAGGGCAAATAACACAAGGTCAATTATCAGCCAGTCCCTCATGAAATGAAAGTCTGGAAAACCAGGACTTGTTCAGGGAAGAGATATATTTAAATTACAAATGTTCCCTTTGCATGTTGAGAGGAAACCCTAGGGATCTGAAGATAAGGCAGAAGTAGAGAGGAGTCATGTAAGATGTAAAGGAAGTGTAACAAAGTTATGGGTCTCCCCCAAAAGAAAGACGAGATATAGCTTTAGTGACCTAAAAGAAGTCATTCTAGGTCCCCAGCTGGTTTCCCTCATCTGTGCCCTACGAGGCTCTACTTGTGGGAGCACACTTCTAGCAGAATACCCTAAGAGATGTCAGAATTACAAAGAAATCCAAAAACCTCAGTAGTTAAAGATTTTAAGGGAAGAAAGAGTCTAGTCTCCTGGCCTAGTCTCCACCAGGCCTGGAAATAGCCTGACGGTATCAGAGGACAGCCAGTGGTAAAACTCTCAGTGTTGGTTCAAAAGTAAGCAAGTTCCCACCCTCCTTACCCAAGAGAAGGAGCCCTAAACCCCAGTCAGTTTATACCCGTTCTCAGAGCATGCCCATGTCCGACAGTTACCTCTAGTTACCTCTGCTTCATTATAATGTCATAGTATCAGCCCTAAAAGGAGCACAAGCTTCATTAATATGACATAGGATGAACATATAGGCATGTTTTCTAAGGACACCTGGACAACCTTGTGGCCTGCCTTTGCAAGTGGTTAACAAAGCTCCCCTTTCTGAATATTCATCCTAAACTCTAAATAAAAAGGATGCGCTCATCCTTGCTTGGGGGGGGGGGCAGGGTCACGACTTTGGAAGTTATTCCCTGTGATCTCTTCACTGGCTGTAAATGAAGTTTCCTTTCTGTGACAACTCCCCCTGGTGTGGTCTCTACCTGTAACTGGCCAAGGAGTAAACTCACAGTAGTCAAGGTGGAAGGAGGAAGTAGAGAGCTTTGGCAGAAGAGATAGGGAGAGGGGAAGAGAGGCTCTACTGTGAGGTCCTGATTTCATCCTCGGGTCTGAAATCCTGAAGGTAGATATGGCCGCTCTGCCGACATGAGGCCAGAGGGACAATGTAGAAATGGCCACATGGGGGCAGCTAGCTGGCTCAGTGGGTAGAGAGTATGACTCTTGATCCTGAGGTTGTGAGTTTGAGCCCCATGTTGGATATGGAACCTACTTAAAAAAAATCTTAAAAAAAAAATGGCCATGTAACTCAATGGGCATGCAGAGGGCACCTGTGATGTCATCAAGTCTCCTGAAGCTCCCATGTGTCTCTAATGTTTGAAGAGTGTGAAAAGGAGGAACCAGGGGGTTCCAGCAAGTGGGGAAGTGACCCCATACCAAGGGGTGTAAAGACCTCCTAGGCCAGGCATCAAGTGAGAGATGCTGCCAGACCTCAGAGATCCTTAGGGCAAAAGCCACATTCGGGTTTGGCCCGCCTCGAAAGGGCCAAGCCGCCACAGAGTAATCAGGCCTGGCTTGTTCTTCGAGGACAGGCAGCAAGTTACATCAGCAGAGATCCTCAGCACAGGCAGAGACAGTGGCATCTGATGGCCAAAGACAAGAAGGACAATGTTCTCTGGCAGATGAAAGCACATGGTCCACCCCTGCCACAAGGCCTTTGGGCTTCCTACATGTGAGTGGCAGCTTGGGAAGAAGGAAGGAGAGGAGGCTCCTAGAAAGAAGGGAAATAGCTTTGGTAGGAAATTTAAACATGACATTTGACTAAATATTTATCCCAGAGAGACCGAGATAACCTAGAAAAGACCAGAAATCATTAATTAGCAAGATCAAGTGTATTTTTTCCCCTTCCTGTTCTTTACCAGGATGGTATTCATTTTAGATAATAAAGAAATCTACATTTTCTTACATGATTTTAATGTACTTCAAGTGCTTCTGGTTCTCTCCATTCCCATCCAGGCCAAGCACTTTGTTCTCTGAGGCACTGAGACCTTATGTTGGCTTGTGTGTGTGTGTGTGTGTGTGTGTGTGTGGGGTCACCACATGTGGAAGATACTGTGATAGCATGTGGCCCTCCAGGTACATACTCCTCATCTCCTCCATCACTGCCCCTGGACATACACGTCAGTCTTATGCTCAGCTCACTGACCCCGATCCTGGGCCACCTCTTCGTAGGTCAAAGCCTATGATCGCCAGCCTCAGTTCATCCCTTACTTATCAGAACTGGATGCGTGGTATTTCCAAAGACCTGCAATGGGGGTGCTGTGGGCACCTCAGGTTCCTCCTGCTTCTGTGTGGCAGCACTTTCCAGGGCTCTCCCTGTCCTGTCCTTCATGCCACGCTGTCCCCCACCCAGTCTGTTTCCTTCTCTGCTAGTCTAGTCCTCACCTGGGCTCAAGCCCCACAACAGACACAAAGTCCTCTGACGGGAACCTGATCACCTGCTGGAGTCTTTCCAGCCAACCCTCCCCCCCCACCCCCCATTCTGGAGAATCACTCTTGTTTCTTCAATCTTTTGTAAATAACAATTTGCCCGAAATGCCAAAGCCTCTGAGTCCCTCACTTCTAAATCTGGGTATCAGTGGGTATCAGAGGGTATCAGAGGGTGGGGGGGTGGGGGGGAAGGGATGGACACCAAACCCAACCGGGGCAATTAAATGTCTTTTCCCAGGAATGTGTGTACCTCACAGACTTCAGGCAGACTCTGTGGGACACTCAATGGATACTATCTAGAACTGGTTTCAACAGCCTGCTTGTGTAACTCCCAGGGGCATCTGGGTAACCGACACTTGCTGTAGTTCTACAGCTGTAAGCTTACACCTTCGAGAAGTTCCAGACAGTGGTGAATGAGTACTCGGATCATACTGGGCCACGGCTGTCCCTCAGTTATGCTGGGAACTGCATAACTCTGAGTTGCATGGGGCACTGGGCTCAGTGAGGTGGCCCTGCGGACCACCAGACCAACCGGGTGCAGAACCTTCTTATATATATACACACATAGCAAAGGCTGAGCTTGGAGAGAGGAGACTTATCCACACCTAAACACAATGTAGTGAATAGGACTTTGGGGTTTAGAATCTTATATCACTGCCCCTCAGGATAATGTTGCTGACCTTCATTATCCCTTCTGATATTCTCTCTTCTATCTCTTTTAGAAAAGTAAAATTTTATTTAACCAAATGGTGTCTGCCTCTGGTCTTCCCCATTACACCAATTCACTGCCTGTTAACACGAGGTTATGTGGTGCTATGGGAGGAAGCAATGACAACCTAGAACTATTTTTATTATTCTCTCCAGGGTGCATGATGGAGGCCAGCTCCACTCCCAGGAGGGTGGGGAAGGTGCTGGCATGTGGCCAGGCCAACACCATCTCTGGGTTGTTCAAGAGAGGGGGCTGTGGTGGGAGCTCCAAGAGCTCTGCCACTGCCTGAGGCTCCTGGAGGGGCTACTCCTGTCCCCGAGTCCCTGGCAGCTGCTCTAGGGGAGTCTGCACAGCTTCCCAAGCCTTTGACATCACGGAGAGTGAAGGGAGCTGTATTGGCTGACCTTTGAGTGTGCAGTGAAACCATCCAGAAACCCTGAGAGAGAAATGGATTTTTGAACTCATTGGCTTTGAAGACTCCATCTGCCACCTGCCCTGGCAAGGTCAGGGTTGTGCTGGATGCAGCCCCAAGCCGGCTGCCAAGTCTCTGCAGGGCTCAGGGTTCAGTCTTCACCTGGTCCCTCCGCCCCCAGCAGTGAAGAGCTTCTGCCAGGCCAGCCTCCCTTTATACTAAATCCTACCCCGTAATCTCTCTCTGCCTTTTCTCTCATTCATTCTTACACACATGCTTATGTACACACACACACAGCTTTCTGTTTTAATGCAAGAAATCTAAAGGTTCTTAGTGTGAGAGGAAAGGAGAAGAATCAGAACTGAAGTTCGTGCATCTATGTCCAGCGCCCTCCCCCAGGTTGAGGGTGCAGGGGTAGGATTTCCAGCCTTCCTTTTATCCTCCAGGGCAAACACGATGGCTGAGAGTCCCATGAGGACACAGGGCAGCCCCTTACGACATGGGGCACACACAGTACTGACCATAATGGGGAGCCTCCCTGAGCGTCTACAGCCACTGTGGCCTCACTGTCTGAGCCTCACAGCCACCCTTGGGAGACAGGCGTGGTTAGGGCCACTTTGCAGATGAGAACACTGAGATTCAGAAAGGGTGAAACAAACAACTTGTGAGTGGCAGCACCGGGTTCTGAATCTAGGTCCATCCAACTCCATAGTGAGTGGCTCTGACCGATGGTTCTGCATCCAGTCCCCTCCATCCTTACAGCTGTCAGCGAAGTGCAGTGACCTCTCCAATCCCGCTTTTCATCTCCTCTGGTACCAGTGCCCCAGTTTTGCTGGCTGCACGTTTATTCTTCAAAGGGAAAGTACCGCTTCCGCTCCTGGGATGAATATGGAGTCCTGGGCACGTACTTCAAAGAGACAGGAAGCAGCAGGACAGAGACAGCCCCCCTCGCTTGCCCCTCACGAAGGTGTGCAGGCATGTCGTTCTGCCATAGTGGTTGAGAAACCACTGTTGTACCAGCTGAAGTCATTCTAGCTGCTGTAACACACGACTCCCAAGTTTGGGTGGTTTAACCCTAAAAACACCGATTTCTCAGTTACATGCTATCATACCCTTATTTGCAAAAAACCAAGTACTCAGGGTTTAGGGACTATCTCCCAAGTGAGCAACATCGGACAGTGCTGCTTCCTCAGCAGTGAAAAGAAGCCTCCAAGGCACACTTTCCACACTTCCCACTGGGTACCATGCGTGCACCGCCACTTGGGACCCTGTGCACAACACACCACCTATCCTTGCTCCCCGGCAAGGGCACTGAGAAGGAGCTGCTGTGCACCGAATCGGGGCTCCTGTCTCAGCCCCACGCCACACCCCTAAACCTTACTCCTTTCCCATCCTGGGCCCTGAAAAGTGGAGGGTTCTGTGACACTGTATGACACTCCAGACTGCAAACAAGAATTAAAGTCAGCGGTGACTCAAGGGTGCAAAAAGTCTATTACTACTGTCCTGATGGTCACTGCTATTGACAGACTTAGGCAGTATAATGAGCCCATACGTGGACTCCTTTGAGGGCTCCCCCCAGGAGCTGAAGAAGTGAGGGGCAGTTGGGTCAGCATCTGACTTCAGCTACTTCTCAGGTGATTTGGGGTGGGGGGGTGCCATGGTTCTCCCTCAGGGATTAATTTTGAGTCCAGGAAAGAATAAGTCTTAGCTTCACTGGCCCAGGGGCAGAGTTAACCTCAGGGACCTGTAAATTAGGGGGCCCTAGGCGCTGCTTGAATACACCCAAGGCCCTGAAGCTTAGAACCAGTCCATACATCCTATGCTGGTCTTCTCCCTCGGGCACCGTCTCCAGCAAAGGAAGACTGTCTCTTCTTCCCCAGGCCCATTGCTTTCCATGTCTGCTTTGACCCAACTCTCCTGACTCTCAATGGCAGTGGGACCCACGCCGATGAGGCTTTATCTTGGCCTCTCAGCATGGCTTTGCCGGGAGCTGAGCTGCCTGTGCTGGGAGAATAAGAGGAAAGTTCTCTGCTTGGAACCCAGGCTCCCAGGGGCTCACTTCCCATCACTTAACCAAGAGCAGGAGGGAGAATGCTTTCCTGGACAATCTCACCTCCCACCTCTGTGTGATATGGATGTTAAAGCTCATGACTGTGCATTTTAGTGGTTAGTTTGCATGCCTTCTTCTGTCTCTCTTGTGGTCTACAAGCTCTTCACAGGAAGGCTGCTCATTCACATTTATTTTCTTTACCTAATACGACATTTGACTCTCACAGGTGATACCTAGTAAATGCAATTTGTTTTTGAAAGAATGAGTGAGTACATAAATAAGAGAGTGTGTCAATGAACAAAGATGGATGGGGGAGGCATAAATGAGAAATAAATGAGGAGGGGTGTGGTGGTAGGTGAATGAATGAAGGTGTGAGGCAGAATGATGACTTACTGGATTCAAGTATTCACTCATTGCTTCTTCCCTGCACACAAACCCTGGTTTTTAGTTGGGCATATGTCCAGCCAACAAAAGAATACATTTCCCACATGTGTCCCTGTGACTAAACTCTGACTAAGTTAAATATAAGTAGATGTGTTGCATGAGACATCAAGGAAAATCCTTTAAAAGAGAATGTGTGTGCTTTTGGCTCTTGCCTCTTTCTCCTTTTTTATGACCTGAAAGACAAGTGATGGTTGGAGCTTAGCAGCCATTTTGTTCAATGAGATGACCTCAAAAAACCCCCACACTGGGACAGTGAAGCAGAAAAACAGAAGTCTAGTTCTCTATTGTAATCACAGAGTCACTATAACACCTTAGGCTGCCTTCTTCTGGACTTTTTTTTTTTTTTTTTTTGGTAATTAATGCTACCGCCAGTCCTGGAATCCAGGCCTCCTCTCTCCTAGTCCTGAGTTCTTTCTGATGCTATGTGTAAGTCACCATATGGTAACCTGAAACTCCACACTCATCTGGATCCTGCAGACACCTTCCAAATGTCAACCCAAACCATAACGTGGAATCTGAGAATCCTGTTTTTGAAGACAATCAAAGTGAGGGATGAGTGACCAGTGTTCAAAACCTACCAGACAGGTGGGGAGCACAGACTCAAACTCATACTGAATGCAATTTCCAGCCAGAAACTGTACAATCAGAAAAGGCAACCAGAGAAACCAGTCGGTGACTGTAGACCTTGGTACACTCACACTCTTGGTGGCTCCTGCATTTCAACAGTAAAGCACTTATTCTTCTGCCAAGTGGAACGTGTGGGAGTAGGGTCTTACCTCCACCAGGGAATGCCAGTGTGCGACGGGCTTCCGGGGATATGACAACATCTCACTCCAGTGGTCTCTGCCCAGCCTCTCAGCTTCGTTGCCCACTTGACACACGCCGATGATCTCATTATGACCTACACTGTGAAAATGGCCCACAATAACTTTTTCTTAAAATTCTGGTATGTAAGAGCAACAACTCCTCACTTGAGAGAAATTAGGGAAAGGGTGGTTCTTTTCATTCCCTAATTTAAAACTACAGGACAAGCTTAACAGCCAATAGAACTTGGGATCCAAGATAGTACTTGGTGGCACAGAGAGGAAAAGCAGAGGGTTGCTGTCACACACCTGAGCTTCTGTAACACTGGCATGGCTTAGTTTGTTCCTGATGCATGCTAGGGATGACAACTCTGGTTCTAGAATGAGGTTGACCTCTAGGTCTTCAAACCTATGTAACGAGGCCATCTGAAAGGAGTTCCTCCCATTGATGGCTGCTCAAACTCCTGTAAGATGCAACCAAGTACAGATAAAGGAGAAGCACTGTGTAGAGCAGCCATAGTCTGGAGTTTACATAGGGGGCAGGGCGGGGATACACTTTGGGTCTTCTTGCAAACCTTCTCTTCAGAGAACATGTGCTCTCATGCTCTCCCCTCCTTCCTTCCAAGCCCGCCTTTACTTCTTTGACCCAACTTGATTTCCCTCCTATAGAAAGATACTTAGCTCCTTTAACTTTGGGGCTAATATTTCTGAAACTTTCCTTGGGTAAGTGCCTTCCTTAGGACAATCTTTCCCCTTAGCAGTTTTCGGTTAGAAGTCGCCTGTATAACTAGAATGATAGGACCCATCCTTTAACTCTTTGGGATCCAAGCTCATGGACTTTCTGTCATTTTCCTTCCTGCAAAGAAGAGTAACTTTTCTCCTATTTGTATGTAGGGAATAAGGGCGAGACATGCGGGTGGGAGGAGTGTGAAGGACATTTGAGTTTGTGCTCATTAAAATCAGTTGTGTGCAGAAGCCCCATGAATCCTGCCATGGATTTTTCCAGGCAGATTCATGAGTTTACTGAGAACTGAATTGAAGCAGAGCTCATCTAATCAGATTTGTTGATGCGGTAAACTTGGCAATCGCTTGAAAAAAGCTGGCCTAGCTTTCCACGGTTGGTGGGCAATGTCCCCTCCTGTGACCTGACACTGCTGGTATTGTGTTCCGTCCAGAGAAGACAGGACAATGTCTATTGCCCAATGTGGGCTGTCACACCCATAGGCAGCTGAGCCAACCCACGTGCTCCCTGAACTGGAAGACAGTTATGCTTCTAGATGCTTCACCTAAGCATCTTCTAGAAAGGGTGTTCAGGGAGCTGAAGCTGCCTTAGTGACATTTCAGGGGTATGTGGGAAAATTTTCAGCTACAAATAATATTTGTAAGATTATATTAGAAGTCGGAATGACTTTTTTTATACTTGTACCCAGACCACGTGGGAGGTTTCCAATTAAAAAGAGACTCTGCATTTCAGTCCAATGACTGGTTTAACATGTCTAATTCCCTGTTGGTACTTCCTTTGCATATTAAAATGACTGTTTTTCAAATCTGTCCTTTAAATACACAATTGGCTACAATGCAGGCTATAAATATCTCTTCTGTGCTGTATTAATTAGAAAGCCGAGCATCTTATACATTTTAATGTACCCTGTCATCCATACTGATTCTAGCATTTTCAAGAGAACATTTCTGTTTGCTTTCAGACTTAAGTGGATGGAAATGATCTTTATTAAACACACTGGGAGAAGGGAAAAAAAATAACAGAGTTATGTATTTAGAAATGTTGATGGTATGGCTAAAGTAATCACTCTGCTATTTTGAGTGGAATCTTCCCATGAAGGCCAGGCAGGATTGTGCAGGAGAAGATTAAGACCTGCAGAGCTACGTTTCTCCAAGCTGAAATTCTGGGGAGTATGCAGGGATGGAAAGGGGATGAGGCGAGGAGGAGGGGAGGATGAGGAGGGAGAAAGAAATGAAAAGGGGGAGCGCAAAGAGGCACTTGGGTAATACGACTTTATGGTTTGGAAAGTGGAGACTCCTTGTCAGTCAGCTTTCCCGGGGTGCCCATTTGACTCATTTCCTGCAGCCTGGGACACCAGCCAAGAACGTGTGACCTCACCACCCTCCTCCCTCCCTGTCCTGGGCACAGCTGACCCGCCCTGAGAAAGAGCTCCAGGTATCTCACCGGTCATAGTCCATGACGGCTATGGACAAGTGGATTTGGTCAATGTTCTCAGGAGGGACGTCAAAGACTATGGCTTCGTTGTAAACAGGATTCAGAGTGTTCCTCTTGGTGGATGTTTTCCTCTTCTTCAGTCGTCTGCCATCACACATCAGTGACACTTTCACGTAGGGATCTGTACAACCATGAGAAGCAGGGGTACTGTGAGGCTAAATGTGGGAATGTAGAGGGCAGTTCTGTCATGGTGGAGTTCCATGGACTATGAGATGCAGACCTCCCTTACCTGCCTATGGGCTGGAGTTTGAGGATTTTAATGACTATGACGCCTGGGCAGCGACTAGCGTTAGGATAATTAAGACATACATTCAAGAAAAAGCACAGGACATTGTCTCCTCAAAGTGTGTGGAATTTAAAAATAGTGTGAAAACATCTGTTACTGAATTAGAAGACATTCCAGCTAGAATTCCAGACTTGCCTGACTGCAGCAGGGAGAGATGCAAAGGTATTTCTGAGGCAGGAGAAACTGCGGGGCTGTGGGCCCCGACGCTGAGCCACCCCAGACAGTCTCTTCCTAAACAGCAGGTCTTTAGGAAAGGGAGAGACGAACACTTAGAGGACAGGGACAGCTTTGGGGAGTACAGGGGCTTCAAGCCCCAGGGCTGCCTCCCACTGGGTTGCAAAGGGGGAAGCATTTCAGCACGGCAGGGAGAGGACAAAGCCTGCTTGTGGCATGATGCTGGCATAGGGGGATGGGTGCAAGTCCCGTCTCTGCTTCAGGTGGGACCTTCCTGGTTCTACTCACTATCCTTCTGCTCAGTGGGGACTTGTCTTTCTCTCCTTGTCTGCACAACCACGTGTTGCCCTGACTGCCCGTACACTCTCCAGGAGGGACTGAGAGGCCAGAAGGGGCCACCTCTTTTTTTTCTCTTGGAAAGATACTGGAGGCCAGTAAGTAAGCAAAATATACTGAAGCTGATGTCCTTTGATTTCTGTGATCAACAGCCAGTGGACTGGGTATTCTATGGCCACATTGTGGGAGCCCCTGCAGAGGCTGCTTGGCAATGTGTAGAGTAGGACCTGCATATCAGGGCATTTTTTGGTTATGGTTTAGAATCTAATTGTACAGGCTTGATTCACTGGAAACACCAAACTGCATATAGTTCACTGACGGGCCTTATAGGAGGATATCCGATTGTTTTCAACCTTCCATAGGACTGAGATGATGATTACTTATATCTGAGGAAAAACCCAATTAGATAAGCTGTGTCAGCATGTGTAAACTGTAGGTCCAATTCACAATTATAGTGAAGAAGACCTCCGAGAGAATAATGATGACGATTCACATTAGGCAGCAATCCCTATGTGCCAGGTACTGTTCTTGTGACTTTGTATGCATTAACGTATTTAATCTTACGGCAACCCAATGAGCCAGATACTATTTATCACCCTCATTTTACAGATAGGGAATCCAAAGCTCAGACAGGGAAAGTACCCTACCCAAGGTCACACAGCCATGAGGTCTAGGAGTGGGATTAAACCTAGATAGTTTGGTTTATGCACCTTCTTACTCTACTAGAGACTTCCTAAGTACTATGTTCGAGCCACAGCAGGAAGTCTGAATTTGAGAATATCCCACCTGATGCTCCCGTTATGTCCATTGCCTTTAAATTCCTCGCTTTTATAATGGTGATGGTCAGCCTGCCAGCAGTTGGAAGGTAGCAGAGGGAAAACATCAGCTCTCCAAGATCCACATTGTCCTGTTGAGAAAGCACAAGCAGACGCGTTAGAAAGTGTCCTCAGCCTGGCGTGCGTAAGGACCAGCTGCAGGACAACATCGGAAGGGACACCATTGCTCCTTTTGCTCATCTTGTGAATCCCTGCTGTCTCCCCCTCCACGTCAATCATAAGGAGAAGAAATCCCTAGACTTTGGGAGCTCCTGACCCTAAGGAAGTACAGTCTGTCCTCAGATGGCAAAGCTGTGGAGTCCATCCAGCACCTCCACCACCCTGTATCCAGCCACTTGCGGTTCTGCACAGCCCCCAGGAATGAAGTCCCTGGAGCCTTAACTAGCCCCATACAGTCCGCCATGTGGCTCTATTCATCTTCCCACCAAAATCCCCCAGGGCCCCCAGGACAAAGCTACCTGAAGAGGTACTGTATAGGACAGCACAGCTCCACCAACGGCCCAGACGTGCTCTGCACACAGCCCCAAGCAGCCTCTGGCATCCTCTCAACAGGCCCCCATACAACCTCTCCCTGTTTCCTATAGACCTTCCCCCATAGTCTTCCTTATAGGCCCCATGAGTGCACAAAGTCCTCCAAATAGCCATCATCCGTATGCCTCCTCCAGCCCTACACACTCCCCCTACCCAGTCCTCTCAGGATCGCTGTCATACTTCCACACACTCCTGCAACCACCCCCATCCCAAAACACACACAGGGGCATGTGTGTGCACACATATACACTCAGCCGACAACCCTCCACCCAGCAGAGTACTGTGCACAACCTGGTCACGCAGTACATGTGCAGACCAACAAGCGGCTCCGCTGGATCCTGAAACACCTCACCCCTACTATGTGGCTCCGGACAAGGACCCTGCAGAAGGCTGCGAGTGCCACCCCGTGACCCCATGCATGCCCTCCACAGCCATGGACATACTCGGACACTTGCCTGGCCCTGCCCAGCCTCAGACAGAGCCCTGTGTAGTCTCCACATGGGGCGAGATGGGTGGTGACCCGCTACTGCTGTCTGCGGGGGTCCCACTTGGCTGCAGCTCTTGTCTTCTCTTGGTGTGTCCCTAAGGAGCCCCTGTTTCCCTCTGCTGGGGAAGACATCTCCTCAGGCAGTGTGCAGCCATTCAAATAGGTCAGAAGACATGGTTCTCTTTCTCTTTTATAGCCCAAGGAGAGTTGCCAGAAAGGGGGGAAAAGCCAGTTCATTTAGTTTCCATTTCTGTGATACCTAAGGTAATCGAGCTGGACGCCTGTGTCTAATTAATACAGTTTCATACTGACAGTGCTCTGGGGACTCCGGATTTTGCCCTCAACATCCACAGACTCCCCTCCCCTCCTCGATTCTCCAAAGATGCTTCTATTTTTAGAAGCAAAGATTCAGCTGTGGAAGGTCACCTCGCCCAACCTCCCTGCCTTGACCGCTTCTGCAGGAGGATGAGCCGAAGGGAACCTGTTTGGTCGCTAAGGCAGATGGATTGCTCTGCATCTCCATGCATCACTTGCGTCGTGTAAATAAATGGCCTCGCTTTGCAAGCCAGGATCCTCTGGTTCCTGGAACCCAGATCTCAAGAGACCCAGGTGGCTGGGCCTTTCCCTCTCAGACAGAGTGAGTGGGAGAGACAAGATTTCTACAGGAGTGGGGGGTGGCACACGGGGCGGACATTGGACAGTTTCGTGCTGCTGGTTCCCTATTGCAGGACAGGTGTCTGCTTTCCCTGTAGAGGGAGGATTTGACCCAGCTTTCCGCTGGTGGCAGAGGAGAAAGAGAAACAAGAGTTGTCCCCACAAATGATCTTTTTCCTTCCACACTCCCTCCCCTGTTCCCTTCCCCTCTGGCTTCTGCCTGCCTAAAGAAGAAAGGCTCAAACACCTGTTCTTCCCTCAGGAGGTTATTCCCTGCACCTAGCTCACCAACCCCTCCTCTCATCCTGCCCAGAAATCTCAGTTTGACAAAGTAAAACAGGAGTAACCAGAATCATGCCTGATGAAGCGTCATCGTCACCAATTTTCTCAGCATACAATTCTGGAAGGCCCACGTTTACCCAAGCTCTGTCAGGTTTGAGATGTGATGGGGGCATGCACTCCAGGCCCTGCCCTCAAGCCCAAAGCGCATAAGTGAATGTGACGTGTCAGGTTACTTTTGTGCTAGGTACATTTTCTTCCCAACATAAATGCCATTCACAAATAACTCACATATGGCTCTTTGCTCATAAGTTGGAAGAAAAAGAAATCAAGCTTTGGACTTGGTGATACAGTATTCAAAAGGTCAACTAAAATCCACATGTGTATTAAAAAAAACCCCAGAAAATTAAAGACATAGTTATCAAAGAGAAAATGCTTGATGTGACTTTCAAGTGTTTAGGAATAAACAGTTCAAATTTTCTAAATCATGAAAGTAAAAATAACAAAATTTATAGACATTTTTAGTGAAACAGCAAAATATCCCCTTTTCTTAAAAAATTTATTTTAAATGTATATTTATTTTTGAGAGAGAAAGAGACAGAGCTCGAGCCAGGGATGGCAGAGTGAGAGAGGGAGACACAGAATCTGAAACAGGCTCCAGGCTCTCAGCTGTAAGCACTAAGCCTGACGCGGGGCTCAAACTCATGAACTGCGAGATCTGACCTGAGGAGAAGTTGGAGGCTTAACCGACTGAGCCACCCAGGTACCCTTGTCTCCTTTTCTTATGCAGCTATGTCATTCCTTCCTCCAGAGAGACACTGTGAATAATCTTTGTATTTTTATTTTCATCCATCCATCCATCCATCCATCCATCCATTCATCCACTCACTCCCTCTTCTTTTAACATTGGCTATGGTGGTGGTGGTTGGGCATTGCCTTTTTCCAGGTGCTAGAGCTGTTTTTGCAGTAGGAGCAACAGACAGGGTCCCTTAAAGACAGATGGGCTTGCAGGGATATGGAAGAGGGGTTGATGGTACCTAATGTTAATTCTGCTTTTCCCCTAACAGTTGGTGCTGATTTGGGGTCAAGAAACTATAGATCCTGATGTTTGCAAACATCCTCTTAAACCAAAGGTTCTCAACCAGGAGTAATATCGTTCCC